>NC_134668.1:1900067-2253216 GCF_030463565.1 Pelecanus crispus | reverse complement strand
CAGCTCATACCTGCTCACTCCCTGCAAAAAGCATCCTCTAGCACCAGTCTGTGTGTGATCAGCCCAGCTTGCGCCCAGCTTGCGCCCAGCTTGCGCCCAGCTTGCGCCCAGCAGGCTGAGCCAGCCTGATGCCCCCAACCCCCTCCCAGGTGCAGCCCTGATGCCTTTATACCCAGCCCTGCCCACGGTGCAGCTGCAGCTCGGCTCCATCAAAGGCAAAGGGGGGGATGTGACCTGCTCCCCATGGCAAGGTGACTCCCAGCCACCCAATCTGCTGCCCTGATCCCATTTCCCAGGACGAGTTTCCAGCTCAGACTCCCTGGGTTGCTCCCAAAAGGCACGACCTTGCTCTTGGCTTTATGAAATTTCATCCTGTGGCTCTGGCGCTCGTCCCCAAGGTCACCCACCCTTTCTCCCAGGTGCTGACAGCATCCCCAGCTTTGTGGCGGCTGCCAGCGTCCCTCTTCCACAAGGGCCCTATTGGGAATATTGAGCTTGGGGAGCGCCAGGACAGCCCCTCGAGGGACAACCTGCAGTCACATCATCGGTCACCACCTTGGCTGAGCCTGCCCTGGCAGGGATCCCCAGTGCACGCCCTGCCCGTTACACTGGTGTCACTTGCTGAGGAGGAGCAGATAACTTTGCACTCGTATCAGAGCAGATTTGTACAAGTTTCCCGGTTGCATTTGTTCACTCGGTTTGGTGGTGTGCATGTCCGCGAGCTGGGACATGCTCAGGGACTCGGGGCCCCCCAGTGCATGTGGGGACGGAGGCACAGCAGCTGAATCAGCGGGCCGGGGCGTGCTCATCGCACCCGGGCATCGGTCAAAGCCTCCCGTCCAGCTCTTGCGCATCAAAGCGGTGCCGTATTTAGATGCTCCCCTTCCCCTTGGGCTGGCCATGGCGGCTGCAATGCTGGGATGGGGCTGGAGATTGCTCTGTGGTCGCATCGGATGCTTTTATGAAGTGCTGAGTGCAGGAAAAAAGCAAACCGCAAGAAGGGGCTGTGCTGCTGCAGGGCTGCAGAGAGGAGACGTCTTTGCTCCCAGCAGCCAGCCCGGCCGCTGGCTCCATCCCACCACCCCACGTCAGGGCTGCGTCCCCAGGACCCCCAGCCCCAGCCGGCTCAGCAGCGCGAGGCCCAGATGCCGTCCCCGGGGGAAGCGGTGGTTCCCCGTGCCCCGTGGGGACCCAGCGCACGAGGTGACGTGACGCACCGTGCACTGGCTGGGCTCTGCAGGAGGAATCGTCACCCGAACCATGGCAGCGCCCAAATCCTGCCAAAACCAGCCCTGGCTTGGAGGAGGACAGACCTCGGATCGCCTTTGCCAGATGCTCCCGTGCACATGCTGCTGCCCCGCGGCACGGGGAGACGAGCCCGCAGGAATGGGTGCTGCCAGGGCAGGACGAGCGCCGCGAGAGCTTGGGGACAGCACAGCATCCTTCCGCCCTCGCTGGCACCACCTGGGCGGGCGCTGCAGGACGGTGTCACAGGCATTTTGGGAAAACCTCTGGCTCCGGCTGCCCTGATGAAGAGCCCAGAGAGCCTGGCATATGGTGGCTCTGGAAACAGCGTGGCACCCGCCGGGGAGGGCCTGGCTGGAGCAGCCGGTCGGGCTGCCAGGGCCGTGCTGCCCGCAGTGAGGATGGACGACACGGCGTGGGTACGCAGCCCGCCGGGTGCCTGCGCACACCCACGCACGCCCGTGTTCGCCGGACCTGGCAGCCCCTCGGGCCCCCCAGGCAGCACCGGGAGCTCCCAACGCATCGGTGCTTCTGGAGCTGGCGACGTCTCCGCTCTGTCCTGCCAGCCGCAGCCGGCCGGTCCCGGGGGACCTGGGGAGCCCGCAGAACCGCCCCTCGCTCCTCCTCTCCTCCTCCCTGCTCCTGATATACCCTCCTCTCTCTGTCCCCTCTGAGCATCCCTCTGCTCCTCTCCCTCACTCCCGCTCGCCTCTCGCTCCTTTTCCCTTCTCCGTTTCTCTTCTCTGAACTTGCCCCTTCCTCCATCCCTGCTCTCCCCCAGCCCCTCTCACCCACACCCTGAGGAACCAACCCACCATCGAAGACCCCCAGGCTGGGGCGGGGGGGGGGCCAGGACCCCCACGTCAGAGCTGGGACCTCCACGCTGCAGCTGAGACCCCCACGCTGGACAATGCCTCTCCAGATATTCTGCACCATCTCCTTCTCCAGTGAGGAAGGACCAAGAGATGCTGCAGCCACCGGAAGGGGTGAGGACGGAGCAGACGAGTTCCTCTATGGGCAGGAGGAGGATGAAGAGGAGGAGGAGGATGCAGGGGCAGCCACGGACATTGTGGCCTTTGCCAGCAGCTGCACGCTGCACGGGCTGAGCCACATCTTCGTAGAGGGCAGCCTGGGCGCTCGGCAGGTGCTCTGGGCGCTGGCCTTCCTCCTCTCCCTCTCCGTCTTCCTCTACCAGGTGGCCGACCGCATCGTCTACTACCTGGAGTACCACCACGTCACGCTGCTCAGCGAGGAGGACAGCCCCGAGATGACCTTCCCCGCTGTCACCTTCTGCAACATCAACCGTGTGCGGGTCTCACAGCTCAGCCATGAGGACCTGCTCTACCTGGCCCCCCTGGTCAACTACGAGCCCGGGTTGGAGCTGGGCTTTGCCCCGGCCCAGCCTGGCCCCGGGGATGAGGATGAGCCCCTAAATTTGTACAGGTTTTTTAACCGCACTTGCCACCAGCTGGAGGACATGCTGCTGAGCTGCAGCTACCGGGGCGAGCAGTGCGGCCCCAGCGACTTCATGGCGGTGAGTAGCCCCAGGGCGGCCAGGCACGGGGAGCAGCTCTGGCCGGCATCGTGTCGGATGAGGCACAGCGGGCAACGCTGTCCTTGCCAGCCTGTGCAAGGACAGGCTGATATTTCAGCCCCATCCACCAGCACCTGGGCATCTCGCTGGAGCTGGGGATGGCACCGGCTGCGGAGACCCGCTGGCGGGACAGGGACAGCCGCCCCAGAGCTGTGCTTGCAGAGGAGGTGGCTGGCACCTCTGTCCCGGCATCACCACCGCCTGCGGGGCACCGTGCGGTCTGCAGCCCACCGGCCTCGCTTGCCCCTTGCCCGGGCTGGCAGCAGCTCAGCGGCATGGAGACGTGCCGGCTGCCGGAGGTGTTAGCTGGAACGGCCGAGGAGGGATGGGGGGGTTCAGGATTCTGTCCAGCCCCATCCGCTGCAGGGACGCAGGAGGGCTTGGAGGAGGCACTGGTGCAGGCGCAGGGCTCAGTGCCGACGTCTCAGGGAGCTGGGGCTGCCGTGGGGTCTGTGGGGTCGAGGTGCTGTAAATCTGCAAAGTGTCTCCTCCGAGTCCATGCGGTCCCTGTGCCTTGGTGGGGAACGTCTCCTCCTCTACTGGGGCAAAGATAGGCAGTTCCAACAGTGCGAGACACCCGGTAGGGCAGGAGCCTGGGTCAGATCGTACCCCCAGGCTGGGGACGGCAGTTTCGGGGCCGGTGGTGCCCTCCTGGCTCCATGCTGCGGTGTCGGCAGCAGTTTGGCGCTGGCAGAGGGGCCCCAGCCTCAGCCCCATGTCCTCTCGTGCAGGTCTTCACGCGCTACGGGAAGTGCTACACCTTCAACGCGGGGCAGGACGGGAAGCCCCGGCTCATCACCATGAAGGGGGGCACCGGCAACGGCCTGGAGATCATGCTGGACATTCAGCAGGACGAGTACCTGCCAGTGTGGGGCGAAACAGGTAACCACCGCCCCAGCGGCTCTGCCGGCAGGTCCGCTCAGCCACCAGCAGCTCCCGGGGTGCTTCCCAGCCCCTTCCCGGCTCCCCACGCCACGGGTCCACATCCCTCAGGCTCCATCCTCTTCCCTCCTTCCATTTCTCATCACTTCGGGTCCTTTTCTTTCCTTTTTCCTCCTTGTCTTTGCTCTTCGCCATGGCAACTCCCCATCGGTTTAGACAAGCAGCCATCACTTGTTTATAAATAGAGGCAAACACTTTCCCTGCCGCTCTCCCCGGCTGCTGGAGCAGGAGGGTCAGAGGCGGAGGGGACAAGGACTTGGCGTAGCAAACAGATGGACAGATGGATGGACACGTGAAGGAAAGAATTTGCCCAGGGGAAGCGTGGGAGACAGGAGAAGTTTTGGTCCCTCTTGCAGCAGGGCTCGGCGCAGCCCTGCAGAGCGGGGTGCAGTGCCATGCTCACCCCACTTCTCTCTGCCGCAGACGAGACCTCGTTCGAAGCCGGGATCAAGGTGCAGATCCACAGCCAGGACGAGCCCCCACTGATCGACCAGCTGGGCTTCGGGGTGGCACCCGGCTTCCAGACCTTCGTGTCCTGCCAGGAGCAGCGGGTAGGGACTGGGGGGGTCTGGGATGCTCCCTCCCACCCTGCGCTGCGGACTAGACCTGCTGTGGGACGCTGAGCCGCCTCCCCGTGCCCCTGTCCCCTGCCCCCATGTCTGGCGAAGAGGGGGAGCTGGCCCTGGGGACCGATGCAGCGAGGGTGTCTGTCCCCCCGCCACGCTGGGGGCCGGTGGGCTTCTCTCCTCACTCCTGGCTTCTGCCCCCTCCCAGCTCATCTACCTGCCGCCTCCCTGGGGCGACTGCAAGGCCGTGGTGGGCGACTCGGAGTTTTACGACACCTACAGCATCACCGCCTGCCGCATCGACTGCGAGACCCGCTACCTGGTGGAGAACTGCAACTGCCGCATGGTGCACATGCCAGGTGAGCCCTGCGCGCGGCAGGGTCCGGCTCCCGCCGGGCTCAGCCCACCGACGCGTTCCCACTGGGAAAACCTGCTTTCTCTCTCCTCCAGGCGATGCCCCTTACTGCACCCCGGAGCAGTACAAGGAGTGCGCGGATCCGGCTTTAGGTGAGTCTGCCTGGCCCTGTGGGACTGAGCTGTGGGTGTTGGGTTTCTCCACCTCTCCACCTCCCTCTCTCCCTGCCCAGATTTCCTGGTGGAGAAGGACAACGAGTACTGCGTCTGCGAGATGCCCTGCAACGTGACCCGCTACGGCAAAGAGCTCTCCATGGTGAAGATCCCCAGCAAGGCCTCTGCCAAGTACCTGGCCAAGAAGTACAACAAGTCGGAGCAGTACATCGGGTAATGTGCTGCGGCCATGGCGATGGGGCGGCATCTTGTTCCTCCATCCCAAACCTCAGCCTGATGCCACTAATGTCCTGCACAGGGAGAACATCCTGGTGCTGGATATCTTCTTTGAAGCCCTGAACTACGAGACGATCGAGCAGAAGAAGGCGTACGAGGTGGCCGGCTTGCTGGGTAAGTGTTGGTGGCTGTGCCGGGGTGCCTGCGGCAGCACCCAGCCGGCATCCTCCAGCAAGGTGGTCTCATGTTGGCCCCGTGCACCACGGCCCTGTCCCGAGGCACCGGGATGTGCCAGCAGCGTGGATGCAGAGCGGGGCACCCCGCTGCCATGGCGAGGCACCAGTCACAGCGGTGACGAGTTCTGCCCTTTCTCTGCTCCCTCTGCCACTGGGCACCGGACTCGTGCCACTCTGATGGCTTCCATCTCCTCCGCAGGTGACATCGGAGGGCAGATGGGTCTGTTCATTGGGGCCAGTATCCTCACAGTACTGGAGCTGTTCGACTACGCCTACGAGGTGAGTGTCTCTGCCGTCCCACGGCTGCCAGGGGTCCCAGGTTATCCCGGAGCACTGAAACGCTCATGTGGGACATGGGGAAGAGCCGCCCATGAGCCCCCACGGTACTGAAATCTGGCTCTGGCAGGTGATAAAGCACCGGCTGTGCCGGCGGGGCAAGTGCCGCAAGAACCACAAGAGGAACAACACGGACAAGGGCGTCACGCTGAGCATGGACGACGTGAAACGCCATGTAAGTTTCGGGCATGCCATGGGAGCTGCTGGTGCCCTCTTGCAGCTTGGAGGCTGCCCTGGATGCAGGGGGGGGGTCACCATTTGGGGGAGTGCTTGGGAAAGGAGCAGAGGCACCAGGCAGAGATGCTGTGAGGAGACCGGACTCACTTTCTGCGGGGGTCTGGGTGAAACCAGTGACCCCAGCATCCCGTGCATCTTCTGCCCCACAGAATCCCTGTGAAAGCATACGGGGCCACCCAGCAGGCATGACGTACGCAGCCAACATCCTACCTCATCACCCGGCCCGGGGCACCTTTGAGGACTTCACCTGCTAACCGACATCTGGATGTACAACCTGAGCTACCAAAGCCCTCCGGAGAGCTGCCCTTCTCCCTGCGAGTGCCAGTGGAGAGACACATCTAGGGGACCTTGCTCCTCGCCACGGTGGGACACGGACAAGAGCGACGGCCTCGGATTTCGGGGCAGGCGGTCGGGTCTGGTCATGCTCGAACCCGGCGCGCAGCCCCCGCGGCGGCTGCTCCGCGCCTGCCCCGCTAGTTCAGAGACTCGAGGACGCTCCAGCCCGGCCATCCTCGCGGCGCGGGGAGCGACACGCACAGCGGGCTGGGGCACGGGCCTGCCCCGTCTCCTCCCCTCGGCTCCCCTCGGCCTTTTTAACTAGAAACCCAGAAGCCAAGAAGAAGCAGCCATTGGGCCGCAGAGTCTCCATCCACAGCCCTGTCCGTCTGTCCGTCCATTGTCTCCATGCCCATCCTGTTCCAACTCCTTGGCCGGTGCTTGCTGGGACCCCCGTGCCCGGCAGGAGGGATTGTCGAGGAGCCCCACGGCACGCACGGCAGCGGGTTCGGCAGTCCCAGGAGAGCCTCGCTGTCCCCTGGGACCGTGGTGGCCCGTGGCCCGCCCTCGCCCGGGCACTCCTGGCCACTCCATGCGCATGAAGACGGGGCACCTCCGCCTCTCCGAAACGTCTTCCTCGGCACCCTGCCCCAGGAACGGTGGTGCCCAGCCACCGAGCTCGCTGGCTGGCCACGAGCACCAGAGGGGACTCGGCCAGGGGCTGCCACCTCGGTACTGAAGACCCCGCCGCCCGGGCACTCTCCCTCGGCCGTGTCAGGTCGGGCGACAGTGTGGTCTCCCTGCCCGTCTCTCCTGGGCTCCGTGCAGCCTGGCCAGCCCCAGCCCTGCCCCGCAGTCCCTCCTGTCCCCAGGGAACCTGGGGCTACCCCGTGCAGCCCCCAGAAACAGCCATCCTTGGGGAGAAAGGCAGAAGGAAAACTCCTGGCCCCCATTTTGACTGCAGCCACGGGCCCGGCTCGGCCAAGGGCACCACGAGGGACAGCCCCTTGGCACCGCTTTGGCCAGGCGGGCATAGGAGCCCCAACACCAAAAGCAATCATAGGTTGAGGGACACCCCATGGCACAGGGTGCTCTGGTCCACCCGACCGCAGGCTCCCACCCCGCTGAACCCCCCAAGAGCAGCTGCCCCCGGGCACCGCGAGCCCTGGGCATCTTTGGGGCGCCTGCCGGCTCGCTGCCCCGGGACCACCGCTGCTCCTCCCGTCACTGCCCTCCCCCCGGCACAGAGACCTGCCCTGGCAGCCGGGGTCCGGCCGGCCGGCACTGGCCGAGTCTCTGCTCCCCGGGCCCGCAAGCGCACCGCCATTTCGCCCCGGGGCCAGTGGAAATTGGCCTCCCCCAGCCCCTGCCAGCCCCCAGGCCCCACACATCGAGCGAGCGCCCTCCCAGGGCTGAAGTGCTACTTATCTTTAAAGCTTTTGCAATAAGTCTTTTTAGTAATTATTATTTCTAAACCGCAGTTTTGTTTTTATTATTGTCATTATTATTATTTGCATCCTGACCAAAATTAGGAACTGGGGGTCAGTCCTTTGTATCCAGCGATCGCCCAAAGATGACGGGTTGGCCACATCCATAAATTTTCTTATGGATTTTTCCTAATGTTTCATTGTGATTCATTTATTTATTTTCTTTCTTTCTCTTTCCCATTAAAACTTTTAAAGATGGGGCTGGGATTTGACCTTGACGCTCACCTGTTGAAGCATACACTTCTTTGTTTCTATTATGTCATCTGCATTTTATATTTCTTATATATAATATATATGACTATATATATATGTGTACATATATATATATCTCTATATATGCATCATATCAGTGTAGATATCCATCTAGTAGCATTTAGGCCTTGTTCTTGTGCTATTTTTTTTTTTTTCCTGTTACTGATCTCTGAATGCCTTCAAGTGTATAAAGTGTTGAATTCTCTCTGGTATCTGTACTATGTACACACATTTTCATAGGAAGCACAATAAGATGACAGATGCATTGTACATCAATACCTGCTACTCTTAACGATGATATAAAGAATGATATAACTCATGAACACTGAGCCTTTCTCTCTTGCTGAGCTGCTGGAAACACTCCCCAAGGAGGCAGGCGGGGACAGCATCATCCCAGGATGTTCTTGAAGGCATCACTGAAATCCTGGAGCCAAGACCAAAAGGAGGGGGGGAGGATAAAGCTTTGGTCCAGACTTCCAGTACCGTCTTTAAACGCACAGGTGAATACCAGCAACACCACAGCTGATGTTGAACAGTCACATGAAAGCGTCCCTTTGCTAAGTGTTGTGCTAATGCGGCGACCGCTCTGGGTACCCAAGCGAGCTCCAGCAGCCCTGCCTGGTCCTGCACTGCCATGTGAACTCGCCCCGAGGGACACTTAGGGCTGGAGGATGGGAACTGACTTTTGCTCTCAAGCAGGGGGAGGAGAATTAACATATGCACAGCTGCTAATCTTTGACAACTCTAACACTTCTGTGGTTTGGGACAGACACCTGAGATTCAGCAGAAATGAGTCACTAGCTTGAATGTCACCTGTTTTTAATTTAACCAAGTTAGCAGCAGTCGTAGCTCAAGCCATATGTAAGCACACCTTTTGTCCTAAAAACTTCCAGCTACAAAGAGCAAAAGTAACATGCCAGATCCAACTCTGGGCATCCAACAAAGCCCTCAGGACCCCATGGAGACTGAATAATAGCGAGTGGGCAGTGGGCAAGGAATACTGAAATGCCAAACTCCCCCCAGTCACTCGGCTCTGGCCATGTCCCTGTTGCTCCTGGAAATGGCAGATGGGTGTTTTGCATTTAAACTAGAACAGTCTTACTGCTATTCTGGTCCTTCTCTGCCAGAGCTGGTGCTGCAAAGGCCAAGGCCACAGGGTGGGCTTTGAATAGGAACAAGATAATATAGCTAAGCCCAGAAGGGAGTTAATGAACCTAAATTAATTGCAGCCAGCCACTGTGAGTAGCCAGAGCAGCTGACCATGCCTGCACCCTCCACAGCGGCTCCTGTTGCAGGGGGCAGGCAGTGACCCTGTCTCTGCAAGCTGTAATCTCTTCCACAGCTCCCCATTAACCTGCTGGGTTGTGCTGGGAGGAGGTCACCCCATCCATCTGTCACAGCCTCGCATTGCATAGGCGCATCCCCAGCCTCAGCACGGCTGTCTGAGCTTTCTGCTGCCGCTGGACACGATGTCTGTGAGCCACAGCCCGGAACAGACTCACAGAGGAGGTGCCTGGACCCCAAAGGCAGCACAGCCGATGCGATTCCCATGGGCGTACAGCGGGCAGCCAGACAGGACATCAATGTGAGCAGCTCTCGGGTATGAAGTGGAGAAGCTGTCCATTTTCAGACTCAAGGCTCTACAGCGCACGCGATCCGTGCCCAGCAGGGCAGCGTACACGGGCCGGGGAGCTTCAGCCTGTTTGGGATTACGGCGGCTCACGGATGGGCGCACCGCGCGTAGGCTGCGTGGGGCTGGCAGTCTGCAAGGTGTGTGGTGCAGGCAGCGTGTGTGCATCCACGTCTGTCACTCGGTGGTGCGAGACTCACGCTGTGCACAAGACAAGGAGTTAATTACATTTTACGGGAAGCATCTCTGACGATCCACGCGAGGACAGGGTGTGACACACCTAGGCCTGAGATGCTGGGAAGCACCTGCTTGCACGCTGCTGTGTTTACCTTGCAGATTGTGCGGCTGCTGAAACCCTACAGAGCAAGGATTAATCACACAACACGCATATAACCACGGCAGAGATAGCATCACCTCTTCTCCTCCCTGGCAGTAATTCCCAGTTACCACTTGCTCATCGCTAAAGCTGCCAGCAGAAACAGGCGCTGAGATATAATTACACAGTCCTGGATGCTGTTCGGCTGCCTGGAGCCAGAGCCATACTGGTTGGGGAAGAAGGTTTCAGAGGAGCTGCCTTGTGCCAGCAGGTGCAGTAAAATGAAGGTGCACAGGGTAGCATTTCGAAACCATTTCCACTGGGAGAAGCAAACAAACCAAACCCTCGGGGCAGAGCAAAGGAGAAAGAACAAGTGTAAGGAGACACTGAGCCAAGGAAGCTGGGGTTATTTTATCCCTGTGTTTCTTACAAAACGCAGCTAGTGTCAGGGGACAAAGAGGGCTGGTCAGAGAGCACCCCTGGGGACAGAGGGCTGGGGTAGCTCTCAGCTCGGCTCATGCAATGCGGGGTCTCTCGAGAGCCTGCAGCTCACCTGCTCCCTGTGCCAAGCCGAGCAGCTCTCTAAGTCTCACTTCCCCCTCTCAGGTAGCCCTTGCTTTCTCTCACTCTCATCCTGCCTCACTGTGTGCGTCCCTCCCAGGAGGGCCAGGCAGCTTTCCAACCTGCCCAAAAGGCTCCCGCCAGGCTTTAAGTCTCAGTCAAAGTTGCATCTGAACAATACGGAGCAGATAAGTTCCACTGCTTTTCCTCCCCATGAATATTTCATAAGGCTGCTGGGCGCCAAGCCGGTCGGTGGTGGCATTAAATTAACTGCACGGACACATGGATGCTGAGACAACAGTTAATGGCTGTGCTCAAAGCTTCATGTTTTTCATCAAGGATAGGAAATGCCGTATCTGGCAGAAAAGGTGCCAACACATCCCCACTTCTTTGCTCAGTCAACAATGCCATGCACTCTACAGGACAGCCCCCGAACTGACCCATGATCATCATTAATTGCTTAATTGATACTTGTGGTGTGACTGCTCACTTGGCTTTTTTTCCACAGATTAATGCTGGCTGGATTTGTGTCCCTTTTTCTCTCTGAGCAACCACAAGGGTAAGTGCTCCAGGAATAGGGAACTTAATGCTAATACTTACACAAAGTGGCCTTTAATTCTAACATCATGCTTTCTGTAGCAACCCAAATCATTGTCAAGAGAGATAGGAATCCTTTTCTTGGGTGCTCAGCCTAAACCTGAACAAACTGACTCCATTCATGTCCATTTATACCCCCATAAGCTTACTTCTTAAGGTGTTAAGGACGGCAGTTCTGGTGAGAGGTGTTATTGCCAGGTCTGCACGTTGGAGTCTTCCATCACCAGGGCAGGAAAAGCCGCCTTCCTCCGAGCACATCCCAGAGCAAGGGAGGCTTCAGGACCAGCATCTCCTGCAACAGACACATATTTATAACAGTTAAGGCCAGGCAAGCGTAGGACCAACACCCCAACCCTCCTCAACTCCAGAGCAGCTCCGACTGTAACGACTCCTGTGCAGGAACTCCAAGGGCTGCAGGGGAAATCAGCCAGGCTAAGTTAGGACAGGAGAGATCAGAACAAGTGCGACATCAGCTGAGGCAGGTAGATGAGTCCCTGAGCATGCCTGAAGGGAGCTTGATGGCTGCCAGCCTGAGGATTCAAGGAGCTGCAAATTCTCTTACAGGTGGTTTTGCACAGAGATGAGAGCCCCTAGCACACACCCCACTGCCTCTCCCCCACTGCTCCTAACACCCACAGCGCTCTCCACTCCACCACGGCCCTTGCATCCCCCACGGGCTCCCCAGAACATTGCCCCCTGCACCCCAAGAGCAACCCTCATGGAGCCTGTACCCTTCCCTGATCCCCCAGGACCCTGCCCCAAGACCCTGCACCCTCCCATACAGCCCCAGAACCAGCCCCAGGACCCTGCACCTTCCCATATACCCCTGTGACCCCAGCACCCCCAAGACCCTGCACCCTCCCATACACCCCTATGGCCCTAGGACCCCCCAGAACCTGGCCCCAGCACCCCCCAGAACCTGCACCCTCCCATAGACCCCAATGGCCCCAGGACCCCCCAGAACCTGCACCCTCCCATACACCCCTATGGCTCCAGGACCCCCCAGAACCTGGCCCCAGCACCCCCAAGATCCTGCACCCTCCCATAGACCCCAATGGCCCCAGGACCCCCCAGAACCTGGCCCCAGCACCCCCAAAGCCCTGCACCCTCCCACAGACCCCCGTGGCCCCAGCACCCTGCACCCCCCAGCGCGGGCCTCCAGCCAGCAGAGGGCGGCGGTTGAGGGCGGCGCCTCTCTAGCGCGGCACGCGCGCGGGCTCTCTATGACGGGCGTCCGGTTCCGGCCCGCTCCCCTTTGTGCTGGAGAAGATGGCGGCGCGGGCGGGATTCCAGTCGGTGACTCCCAGCGGCGGCGGCGGCGGGGCCGCTGCTGGGGCCGGCGCGCTGGGACCGGGCACGCCGGGCGGGCCGGTTCGCATGGGCCCGGCTCCGGGACAGGGCCTGTACCGCTCGCCGCTGCCGGGAGCCGCCTACCCGGTGAGGCGGGGGAGGGGCCGGCGGGGGCGCGCGGACCGGCGCTGCGCGGGGCGGGGCGGGAGGGCGCGGGGGCGACGGGGACGGGGACGGCCCCTCCCGGTGGGCACTGGACCGGTTTTCTTCTCTCCGCAGCGCCCCGGAATGTTACCGGGCAGCCGGTTGGCGCCGCAGGGCCCCTCCATGGGGCCGCCCGGTTACGGTGGGAGCCCGGCGGTGCGGCCCGGGATGGCGCAGGCCAGCCTGGATCAGGCCCGCAAGAGGCCGGCGCCGCAGCAGCTCCAGCAGGTGCAGCCGCAGGCCGTGCCCAACCGCAACCACAAGTAAGGGCCGGCATCCCCGGGCAGCGGGGGCATCCCCGGGCATCCCCGGGCAGCGGGGTGTCTCAGGGCGTTTTGGGGCATCCCCGGGCAGCGGGGGCATCCCCGGGCATCCCCGGGCAGCGGGGTGTCTCAGGGCGTTTTGGGGCATCCCCGGGCAGCGGGGGCATCCCCGGGCATCCCCAGGCAGTGGGGCATCTCAGGGCGTTTCGGGGCGTCCCCGGGCAGCAGGGGCATCCTTGGGCATCCCCAGGCAGCGGGGCATCTCAGGGCATTTCGGGGCATCCCCAGGCAGCGGGGTGTCTCAGGGCATTTCGGGGCATCCCCAGGCAGCGGGGCATCCCCAGGCAGCAGGGCATCTCAGGGCGTTTCGGGGCATCCCAGGCAGCGGGGCATCTCAGGGCAGCGGGGCGTCTCAGGGCATCCCCAGGCAGGGGCACACACGTGTTGCCTCTCTCCCCAAACGCCCCATGGGGAGAGGCCGGGTTTGGAAATCGGCGGGCGAGCGGTGAGTCCTCGCTGAAGCGGGGACTGTGCCGGGCGCGGGGCAGTGGGAAGCCTCGGTCACTGAGTCGGTGCGATCGGCTGGCTGCGCTTGGCAGCACAAAGCTTTTCTGTTCGGCTCTGCCTTCGCGCTGCGCTTGGGCTTCTCACGGCTTCTTTTTGTTGGGTGGCTGAAAGGGACGTCGGCCTTCTTGCGCAGCTCCTTCTCTGGGAGAGGGGAAGCTTCCAGCAGATAAAAGACTAACGTGCAGCTGCTAGACAACAGCAAGTTTATGTAACGTTTCTGGCAGTATAATGTGATTCCCCAGTAACGCTGGTAATTCATCCCTTGATTTAAAATGCGTCTCCTAGAAAAGTCAATCTAAAGCTAATTGAGGCTAGAGAGGCGCTTTGATTAGGCATTACGTCAGTACGCCCTTTCCAACTCGATGTAACCCCGCTTTCTAAGCTCTTGTTAGGGGATCTGAAACATTCAGGTAATTAGTCACGCTGCTGCAGGGTTCATCAGCTCTGCAGTGCTGGAGGCCTGTCAGGGGCTGTGGGGAATAAAGAGCCTGACTCTGCATGCGCTGACGGTAACGATAAGTGCCTCTGAAAATCAGAGCCTGGGCCCGAGACTGGCATCCAGGCTGAGAGCACTGTTAATGCCGCGCTACTAAACCAGAGAAAAAGCCATCGTCTTGCTCCCTTCGTGAATGCCTACAGTTAATTTGCACAAAGTGGTTGCCATTTTAATGCCTGCGTGTGCATCTCCTTCCTTAACAGTGCTAAAAAGAAGAAGATGGCTGACAAAATTCTACCTCAGAGGGTGAGTGGCACATGCAGTTGCAGCCTGTGTTGACACGAAGTAGACGGGAGAAGTGCGGGCGTGCTGACGGTGATTTGCATTCTTGATTGGCTGTAGATTCGTGAGCTTGTACCCGAGTCTCAGGCCTATATGGACTTGCTGGCCTTTGAAAGGAAATTGGACCAGACGATCATGAGGAAACGCTTGGATATCCAGGAAGCTTTGAAGCGACCCATTAAGGTAGGGGAGGGCTGCACTCATGGTTATCATAAGCAAGGTTTGGAGGCTCTTGCTTTAGTTAAGACAGCAGGAGGGCACTGAAGCTTGGGTCATGTCCCTGTAAGCGTGGCATATCAGGAACCTTAATGCTCCAGATATAATCGAGGAGTGGAACCAGAAATGCCTCTTTTCTTGCTGTCTGCCCCAGGAGAGGGGGAATATGAAGCAGCCAAAACTATTAAGCTTCATTTTAGCAAAACATAAGCAAGATATTCAGCCCTGTATTTCAGAATTAACACTGAGACGATGCTTTTTCCCTTAGCAAAAACGAAAGCTACGTATTTTTATCTCCAACACCTTCAATCCAGCCAAGTCAGATGCAGAGGATGGTGAAGGAACAGTCGCCTCCTGGGAGCTTCGGGTGGAAGGGCGGCTGCTGGAAGATGTAAGTGTGAAGTACCCAACCGCAGAGGTGACTTTATGGATCTGGAATTGGCAATGAAACCAGTTTCTTAGTGTCTGAGAGCATAGCTAGGGGCTTGATATCCTCCTTCATCTCTGTTTTCCAAGGAGTCTGATGGTGACGAGACCGAGAGCCCAACTTGGAGACCGATGGGTATCCCCATGGCAGGACATGAGTTATACAAAGTTCTTATAGCTATAAGAATTAATGGTGAGAGCAGATCAGTGGCACTTGTGTACCCTGGCTCTGAGAACCAGGGCGCTTGCATTGTATGTAATCGCTGAGCGATTTAATTCCTGCAAGCTCATCTTTAACTCCAGTCTTTCACTTTCTGACTTGGAACTTGATTTTCAAACACATGTTGGTGAATTTAGGTGTTCAGAACTTAAAGGAACGCTGTCGTGCACGGTGGCTGCGCTTGAGTGCTGAGACTTGCTGTCCTAACACTTTTCCTTCCTGTGTTGCTTGCAGTCTGCTTTGTCCAAATATGATGCCACCAAGCAGAAAAGAAAGTTCTCATCCTTCTTTAAATCTCTGGTCATTGAACTTGATAAAGACCTGTATGGCCCTGACAATCACCTAGTAGAGGTGAGCTTCTTTTTGCTGTGTTACCTCTAAAAATGGGTTGGTGTTTCAGCAGACAGGGTTTGTATATCACTTGTAACTTGAGAGGTGGGGATACTTAAGGCTTGAACAAGTGGTTTGGAGGCAGGAGCTCTTGAATTCCTATCTTAGCTTTTCCTCTGACTTGCGGGAGGACTGAACAAATGTATTAACTCTTGTTTCAAGCTGCAAGCGGGAAGAAGGTGAACTTTCTCTAGGTGGGTGGGATTTACTGGCAAGCTTGTTGGGTGCCAAGCAGCAGGAGCAAAGGGAACTAAGTGTGAGAGTGCTTCTAAATGCCCTCTCCTGTTCCAGTGGCACAGGACTGCTACAACTCAGGAGACAGATGGCTTCCAGGTGAAGAGGCCGGGAGATGTAAATGTGCGCTGTACTGTCCTTCTGATGCTGGATTACCAGGTAAGATGTTGGGAGTAGCAGTGCTGGGCACGTACTGTTAGCTGTGCCTGTGGCCATCTTGCCTTTCTGTGCTTTTTGTTTCAGCCTCCCCAGTTCAAATTGGATCCCCGTTTGGCTCGTCTCTTGGGGATTCACACCCAGACCCGTCCAGTGATCATCCAGGCATTGTGGCAATATATCAAGACCCACAAGCTCCAGGACCCCCACGAACGGGAGTATGTCATCTGTGACAAATACCTCCAGCAGGTAACAGCGTGGCTGGAACAAGTGACTCTCAGCTTTTCTTTGTCAGCAGCCGGTGATCGCTGGCACTGAGCTCCCATTCCTTTCCTTAGCCCTGTGTTTCTGTCACAGATATTTGAATCTCAGCGGATGAAGTTCTCTGAAATCCCACAAAGACTTCATGCGTTGCTTATGCCCCCAGAACCGATCATCATTAATCATGTGATCAGGTGAGACTGGTCGACTTGACTTGATATTTCTAGGAAGAAGAGTGGAAGGGATGGATGAGGCTGGCACAGGAAGACGATGTAATATGTTCTGATTTTCAGCAGCAGTTCCCATGTTGCCTGTCATTGTTTGTACAAGAACAGCCTCCTCTTTCGTTTACCACATCCCTCTTTTCCACAACTCACTCCCACATTCATGCTGTCCTTTGCATTACACTTTTGTAGACAGAAATCTGCTTGGAGCAATCACGTGGTCCTTGTGCTGCAAAGCCATCAGCGGAGCTTTGCTGCTTGGTGTTAGAGCTGAAGCTAACACTAGTGTGGCTTGTCCCTGCCTGCAGTCTGTATGCTGCATCATCCTAGAGGAGCTACAATTTGGTGCTTTCTTGAGCTCCTCACTTATTTTGGCTTCTTTCTTGTGGATGCTTGTAGTGTTGACCCAAATGACCAGAAGAAAACAGCTTGCTATGACATTGATGTGGAGGTGGATGATACCTTGAAAACTCAGATGAATTCCTTTCTGCTATCCACAGCCAGTCAACAGGAAATTGCTGCTCTGGATAACAAGGTAGGAAGAGCTCCTTCAGGTCTGCCCTCCTCGTTGCTGGGTAGGATGTGTCTCTGGAGCAGGTGAGCCCTGAACAGGCCAGGAGTTCAGCTTTGCTCAGCTGTGCATTTGGAAGCTGGCGTGGGGTCAGCTGTACTCACAAGCAGGTGGCTTTACCTAGAAGCACAGTTTTGAAGCAAATGGTTAGTGGGAAAACTGGTAATACTTAGAGCAGGAAACTGGGAATTGAAAATCCTATCTGATAGGTGTAAGTCAACCAAGGGAGTACAAGAATTTGCCTGCATGTGTTGGGTCTCTTGATTCTTCTGTCTGACTTTTTCCCCTATTCAGCAGTTTAGTTGCTGTGCTTATCTCCTTCAGATTCATGAAACAATAGAGACAATTAACCAGCTGAAGACCCAGCGTGAGTTCATGCTGAGCTTTGCCCGAGATCCTCAGGGCTTCATCAACGACTGGCTACAGTCCCAGTGCCGGGATTTAAAGGTAAAAGCTTTGTCTTTTGTGGAAGGTGGATCCAGTCACACGCTTCCCTCATTATAACCAGCTCCCGCAGAGAGAGAGAGGCAATTTCCTGCTCAGAAAGCAAGACTTGGAGTCAAGCGTAAGAGCTTGACCTGACTACTGAAATTTCTTTGAGGAAAGTGGAGGGCATGTGGGTTTGCTCAGCACAGCCAGAGCTTTTGCACTCCCTGAACTGTTTTGCCCTTTGTGCTCTCCAGACAATGACTGATGTTGTTGGGAATCCTGAAGAGGAGCGTAGAGCTGAGTTCTACTTCCAGCCATGGGCTCAGGAAGCTGTGTGCAGATACTTCTACTCCAAGGTGAGCATCCCCGGGCAGCGGTCCCTTTCCATAGCCAGTGGCTCAGAGTACCTGTCACTCCTTGCTGATGGTGGAAAGGGGCAGTGCTAAGCTGCGCTTGTAGACACTGCTGATGCATCTTGGTCGCAGTTTGAGTTCACCCTTTTCTAGCTGGGTCCTGTGTTACTCGGATGCTGCGGTGCTGCACCATCTGAGTATGTTAATGCTGCGATTCTGGCTTCTCTTGCAGGTGCAGCAAAGACGGCAGGAATTGGAGCAGGCCCTGGGAATCCGTAACACATAGGCTGCTCCGCTCCTCCCCAACCAGAAGGCATCACAGCTATTTGTGGAGACAGGGAGCTGCAGAGTACGCCGCTAAGGCTCACATAATGCCACTCCGACAGCGAGGCCCGCATCATTATTCGTCCTGGCATTGTCCCTGTTGGGGCAGCTCCAGGACACCTGGGGTCTTCTGGGGTGTGGCAAGCAGACAGGCTCCAATGAGCACACACTTCTACCTGGTTTTCTTCCTGACTGTTGCCTTGTCAGTCCCAAGGCTGCCGAGAGCCTACCCTTGACTCCGCACTGCCTGTAGTGTCCCCAGTAGCCAGTACGACTGCTGACTTGGAGCCTTTCTCAAGTTCAGAAACCACAGCCCATTCCTCCCCAACTAGCATCTAGTTGTGGCACACGTGAGACCCGGGTCTGGGAAGCCTGGATCTGCTGTAAGGGTGGAGTTCTGTGGCTAGGCTCTTCCCTGCCTCCTTCTAGAGCAAGGTGCCAGGAGATGTAGCGGGCAGGATGCCACGAGCTGACATACCTCCCTGCCCTTACTCCCTCGCTTGGAGGGTGCTGCTGCACTGGGCTGCCTCATAGGTCACGCTCCTCCTTGAGGAACTTACTGGACTGTGTAGAGAATCGCTTCTTCCCTCGTCCCTTTTTCCCTGCCCTGTTCCCTTTGTGTTCTTTGACAGACTGGTAGGCCAGGATCACAGGGGAGATGAGGCATTGGCTTACTGCAGGGATGTGGAAGCATTGGAGTGGTGAGACTTCTCTGCACTTCAAAAGGCCTACACTTGCGGTTCCAGCAAGCCGTCGGGCTGCTTGTTTTCCCTGTAGCAGGGAGAGGGGATGCAGCAACTGCCTGGTGGAACTGTGCAGGGGCGCGGTGTTGTAGGCTCATTCCTTTGGGACAGTTATCCTGTGTCACTTGCTGTGGGGACCAGAGGCTCCTTCGTGTGGATCCGAGGGTGTAACAGGACAGTCCTTGGGAATGGACATAGCTCCAAGCATATACAAGTTAGCAGGTGTTTCCATGCTGAAGCTCCTGTGGTTTTTAGTCAAGTTTTAGGTTCTGGGGCTGCCGTAAGGCCCAGCATGGTTCAGGAATGTACAAGTAGATTTTCTCTACTGTGGGGAGTAGCAGCCCAGATGCCTCTTTATGGAATGAATTACTAGTGAACTAGTGGTCAGGTGTAAGAGAATGGCTTCTCTTAACCCGGATCTCACTATTTCTGCTCGGGACTGTAATGCAAATGGACTTGAAAGTTGGTCATATTCTCTTGGAATAGCGCAAAATCGTTGCTGACAAACCCCCCTCATCCCCACACCCAGCTTTGGTGTGGTTGGGAAGGTTGCTATGAATTTGGGAGCCTGGGTGGCCCTACTCCTTGTGTCTGTGTTACTACATGTCTGTGAGTAATAGACTCTCGATTTCCCTTCTCCTTTGCCCCCTTATGAAATGGCTCCTCTGTGGTACTGGGGTGAAGGTCTTGGTGCTGATGAAGCAGCCCACTGACTCCTCAGGGTAATCACACATGAAGGATGCTGAGTACTGCGTAGGCAAACATAGCTGTTGCAGAATAACTGCTTTTCTTAACTGAGTATTATGGTTTTTTCCATGGACCAAAATTTTTTTTTTTGTACTGTATCCTTGTAGACGTCACCCAGTTTTAATAAAAGCCTCCTGTGAAGGAAGCTGTCCTCCCTCCTTCTGTGCTGACAGCACGCTTTCTCTCAGCAGCTGCCTTGGTGGATGTCACTTCATGTACTTGCCTGGGAAGAGACAGGATTATCTCCACTTTTTTTTTTTTTTTTTCTTTAAACAAAGCCAACTGGGTTAAGAGACTGGAGGGGAAAGAGTTCTTCATACTTTGGCCTTTTATAGAGAGCCTTTCATGTAAGGATCTCCTGGCTTGCAGAGTCTGCTAAGCCTTTGCAAAGCGCTTTTGTGGTAAACAAAGTTAACTTGAGCAAAACTGGAAATCCAGTGGCCAAGCTGCTGATAAAATCTAGACAGCCCAGTTTCCACACTCCGCTGCCTTGTGGAGTTGTGACAGCCTGTTACAAGCCCCATGGGAGTCAGGCATAATTTTGAGGAAACTCCATTAAAGTTTACATAGAAGGGTTTAAAACTATGCAAAAAGGGCATTACTGTCTTCACCCTGCCTTCTTTATAAAAATAGAATGTAATGCTTTACAGAAAACCTGTAAGCCCTTGTTGCAAGGGAAGGAGGTCCTCTGTGTATAGAGGAAAGGGCAGTTTGCCTCCGGCCAGGCAGCGTGCTGCTGCTTCAGGCTGAGATGAGGGCAGGAGTTGTGTCCTGGGTCTGCAACCAGATGGGTCCTATTCCTTACTGGGGGAGAAAATAAAATGCTTTTATGCAGCAAAAGGGGGAGAGAGGCTCAGCAGAGTCGAGTCCTGGTTCTGCAGAGATGCGGTGCCTGAGCTGTTTCACCTTTGCTGCAGGGGAGTGATGCGCACCTGCGGCGCAGCCGCGCGTTGCTGCCCACCGAGCTGCAGCACCGGCTGTGCCGGGGAAGGCGGCCGGCTCTGCCGCCCGGGGGCACGGGTGCCCGGTTCCCCCGGGGGCGAGGCGGGGCCGGAGGCGGGATGGGGCCGCCCCTGCTCTGGGCGGCCTTGAAATACCAGCGGCGGGCTCAGCGCCACGCAGTGCCCCAGCTCCCCGCACCATGGGTGGCAAGAAAGTCTGCGTCGTGGGCTCCGGCAACTGGTGAGCACCTGCTGCCCGGCACCCGGGTCCCCTCTTCCAGCACGGCGCGGTCCCCGTCCTCCCCGCTGCCCCACGGGACCTGGTGCAAGCCGTCCCCGTTTCACCAGGACCCCCGGTGACCTCTGGTGCGCTGGGCTCCCTGGTGCCAGCGGCTTCGGTGCCTACGGCTCTGCTCTGCCCACACAGGGGCTCGGCCATCGCCAAGATCGCTGGCAGCAATGCGGTGCGGCTGAGCACCTTTGAGAACCAGGTGAACATGTGGGTGCTGGAGGAGGAGGTGGGTGGCCGGCGACTCACAGACATCATCAACACGGAGCATGAAAACGTCAAGTACCTGCCCGGGCACAAGCTGCCCCCCAACGTGGTGAGTGTGGCCCCGCCAGCGGCCTCTCCGCTGAGCACAAGGTCCAGTGCTGGCAGCCGGGTGCTCTGGTGAGAGGTAATAAATAGCTCTGGGAGCTGCTGGTGTCCTGGACTCGGGGTGTGCGCAGGTAGGGGATGCACCGGGCTGCACGGGACTCCTTACACCCACTCGGTGACCTTGATCTGTGCTCAGACGAGCTGCAGCCCTGGCTGCTCTCACTGCCCACTTTTGCCCCCGCGCTGGCATCCCACCGGCTGGGCTCCAGCCTACGTGGCTGCCTCCGAGCTGGCAGCGGCAGCGTGCAGAGCGCCCGCAGGGCCTGCTGCCCCGGCTGGACACTCAGCCCCTCGGCATGCGCGGGCCTGCTGAGGCTCCCGGAATGAGCCCGGCTCTTTGCACCACCGTGGGACCAGCTCAGGCTGCTTTCGCCCTGCTCTGCTCCAGCCCCTCTGCCCTGCCAGCTCTGGAAGGGGACCTCGGGGCAGCGACTTTGTGCCCTTCCTTCCTTTACAGGGAAGCCCCCAGCCGTTGCTCTCAAGCCCCTGCTCCCCTTGTCCTGGATTCAGGACACGCTCATTGCACAACTACTGACACAAGTCCCTGATGACAGTCGTATTCTCTTCAGGTAGCAGAGCCAGACCTGCTGAAAGCCTGTGCTGGGGCTGACATCCTCCTGTTTGTGGTGCCCCATCAGTTTATCGGCAAAGTGTGTGACCAGCTCAAGGGCCACGTGAAGAAAGATGCTGTTGGGGTGTCGCTCATCAAGGTGCGAGCAGGAGGAGCGCTGCCGGGGCACTGGGCCGAGGGGGCTTAGCCGGCAGCAGCCTGGCTCGGAGGGGCTGCAGAGGGAATCCTGGGGGTTTGGAGCAGAAACTGGGCTCCACGGCTGGGGGGCATGGGGAGAGTGGGAAGTGAGGGCAGAGTCTTCATGGGGATTTGGAGGTGTGTTGGTGGAGGAGAAGGGCGAGGGCGTGTGGGGGATCTCAAGCGCTATGAGGAGCGGGGTGCACCTGAGCGCTGGGGGGGCTGTTGGGGTGAGAGTCGGAGCACGGCAGCACAGGGAACGATGGGATCGGGGCAGGTGCTCATCTCTGTCCCTGGTTGTCTCCCAGGGGGTGGACGAAGGACCAGATGGGCTGAGGCTGATCTCGGACATTATCCATGAAAAACTGGGAATAGAGATGAGCGTCCTTATGGGGGCCAACATTGCTAGTGAAGTGGCAGAAGAGAAGTTTTGTGAAACAACCATCGGTAAGGAGCCAGCATCCCTCCTCGTTAGCAGCCTTTGTTTCTGACGAGCAGGAAGAGGTAAAGAGGTGACCGTGCTGCAGCTTAAGCTGCTCCTGCCTAGGGTGAGCCGGCCCTTTTTCCCTGTGCAGGCAGTGAGACTCCATAGGAGCTGGATGAACTCACTCACAGGGTTTACGATGTGATTGCTCGCTTCATTAAAAAGAGAGTTATGTGGCTAAAAGTTCCTGCCAGCAGGGACTCTGAGCATCAGGCAGTCTGCCTAGCACAAATTAAAGGGGTGGACACCAAGAGGCCCTTTAGAAATCGAGTTCCTACCTTCATTTCCTTGGGCTTCAAGGGACATGCACCTGGATCTCATGTTATTGCCAGCCAGAGCCGCTTGAAAGTTCATCTGGTGACTGTTCCTAACATCCTCCACACTGTTTGTCAATCACGCACAGCAGCCAAAACCAACAGAACAGTTTGCTGGGTTAGAAGTTACAGGATTCAAAGTGTCTGTATTTTAAACAAAAGCAAACATGCTGCGCAGGAGGCTGCAGAGACTGGAGAGGTATAAGCAGAGCACGCTATAACTGCGAGCACACAGAAACGCTCTCGCGCAGGAAACTGCAGGAACAGGGAGAACGGCAGCCTCCAAACCCAAATTTGCAACCTTTGAAGATGCCTTTAATCTGCTGGGCATGTCATTTCTGTCTTGCTTGACACAGCAGTAGGGATTGTCCCTGTCTTCTGGGAATTCCAAGGTTGAACCTTGCTTATCTGCCAGGCAGTGTGTGCTTGGCACTTTGTGGACCTGCAAACGTTTAGCAACATCCATCAGTTGGGCAATAGGTTCCTCTCGCTGCACGAGCTGCAAGGGCTATGCTGCAGGAACACACCACTGGCCAGGAGAGCAGCACAGTCCTACCTTAGGCTCTCCCCCATCATCTTCCTCCTCCCTTTGTCTCATCAGGCTGCAAGAACGTGCAGCATGGGCAGACGCTGAAGGCGCTGATGCAGACACCGAACTTTCGGGTGACAGTGGTGGAGGATGCTGACACTGTAGAGATCTGCGGCGCGCTCAAGGTGGGTGAGCCGCTCACTGGGGTTTGCAGGTCTTGGTTAGCAGAGCCTGCGGTTCTCTAGGGCTCTGCAGGGAGCTCTGGGGAGGAGGCTGCCAGTTGAATGAACCCCACTGGATATTGCGCTGTGGCTCGCTGAGACCTTTGGGGCAAAGGCCAGACTCTGGAGGGAACTGTGGTGTGTCCTGTTCAGCTGCTTGGAGGGATGATGATCGCTGGCACAGGCAGGGGCAGGCAGGAGCCTGTGCTTGGGATTACACAGGCAGCTCGTGGACACAGCAAAGCCCTGAGCTCTGTTGGGAACAGATCCCTCCACGCTGCTGCTGTTTTCCAGAACGTTGTGGCTGTAGGAGCTGGTTTCTGTGATGGGCTCGGCTATGGAGACAACACGAAGGCTGCTGTGATCCGTCTGGGACTGATGGAGATGATTGGCTTTGCCAAACTCTTCTGTAAGGGCCCCGTCACCTCCTCCACCTTCCTGGAGAGCTGCGGGATTGCTGACCTCATCACTACCTGCTACGGTGGCCGCAACCGCAAGGTGGCTGAGGCTTTTGCCAAGACTGGGAAGGTAAGCAGAGCGGGGAGCAGGCAACATTGATAGCTGCATCAACCTGCTGAGCTGGCAGCAGGATGGACCCAGTTAGAACCATGGCAACCTGCCTTCACTTGCCGAGTGCCACAGCCTGGCTCCAGGGAAGGAACGTGGGGCAGCGGATGGGGTTGCAGGGTCCAGCGCGCTCACTGCCGGGTTGTTTCAGTCTATTGAGCAGCTGGAGAAGGAGATGTTGGATGGGCAGAAGCTGCAGGGCCCCCAGACGTCTGCCGAGCTGCATCGCATCCTTAAAAGCAAGAACTTAGTGGAGAAGTGAGTGCTCTCATCTCCCTTGTCTGCTCTTTTGGGGTGGGGCTGGGATCTTTCCTGCAGCTGTGGGAGGGGAACCCCACCCGTAGTGGCTCTGCTGTTCAGGTCAATCTCTGCACTGCCCACGTCAAACCAGCTGGGCAGGAATGGCCGGTTGGGTGAGGCACCGTGCCACTGTCCCACCTGCTCCTGCCCAGTGGTCCCGGGTGTCGCAACAGAAGTTGAGGTGCTCTGACCCTGCCAGCTGCGGTGACAGGGCAAGGGGTGACTTTGTTCATCTGCCCACAGGTTCCCCCTCTTCACAGCTGTGTATCAGATCTGCTACGAGGGCAAACCCGTTACCGATGTCATCAAGTGTCTCCAGAACCACCCTGAGCACATGTAAGCAGGGTCTGCCTGCAAAACCACTGATCCTGCCCAGATGAGTGGAGAGCTCCTGCCCGCACCAACTCGCTCTGCTGCTGCAGCTTTGTAAGGAGTCCAGATTTCCTGGGAGCCTTTGCAGAGTGCTGGAAGGGCAGAGGTTCCTTTTCTCAGCCCTGGACACTGCCAGCCTGAGCCTGGCATCTGCACAGAGGTACCTGCTGATCTCCCTCTCTCTTTGAAGGGCTCGTTTAGCTTCTACTGCTGCCTAGGGCCTGCCCTGAGCAGGGCCGAGTGTCTTCCTCCTTTCACTTTCTCTTGCTGTGATGGATTCTGTTCTCGGAGGGACTCTGCCAGGTCATCTTGATAGGGATCGCATACGGGCTGTGCAGGAGGCACTGCCTGGGAGGACAAGCTTTGCTATTAGCCCTGTGGGGCCACTTTGCATGCTACCAGCCCTCTCCTGCTTGCTGCTGTTGCTTTTGGCTTAACTGTCCCGTGGCGAGGGCATGGTTCGCTGCCAGGCTCCACTAGGGCAAGTGTAGCTCCTAAAGACTTTCAAAGGGGCTGAGAATCGCTGCTCTTTCTGAGAAGTACCAGCACAGAAAATTGTATTCTTTGCCACCCTGCCGTATGCTGCTTCCCCAGCCATGGCCAGCTGCGCCAGCTGAACGGTACGGCCAATGCTTTGTGTGTGAGGGCAGCCCCAGAGCAAGACTTCAGAGCTTGTTTATTTAGATTTTTTGCTCTCACAATCAAACCTTGCCCCTGCACCCAGTGAACTCCCCTGTTGTCACAGATTTGCCTCTGCTAATTCCATGCCCACTGACTGTCCCCGGACAGCCCTTTTCCCTTATATCGTTTGTCCTCTGGCTGGCTTTGGCAATGCAGGGACCAACTGCCCCAAAGTCTTTCTGAGCAGCTGGCAGGCTGTGTCGCCCTTGGCAGCGTACCTGACAAAGCAGTTGGGTCATGTTGCTTTTAGATGAATGATCCATACTAGCTTTTTGCCTTCTTTCTGGCTTGCTCCAGTCTGTGCCTTAGCCTGGTCTTCGCTTCTACTTGGCTTTATAGGAGCTAAGAAAGCAGGTCCCACCCTTTCCCTGCCGCCCCTCCTGTGAGGGTGCTGGAAACTGCCCGCTAGCACAAGGGGCAGCAATGGACGCACAAGAGGTACACGGAGACCTCCAACATCACAGCAGAGGACAGAGGTCTCGTGCCTCATGCTGTGGCTTTGAAATTTGCCCCTTGTCCGGCTGGGTGCCGCGTGCCTCTCTGGTCCTCTGAAGCTGGCTCACTCTGCTCGTGTTTGCTCAGGCCAGCGTGTCCAGCGGTTCACTGATCCCTGTCTGAGCTGGCAGGCCGGAGCTGCTGCAGCTCTCACTGTCCACCCCCGGTCCGGGTCCTGGTGCTGCTGGGTCTCTGACTCACAGTGTACTTTATGAACATTTAAACTAATAATAAACTTGGAGAGGAGAGAGGAGACACGCTCTTTGCTCTGTGGCTGGTGCAATCTTTGGGTTGGTGCCTGCTGGACTTGCTAAGAGTGCAGAACAGGGCACTGTCCATTCCCTCCTGGCTCTGCACCCTTGTGTGCTGTCCCAGAAACAGGAAGAATGCCCCTGCAGGTCCCTGTTCAGTCACAACATAACACTGTGTCCCACTTGCTTTTTCTCAGCAGTGGTTCCAGTGTTAAAGTTTGGCTGTAGGACTGAAGAGGGTTGAGATTGCAATGTTGAACTGGGTACAGAATCTTAACTCTTCTACCTGGGGCCTGCAGGAACCAGGCCAGGACCCCACTGTGCCCCATGTACCCCAGGCCTCCCCTTCTCTGATGTTTTGGCTTCTCGGGACATGCTGTGTTGTTTTATTCATCTCTTCCCAACTGCTTTTCGCGGACTTGCCTTGTCCCCGTCTTTGAAATGCATCTCGTACTGAGTGACCTTTCCAGGAGTTAGCCCTCCGCTCAGCCTCTTGCTAGGGGAATTTAATCTGCTGGCACTGCAGTTGTTTCTGTGCCTTTTATTAGACACGCTTTCTCACTAGGCACCCTACGACCTTTAAATTCAACTGAGCTATCATACGGAAAGTAGCCAGCATCGGCTTCCTCTAATGAGGAACTTTATTGAGGTTGGAGGGAGGATAAAGGAAGTCCAGCGTGTTCCTGCAGGGCTGGCACAACTTCTAGTTGCCTTTGTCTTGAAGTGCTTCAGGAATCCCAGCTCAAGTGTTTGGACACGAGGCTCACAGAGGAGAGAGGGTCTCTGAGCTCTCCGCCCTCGACACGTGGCAATCTCTCACTTTGGCTTGCTAAATTCTTGCCAGCCCCGGCCTGGAGCTGCAGCAGGATCCGGAATTGTGTTCTGGACTTGCATTTAGCTGTTAGCTCCTCGGTCATGGAAGTGCTTTGTGCATCCCTGCTCCTGTGGGTTTCTTTGATGCTATGCGCTGCTGGCAGGGCCGAGTCCCTGCAGGCCTTCCCAGCATTTGCTGAAGGTCCCAAGTCTCATCTGGGGGTGGCCAGTGGACAAGTGTCTTGCTTTTAGATGCCCCATGCCTTGCACTAGTGCTGAAGTTCATGAGCTATAAAAAGTTTTCCCTTTGCCATTTGGAGTTATGTTCTGCAGCCTCAGCACATCCAGGCTCTGCAGGACGCTGCAGCCTCGGGAGCTGCTGCTGTGCAGTGGCCTGGGGAAAGGATGAGGGAGAGGGGCGGGTGGCCTGGCTCTTGCAGCCTCAGTGCTTGACAGAGCCCTCAGCGCCGAGCCCTGCCGTGACAGCACTGTTCAAACGCTAGCAAGGAGCTCGGGGCTCGGGAGGAGAGCACCGCTGGGTGTCAAAAGCTGCCCTAGTGCCTTTGGAGGAGCACGGCCTCCTGAAGGAGCCTCGCTGGCTGTGAGCACAGGCTGGGCCCTCAGGGAGGGTGGCGAAGCCTCCGAGCGCCTCAGCAGGACTTGGCGTGGCCTTTGCTCCATCCCCTGTGCAGCTGAGGACAGTCCCCTCAGGGCTGCTGGCACCGCAGCCACGCAGGGCGACCTGTGGCGTGCCTCGTGGTGAATGGCCCAGCCGAGAAGGGCCAGTAGCAAGGGCTGTGCTGAGCAGAGCGGGGCCCAGGGGCCGCAGGCCGGGGCAGGCCGGGGCGGCCATCAGCCGGCGGGCCGCCATCACCCGGGGGCTGCGCCCGGAGCGGCGCCTGAGGGGAAAGAGCGGCAGCGCCGCCGCCCGCCGCGAGGGGGCGCCGCAGGTCCCGCGGGAGCTTCCCGCCTCGGCAGACTACACGTCCCAGCAGGCAGCGCGGCGGCTCCGCCCCCCTCCGCCTCCCACGTGACGGGCGGGGGCGGGGCTCTGACCGGAAGCGCAGCGGAACAGCCCGGCGGCGGTCCCGGATCCCCGTGGTGGTACCGGAGCCCGGCGGCGGTCCCGGAGCCCGACGGCGCAGGTACGGGGACGCGATCCCGGCGGGATGGGGCGGGGGAGGGAGCGCTCCCGGCCCCGCTGATCGCCGCCTTGTGTTGCAGGCGCAGCCATGGTGTCCGGCAAGCAGCTGGCCGACTTCGGCTACAAGGCCTTCTCCGGTTCCATGGCGCTGCTGACGGTCTACGGCGGGTACCTGTGCGGCGTCCGCGCCTACCGCCTCCTCCAGCGCCGCCGGGAACGGGAGGCCGCGGCCGGCCCCGACAGCTGAGGGCGGCCCGGGACCCGGTACCGCCTTTCCCGGCTGGGGGGAGCAGGAAAACGGCCCCGCGGCCTCCCCAGGCTGGGGGAGGGAGACGGAGCGTAATAAAAACCGTGTGAAAACGCCAAAGCGTGGTGCTGCGTGGTGTCTGCCCCACACGGCACAGAACAGGCCCTGTTCACCTTACAAGGTGCATCTCAGAGGCGTCGGTCAGCCATCCAGCTGCGCAGGGTCACAGAAAAGGGGCATGCAGTGTCCTCGATTTTATTTTCTCAAGATGAAACATGTCAGCCAGGTTTCTGAAGCATCTTTTAATCGGAGATAAGAGTAAACAATGTTATAAAATAGTAACAACTCAGTAAGTTCTGCTCGTGATTGACACATGGGTCTTCCATTGCCCCCAAGTACCATTGAGTAAAAAAAAAAAACCAAACAAAAAAAGAAGCAAAAGGCTATAGTGTGGCTGCCTTTCCAGCCCAGTGATTCCTCCACACAGTTGCAAAATCAGAGGAGCAACATTCGCTTCTGTCTTGGAGTACAGACAAGGAGCACTAACTTTCCACAAAATAAGATGTTTCAAACACAGCCCACCAGTACGGGTCCACCCTCACAGCCTAGCTGAACCAACTGTAGCCAGTAGGTCTAGAAACATCTTCAAAACCACAACTTGCAACAGAAAAAAAAAAAATTAAAAGTTATGTATTGTGATAGTTGTCTCAGGGGCAATAAACAACCCCCCTCCCCCATTTCAGAAGGCTGTAGTCAAGACTTCAGAGGGGCTTGCAGCACCAAAATAGGCAGCAAACGCTGGCCTGGTCCCTCATGACAGCAGAGATGTAAGCTATAACCTCCTTAGCACACAGCACCCCGATGACAAGTTAGAACGTTTCTGTTGTAGCAGAGTCCAGTTCAAAGCTCAGCTGTAGTCCAGAGCGCTCACAGCAGGACTGAGAAAAAGAGTCTCTGCTACAGACAGGGTAGCTTGGCATTGGAACCACGGGACCCTGCGTTCTCCATGCTCTTAAGTGGCTTCTGGAGTGCATCAAGGAGATATGCTGAACCTGCACTGGAGCAAACCGTCACTGAAATGGCACCGTAACCCTCCTGCGGTCGGCAGCCAGCCTAGTCCAAAGTTTTTCCGTCTTGAGCTGATCCTAATAAAAACCAGTTTATCACAAAGACACCTCTGCAAATATCGATGGGACTAAGATTTAAGTACAAAATGGCTTAAAGTGAAATCTGCAGCTTTGTTTTTGCCCTAGTCATCGGCTTTATCCCTTCTGTTGTGCAAAGCCTCTGACTGGTCTGGATTGTGCCCATTTCAGATTTGCTGGAGGTTTCTGGGGAAGGGGTATCTTGATTAAAGATCGCTTGGGAATGTGGAGCTCAACACAACTAGATATTTAAAGACAAGTTCGTGTTCGCTCAAGGCCAACCCACAGCCTTACTCCTCTTCTGTCCACTGGCTGCTAGCCACGTGGCCATTAATGCGGTTGGAGCCGTTACTCGAAGTGCTGAAAACTCCTTTTGTGCTGTTGGAAGTCACATCCTCCTCTTCAGAACTGCTCTCTACATCACTGCGGTCATCTTTTGATACCTAAACATTTCAAATGAAATTTGGTAGTGGAAAGGGGAGAAGGGAAGTTGAAAAATTCACAGAAAACAGTAGTTGGAAGGTTGTGTCCGTGTGATTAACCAGCTTCAGTCAGTTAGGTTTACCTTCTACATTTAATCCTGAATGACTTCAAACTCACAAGGAGGAACCTGTCATCACATACAGAATGCAATGTCATTGAAAATGACAATCTGGAAATATGAGTTCCATTTTCCAAATACTCTGTATATCTGTGAGAGCACTACACTTTCTTTGCTCTCACCAGATCAGAGGACACTGTAGATCTTTGGTTGTTCTTGTCTTCCAAGAGCTGCACTCTAGATTTGTTGTTTGGAAAAGTGGCCTTTAATCAATTTGGTTTGAATCAAAAAAACTTCTCACACCATAATCATCAGTGGGTATGATGACCAAAAAACATGTATATATCAGAGAGACCATTTTGTCCTACAGGGAACAGCTTTAATATTTTAAAAATTAGCTAGCTATATTTATCACGTTACTGTTTGCACTAAGTGCCTCCCATTTTCACAGCTTGTGGTTCACACGTGAGAACTCATTTACGAGAAAAAGTCTGTTTGGACAGCGGGCTGTGGAACAAAGACAGCTATCTAATCCACCAAACACCCATTCAGGAACAGAAGGAGCATCTCAGCCCAGAGATCTAGCTCTGCTTTACAGAGGTATGCCTTTAGTTAAAAGACTGGCTGCAAATCCAGCTGAATTTCATTTGTGCATGGGATTTTGAACCTTTTGAAGCAGATCCATGCGCACTTTGCTGCCGGCTGCTCCGAGTGCCGCAGGAGGGCACTGTACCAGCACCGCAGAGCCAACCGCACCAGGTGAAGGGAAGAGATCCTGAGCCCGGCCCCAACTGCAAACAAGCACCTTGCTTGGTGGCAGGGTGCCCGAGCCATAAACTCAGCAGTGCCGAGCAGTGACTGCGCGAATGGCCTGTGCTTTGTACACCCCAAGGCAGGAGGCTCGCCACACTTCTGCCTCTGCAACTAACAGCCCTCATTTACTTAATGTGCAAGCACTTTGCGGCTAGCACCTTTCCAAGGATTTCATTCTGCTCTGCTTGCTTGGAGTCAGGGTTAGGGCTTTTGAACAGCACCAGGCAGGAAGTATTTGAACTCGAGGGAAGATCTGGCAGAAAGCCAGGTAAAGTTAATGATCTCCAGGATTGGTTTTGAGAGGCCTGTTGGATGTACTAGCTTCTGTCTGTTGCCAGAACTTTTGATATCTTTCCCCACTCTCCTGCTATGTTGGAAGTTCAAAGGGTCACTGGAAGGAAGCAGAAATCCCTTGAAATTTCTCCCATTATTTAGGGGACAAGTGACTGTTCTACACATTTTTGCAAAAAGCATTGCATTTCTCCTGTCCTCTTCCACTCAGCACAGTGTTAATGAGCAGTAAAGACAGATATCAGAGTCTCTGTGGGCGTATAAAAGCAGAAAGGTGAAGGTCATGCAGCCAGCTGACAGCAGATAAGAACAAACCCCAGGACACTGCTTTGATCTTTGGAAAAACCTGCATTTTAGCACACTGTCAGAACCAGCACCGTATCAACCAGGGAGAGAAACATTTTAAGAGAAGGCACCAGCCACCTAAAGCCCCAAGACCATAGCTTTGCTTTTGTCTTAGCCTTGAAACAGACACAGATGTGTTTCAGTGAACAAAGAGCAGCACAGATCACACTTACATGCAAAGGATGAAACTGTCCAGCTCCAATCTGGCACAGAGAAAAGGAGAAAAGAGTGAAGAAGACAGAGCTTAGAGTCCTTTCTCTGGCTAGGTCACCTGGACAGGAGAGAACCAAGGAAAGGAAAAAAAGACCTCAGGATACAGAAACAGCTGCACAGACAGAAAATAAGACATTTGCAGTAGCAGCTGTGGAGAACAGATGAGAAGATCATGTACAAACTCTGAAACATGCCTTCCCCTGACAGTCACTGCCACAGACAACTATGATATAAATATTTTTCAAGGTTACATTCCATGTGTAGGGGCAGCTAAAAAGTCAAACACAAAATAAAGGAGAACCATGAGAGAAACTCAGATCAGAATACCAACTATCTGATTAAAAAAAAAAAAAAGGCATTTTTGCTATGAAATCAGCTGTTGCTGTCTGGTAGCTGCCAAGGAAGTGGCTTCTCTTGATGGGTGGGCTGGGTGCCAAATGAGTTCCTAGACTGGCTTGCCCTGTCTCATGTTACTTCAGTTGAACTACACCTTTTTGCTTGGCAACTGAGGTTGCAGCCAAGTCAGCATTGTTCACTCTTAAGGGCAGTATCTGTTGTTAACCAGCTGCTGTAGTTTCACCCTCCCTCTCCCTAAGACTCCCAACACAAATTGAAATTAGAATACTCAGGACTGAAGCTTGACTGCACCCCATTAGCCCAGTAACAGCCAGCAAACTCCACCGTGTTCCTGATAACCCCTTCTCCGCTGCATGCTGCGGCTCAATGCCTGGCCGGCACCGACAGCCAGAAGCCTGTGTTAGCGCTCATAAGTGGAAGATGCATAACCCTCATCACATCCAAGAACCATCTGAAGTTGGAAAGATGGAAAACATCTTATAGGATTGTTCAAAAAAGAGCCCACTACCACCTTAAACTCCAAACGAAGTACATAACAAGTCTGTCATCATCACTATTATTACAACATCTGAACGTACTGGAAAATGGCATTATTTCCCTGCATGACCAGAACAAAAAGGAAAGCATCCCTGCCTTTGTATACACCTGGCAACTCAAGTCTGCAGAGCAACCAAGGTAAAAAAACTACCGTTCTACAAAGCACTCCTGATGCAAGCCCCTTGAGAACTAGCACCAGCCCTCACTGAAGGGCCCAGTTTCTCACGACTGCTTAATAGGGCTTGTAGGAAAGAGGACCCAAAACAGTCTCCAGCAATCTTACCTTTCCCCGCACGAGGGCCTTGTAGGCAGTGCGAATGATGAGATAAGACCAGATGATATGCAAAATCTGCAAGGTTATCAAAAGCCCATTGAATAGCCACCATGAAGGATAAGGACCAATCAACTCCCAGCTTTCAAATAGGGTTGTATTCAAAATCCTAAAAGAGATCCAGAAACACATTACAGATCGGCTGTGCTGGTAACATGGCTTCCAGCTCTAAATTAAGATGACTGGCCAGATGCACAACAGTTTGTATCTCGTTTAAGCATCTGTTGCTTTGCTCCTGTCAGAGCAGTGATGCAGCTAGTCTCTTGCCAGAGTTAGGAGACAGACTAAAGCTAATTAGAAACATTGGAACTGAGCAATAAACAGGAGAAGATGTGAACGTTCTGCAATTTGGTTACACATACAGATCTGCTACCGACTTCCTTCTCAAACGCATAAGCCTTTGTAATAACTTTACAGGAAGTGATGTCAAGCTGCACTGGTCATCGAAACAACTGTTAACACATTCATACTTGGGCAGTCCTCACCCATATTTCAAGATCAGGAAGGAATTTTGTTCCCAGTAGGCCGGCCTCCCTCCCCGTGCACTATTCTCTTCCCTCAGATTTTTATAGATTCCTCCTGCCAAGCTGGAGGACTAGAAACTGCTTTATGGACAAAGCTCTGCGCTTACTTTCATTACTGTTTTGCTGTTCTTGTCGCTGGGAGTTATTGCCAGCACTTAAGTGATTTAATAAACACTTTAGATTTTATGAAGTAGAGAGGTATGGAGGGACCTTTAAAGACGTCATTCATTTCACATAGCTTTTAACATTTCACGAGAAAAACAAGCCTTGCAAAGAAGAACCCAAGTCCCCCAAAAATGTAGCTACAGAAACATCTAACTCGTACCCAGTTTATGGATGAATTAAATGCAATTCCAGAGACCTGTTGATGTTTTATACTACTAATTAGGGAAGAGAATATACATGAAGTGAAATAGCATAGGGTCTGCAATACCACTTCAAGCTTGCCAGATTTCTCTACAAAGTTGAGGAATTACATTACAGCCAGTGGAAAATACATTAAAGATTTACAGGATTGCTGAGCAATAGCATGATGCAAGAGCATCACCTCATGACAGACAACAGCAATAAAAACAATGACAACTATCTCATCTGTTACTGGAAGGAGTTTATGAAGACATGAGAATTAAAGCTCTTCCTTATCCAGACTCCTTTACTCCAGCATTTACTGGAAAACAAGCAAGAGCTTTAATTGCAACCCTGATACCAAAGCACTGAGTATTGTTTCTGCCTACTGTCAAGGCACCCAAAAAGAACGGGAATGCAAGCTGTCCACTGCCTAGGAAATAAATACTCAGTTTATTTCATTTTTACTACATGTAATAATCAGGTGCAACCAAATTTTCACCACAGAAAACCTCTTTCAGCAGAAAGGAGTGGATAACAGCTCATCAGCAGAACCTCACCAAGCCTGACCTATTGAGGTGAGAGCGAATCTCATTACAGGATGATTAGCTATAAGCCATTTAGCCAGGGTTTTACCTCCCACGAAACCTAAGACCTACTTCAGGCTCTGAACAGTCAGGACACAAGGATAGGACACGAGTGTCATAAGAATCAGAAACTGCAACGATGACTAAGCCAGATACTCAAAAATCAAATTTACCTCAAGAGACCATGCCTCATTTGTAACTATTTCCAAAACTTCTTAAGAGAAGCAAACAACTCTTCAAGTCTTTCAGAGCAGATACCGGCTGACTTGGCTCCAGCTAGTAAGCACTGTCATCACTTTGCAGTAAGAGAAGAGGGGCCAGCTGTGCATTAGGATTCTAGTCACTTTTCACACTCCCTCAGCTGACTGTTGAGAGGTTTCTTCATATGCCCAGTTGAACGTACTGCTCCAAACAGTACTTGGGTTGTCTGCAACTTCAGGCTGCCTTGAGGGACAGGTTGGAATACTTGCAAGAAGTCTAAATGCAAAGGCTTTGCTTAAAGGATCGGAAGAACAAACAAGACCTTACAGCTCAAGGTGCTTACCAGAAAGGATAAATGCCCAACCGTGTAACAATGAATACGACACCAAAGAGCATGAAGAAAGCATCACATAGACGTTGGTACTTGGCATAATTGGCTAGCTTTGCAGCCTAAAAGAGACAAGAAACACAAGAATATTACTCCCTTTGTGCATTCATGTAATTACCAGGCTGTAGAGTTTCAAAAACCCTCAAGCCATCACATCTGTAAGGAGTTTGGAACATTTAGGGATTATTCTCAGCACTAAAGCAGTTATGAGGAAAAGCTGACACGGCAGGATCAGCAGCACAAGTTTTATGGCATATTCAATGTAGTTTATCAAGAATGGGAAAGTCAGCTTGCTCTCCTGAGACCACACTAGCATTAGGTATGCAAAGATTTGAAAGGCAACTCACCTCTAAAAGGAAATCTGATGCATCATGGAGGCACAGCACCAGAGTTCCAACCCGCACCATATTATTCACGTAAGAGAATGTAATGAGTCCAATTGTAGCCAAATGATGGACGAACATGATCAGGAAGTCCTGGAAACAGGAAAAAAAAAAAAAAAGGCTCTTTGGCTCTCAAACAAATACAAAGGTTTGGAACAGAGCCACAAAACTGACTAACTGGGGTCACAGGATTACTCCAGTTCAGACTCTGACTCCACCTTACATGATGAGCACAGCTCATCACACAACATTAACCATCATCGCTAAAGGTTCCAGAAAGGTCTCTCCCAGCATTTGTGCTCCTGTGAAGTCAGAACTCTGCATACACGGGCACAGCACAGTCTCTTTGGCACACACATGCAAGGTAAAGGTAAGTATGCCTCCAGACCCCACTGAAAAGATCGACAGGACAACACATGACCCTTATTTTTGGCTCCTTATGGTTTTAGTCGCATTGCTAGTCCTTTCAGCTCTTGGCACAAATTTTAAGTACATTGCTGTTACTGTTGTCAGTGTGCAAAAGCCTGCCACAGCATAGCAGGCGTAGAACACGAGATAACAGCAATAACTAGACCACTTCATTAAAAAATGTTTACAATGCACATACATTCAGGGCTGTTTTCCAGTTTAGTCCCCTGGGTACAACAACTCTTCCATGTCAATGTACCTTACCATGCTTGCAGGGGGGAATGTAATCCACTTTCTTAAAGTCAGAGTACAAAATTAAACATTATAAACAGTATCACAGATGCTGTTCATCACTCCCTTTCTGCAGCTCCAGGATACTCTGTAGTGCCTCACCTGCTAATATTTCAGTACAGAGAAAAATCCCAGGCAAACTTTTCTTTTTGAACAGTCAATGCAAGAATTGGGATAATTTGCTACTTTGCTGTTTGTATAACAGAAACAATAAACCATGATTTACTATGAACTGTTTTCCAACAGCAACAATAAGCCAAATCCTAGAACATAACACAGCGGAATTAGATTCCGGCAATTGCAACCAGTCATCATTCTGCTACACACACAGATGAAAAATTACTTTCAAAAAACCACTTATTATTGCTTTAGCGTTTGCCATTTTCTCACCCAGCTCAGCAAGGTACTGCTTTGAGCATCTCATTTTCATGTTTTCTTGCAAGCCTTCTAATTAAATCTATTTTTACACTATGGTTTCATAACTTTTTATTGGGAGGTATCGAGTGATTCTGTTCTTTCCCCTGGAAGGTGAAAGGGACTCTCAAGAATATACCAGGTTGCATATCAGGCTTGCTCCTCCCTTTTCCCCAGGACTGGGTAGTCATTGCAGAAGGAGGCAGGCTACACAAAGATGTGAATGAGGAAGAAAATACAGTTATTACTATGCTTTAGCTTTACTGGCCAGACACACTCATATTTTTTGTTAATCCTATCTATTCAGCAAAGTGGTTAGTGCAATTCTAGTTAATCTCACCTTCCGTTTAATGTCTGTAAACTGAGAAAACATGAGAGACCAATAGAAGGCCAGCTCCAAGATATAGTAATAATAAAGCCTGGATGTTAGAGGCTGGAAAACAAACAAAGATAGCACAGTTAGAAGACAAAGTACTTTAAAATTTACATTAAAATTGACTTTTTCCTTCCTTCCCATCCCACTCTGTTCCTCCAGAATGCTGAGGGATAAGTTAAAAGATCCAGAATTAAGGTTTAGTAAAAACAAGCTTAAGCAACAGACGTCTTACTCTAGGCTTAGTCACACAAACATACTTGTGTATTTGAGCTTTATTCAAAAGGAGTAAGATTCCCTTGTCACAACTCATACAGCAGCCTCTTGGATTAGGAAAACCAGGCACTGAAAGAGACTGGTCAGCCTCTATACAATCATACTTGCTGCATAATGAAAACAACACTGTAGATAAGTTACCAGCATAACTTTATTAAAAGTGAAAAAAAAAAATTAGGCATAATCTCAGCAGCAAGTGAAACATAAAATGAATATGAACCAAGTCAGTTCTACCTGAGGAAACACTGCTGTTGACAAACCTAACCAGGACCTGAAGACAGAAAGAGTAAGTGCCACCTTTGTGCCTTCCAAAAGGGATGGGATGGTCATTCACTCGCTAGAAAGCTTACCAGGTTGCAGCCTGTGCAGCATCCACCCCACAGAATAATGAGAAGCACTCAAGTCTGAGTTTCAATCTGCTATCATTAACAAAAAATAAAAACTGAAATTGTGCAAAAAGTGCGAATCTAGTAAGTGTTTATCTCCTACCTGAAAAGGGTAGTTGTACCAGCACTGTCGTGTGTCCCAAAACCAGGGTGCCTAAAGGGAAAAAGATAAGTTATTACTCTACTGGATTTTTTCTTCCCTATCATCTAAGGCAGTTGACCACTACAGTACTGTTTCGCTGAAATTGTATCTTGATTCTACCATTCAAGCTAAATTTATTGTAAGGCACCCTAGTGATTTAAAATATTCTTTCTGCAGTCAAAGACAAGTTATACTGCAATGGAAGTTCAAAGAATAATCACACAGCTCTAATAATAATAGAGGCCCAAAGAGATGAATCTGTGTCCCTTCAAGAGGGAGATGAGTTTAAAAAAAAAAAGTGGCTCTCCACAGAAGAAAAACAACCCACAAAGCAAAAATCACAGTTCTGTCCCATTCTGGGGTAACAGGACAAATAAGTTTCTAATATTTCCATAATGACAGACCTGTATAGAAGCTTTCCTATAGTCTAAAGAAGGTTCTTAAACAGGAACCCCAGGATCTCAAATAAGGGAACGGAAAGATGACTATCACGACTAACCCTCCCTTGTTTTAAGCTAGGTGCAAGCACTGAAGAAGTGACACAGGCAGTCAAACCCCCTGTTTTTCAGCAGGGCAGCCATAACCCAGCTGCACACCATACAGAACAACAAGGGGCGGAGGGATGACAGACCAACTCACCGTCCAGAGAAACCTGATTCCATAAAAAAATATACTTAAATAAAATGTAAATCTCCACCTGGAAAAAGAAGCAAAAATTAGACTTATGAAATAGAAGTAGCTTCTGGTTAACATTTGTAAAAAAACTAGAACAATTGTGAAAAAAACCAATTCTGACACCTGAAAAGCTTTCACCCACCACACGGTAATCCTTCATTTGTAAACATTTCATGTAAGGATAAACCTATTTAATAGTTTTCACACCACACACGAGTTTGCACCAACAGCCAAGTTTGAAATAAAGTTCAGAGTGAACATGCATCATTCATATGCTTTAATATACAACAACAAGATAAGTCATTGTTATCCAGAAGGTATCCTAATATATGTATTTGTCCCTCTTACCTTGTGGCTTTAAGTAGACAAAACCATACTGGGGGGAAGAATTAATATGAAGAAAGTTACTGGAAAGGAAAGAAACCAGCACAGAAGAAATAACAAGTCAGGAAAAAAATATTCAGATGCTACTACACTAACAGAGGTAACTGCAAGCATTCAGAAAGAAACAAAGAACAAAAGAATGAACTGAAATGAAAAGAACAGGAATCCAAGAAGCATCTGTATAAAAGTATATGCATCATTGTGTAAGCCATAAGGTCATTCTGTCTGGGAACAAATGCTGGTCTACAACATTACTGTGCAGACAGCAGACTTGTCTTCAGCGTAATTACTCAGGTTGTGCGCATGCGTATATGCACACCGAAGCACTATGTGTGCGTTAAGGACCTGGCCCACTATCTAAAGCTGCTCACCGTTCACAGGAATAACTCCTGTACATGTGTTCTAGTCTCTCATGCACATATACAAAATATTTTAGAATACTGAATTCTAAAAAGCCCTCCTAACTTCCTTCATTCACTTATGTAAGAATTTAATGTTCCACCAGCCAACCCCAAGACACTTGTTTAAATTAGCAGCTGACCACAGTTTCAGTTAGAAAAGAGAACATACAGCTGGAGCTTTAAGATGAAGCCACATCTTGGCCTCCGCACAAACATACATGCTCTCACAAAATTTAGTGAGGGTGGTGGGTTTGTCCTGGTTCCTCCGATGACGAAACCAGCGCTGGATCTTTCGAACATCCCAGTCTAGCTGCTTTGACAAGCCTTCTAACCTCTTTCCATCTGGAGACTGAAGGAAAATGAAACAAGTGTCATTTCTCCTACTTCTCAACCTACTTTCAGTCTGAGATCCCCTCTGTACTATGATAGAAATGATGCACACAGAACAAAAACCCCATGCTAGGAAAGCACTACATACAGACTAGAAGCAGGAACCCATTGCCACAAATGTTCATTCAAGTTTAACCTTCATAAGCCGCTAATTACTTAATTATTCATAATGCTTTTGGTTTAACATTTCCTCATCTATTTCGTCATTTGACTGCACATTATGACAAAGAATGCGATTGTTCCATTTCTTAATTTGGGGGGAGGAGCTTTTAAAACATCCTGTCCTACCTGTTAGAAACTGCACATCAATTCAAACAGTCCAGAACTCACGAAGATCAAAGCTGAATATATTTAAGGGTTGCTACTCACTGTAAGTTTAGAGAAACTTTAAAGTAAGAATTGGTTTAACACACTAGATATTTGTATATTCCAAAGGGGCATCACAGAGGTGGCGTTATTTCTGTTACCAAAGTTTATAAATAAAATTAAATTTGAAAACTGAAATAACTGTATGATAAAGAATATATCACTGTTCCCTGACCGGAAAGTCTACTGGCCGTTCATTTGTTTAAATAATGACATAAATGGATTTATAAGAGACAAAGTGAACAAAACCCGATAACTACCTCTAAAATGGCCCAGTGGTTGAGATAAGCCACATTAGTTTCATACCAGTGTCCTTTTAACAAGCTCTGCCAGGGAGCTCTTACAACTGAAAGATGATAAACACATTTTACTGCTTGAGTTACATACAAACCCAAAAAACTATGCAGGATGTTGATTTAATAAAGAGTCACCAGACTGTTCAACTGAAAAGCAAAATCATCTGTCATTTGACTTGCAGTATTGAGACCGCGACTTTCCTGTAAATCCATCACAACCAGATCTCTCTGCACTGTTCTAGGTTTTAATGGGTCAGGCTACCTGACACTTCTGCATTGGAAGTGAACCTGCCTCAAAGGAAAGTTTAGAGAGCTCCTATTTCAGAACAGCAATGAAATTTTTCCCCTGCATCAGTGCCACCCAACATTCTGATTCTCCAAATCCAACAGCAGACGTAAGCATACCGGTACAGTTAAACACAGCTCTGTTTCCATAAGATAGATACATTTTGCACAGCATGCATCCTCATGGGTTTCCTAAACATTAATTTCAAGGACATCCCCTACATAAAAGTCCTCCCCAAAACCAGCATCAAATCATAGGGACTTTTCAGTTCACACATCATTCCAAATACCTCAAAACCTTCATGTTCCCATGAGGCGAGTTTTAGTAGGGTTTTTTACAGAATTCCCCTTCCATTCACTGAGCACTTTATCTGCTCCACTCCAAATGAAGTTCAGCATCACCAAATCAGAACATAAAACCTTCCACTTCATTATCTTTAATGAAAATCTATCATGCTGTCTGTGTGGATTTCACTGTCAACATTCAATAGAGTACAGACAGTGAGCGCGGAATTCTGTAATTCTGAAGTGAAGGAGCACTGTCAGCTTCAGTGAAAGAAAAGCCACGGAACAATCAAAAGAAACACCTACTGTCAACACTAAATGTCCTACCCTTTATCAGGGCACGCTTCCATTGACTGAGCGCTTTCCTTAAATAACTGACTTCCACTGTGACGGCTGTTGTCCAATTCCACATGAGATGGCAAAAGTAAGAGGAAGGCATTCACACAACTGGCCAATAAAACCAGCTAAGGAATAGATCTCAAGGAAAAGAGTAGCACTTTTCCAATAGAAAGTGAAAGATACTGGGAAATTTCTTATTAAACCAATTTCTTATTACCACCTGTTACAGGAGTTACAATTTGGACAAAGGCGGGGAATTAAAGGAAGAAGCCTCGTATCTTCCTAAAAAGAGAACATTTTTATTCAAAAAAAGATTCTTCTGTGCACAAAAGCATAGGTCAGCCATAAAGAGAATTTACTTTAAGGACATGCCACAGGCAAAGTAAAATAAGAAAGAGCACACTCATTGTGCATGCATAGTGTGAAATGCATTTCTCAAACTAGAAAAGTAGAAGCAAAAAGCTGCCCCCCCCCGCTACTCATAGGCTTCCATTTCCAGCAGAACTTGAAGCAGGACTCACCTTAGTGATAGATGTAAACACTTTCTCTAAAATTGCATTGGGCTGGGCTCTGTGAGGTCCACTGTCTTGAATGCCAAGGTTTATGGCACATGGTTTGGCAATAAACCTGAAAGAGTTAGGAAGAGCTAGATTAAAACAAGGTATCCATTTCCCTCCTCTGCCGAAATTACAAGGACCCGGACTTGTCACCAACTGCAAAACCTATCCAAAAAACTTTAGAAGATCTCCACTCACTTTGCTTAAAAAATAACTTCACAGGTGAAGTAATATCAAATGGTAATTGCAGACAGCACATACAGTACACACATCTAAAATGAAAAATTTAATCTTAATGTCCTTGGCTTGTAAGGATCAGAATGTGTTCCCCCAGGGTGATTCTCATTACTGAGAAATAACATAATAGATCACTGATAGGAGTCCTCTGCAAACATGAATGCTAGAGCCCTTGTAGCCCTATAAACAAAATGCCTTACTTCCAGAACATGCCTTGGCATCACATACCTCAGAAAAAAGGGAAGTTCAAGTGACACAGTTCCTAAAAGACACACAGTTTTTTTGGGTTGGTTTTTTTTTTTTTGGGGGGGGGGGGGGGGGGGGGGGGGGAGGTGGTTTTTTTTTTTTTGTCTTTGGGAAAAATAAAGTGGTTTGTTTCCTTCGGGAGAGTGAGGAAGATGTAAGAAGTCACTCAGTCTGAAAGACCCAAGATCTTGGTATCTCACTCAGTCCTGTATGCATCACATATTCCAAAAGCCGATCGAACACTTTGTGAATTTTATAGCACAGACACTCCAAAAATGAGCCTGGTTTTGCAACTCAAATGCATACATACATGTTCAAAAATTGTTTGGTTTTGCTGTACCTTTGTGTCAAAATAGGCACAGGATTTTAAGGAAAATGCATGTGTCACCTGAACATGTGAATCGTTTTCTCTCCTGTTGGTGGGCAAGAGAGGGGGGGTTTCAAGGAGCAATTTTTATTGGGTTTTTTTAATCAATTATTTTGAAAGAAAGCAAAGAACCTGTTTCTCAAAACTGAAAAGGACCCAACATTTGCATCATAAAATCTATTTTGCTTTGAAACAGAGATCATTTCAGAGACAACTGAATTGAAGACAACAAATTACACATGTATTCATTTAGCAGACTCAGAGTGCCATCAAGCAGAAAATGCTTTTTCCAACCATTACATTTGTTACCATTTCTCTCCAAGGAGAGGTTAAAATTCAGGACAGTCATCACTATAAGTGTTCCAACAGCAATCATTCTTGGGGGTGCACTGGTAGTACTTCAGTAACAAATAGCTATGACTGCGTTTAAGAACAGACACAGGTTGTGGGGTTTTCCCCTTAAGAAATTAGAGATCAGCTCATGACTAATCCTAAAGGAACTCCCCTGCTCTCAGAAAATACTAAACAAGTAATAGACACCGTGGCCACAGGTTTCACTGTCCTGCCCCATTTCTTCATACATCCTGTTCATTTCACCAGCCATAGCTTTTTTTTAAAAAAAAAAAAAAAAAAAAAAAAAAAAGGAAAGGGTGATTTCCTTTTAGCTTGGCTCAAAAGGCTCACTGCTTCCTCTGTAATCTAGACCACCAGCCAGAAATCATGTTCTGATGTTATGAAACGTTTTGCTAGACCCCCATTAAAGTCTACATCTTTATACTCTTCTTTCCTACAGGATATACCACAACAGCAGCAAAGAAGTACACCTGTGCAAATACAGGTTGCCAAGTATTTTTATTTCATTTTCTGGAACATAGGGCTTACAGCTTTATAAAAAAAAAAAAAAATCCTGATCTGAAGACACTCAGTTTGGGTCAGTTTCCTCATGTAAGAGAAGAAAACTGAAAAACCTAAAAATCTACACATTCAATTAATTTATTATTCAGGAGAGTCTTCTTTTGTTTTAAGAACAAGTGAAGAAGAGAAGGAGCAGTTAAGAAATCTCATAGTGATCCATACAAAGTTTTGGCATTATTCTGGAATTCAAAACCTGAAGCATCAAGGAAAGAAGAAACAGGATCTCCTCAGAAAAAAAAAGATGCAGAAATAATTCACTTTGGGACCTAAAGATTGCAAGGGTGGGGGGGAACCAAACCTCAAAACTTTTCATGAAACTATTCCTGAGTAGCAGGCTTCCTTCACTAGCAGGCTTAGGGGAAAAGAAATACAGATGTTTCCAGAAACTGGGGTGGAGGCGGGAATCAAGAGTAAGCCACAGGCTACAGATACAGCACAGGACTCAAGCTACTGAGTCAAGCATGCAGGTGACCAAAGAGCAAACAAAAAAAAAAAAAACCACCCGCAAACATTTCCAGGTGCACAGAAGCAGACAGACATCAACACAAGCAGACAGACAAGTCACAAAAAATGGAGGCAATGGAGGTAGTCCCAGTCACAGAAAGAGGAAGAAAAAAGGATGGCAGCAATGGATTTCATTAATTTTAAGGAAGTCTAACCCAAGACCATAATGTAGCTTCTCTAACTCCACAAGTAACGGCTTCGTGCAATGGAACTGCAGATGACAAATGTCCTTCTGGCCATGCAAGGTGTCTTCACTTGGGCTGGGCATGGCTGGCTCACGCTCCTGAGGCCACTGAACAGCCACGGTCCAATTGCCTTCAGCAGTTACTACCTTGCAGGTGGAATATGAAGTGAATGATCAATCCTGTGGTCAGTCAAAAATATCCAGGTGACATGCTATTTCCTTTAGGTGCCCATTAAGGAAAACTCATACTTAAAGCCTCTGTGGCATTTTATATTTTTGGCCGCAGAATAGGTTTTCAGATGTGCAAGTTTTGCACTGTATCCCACAGAGTAAAAATTCTGCCTAGCAACAGCACTTAAGCACCAAAAAACCCAGGCTGCCCAGATTTCCATTCTTGGGGATCTCCAAAACTGAACAGCACAAGACCATGAGCAACCTGACTTGACTAAAACATTGGCCTTGCTTGGAGAGGATTGGACAAGGTGACCTCCATAAGTCCCTTCTAATCTAAATTATTTTATGATTCCACAGAAATCTTAGCTGCAGCAACTATTCCCAAGGTCAGCTTACTGCCACACCTCAGCAAGGAATTATCATCACTTAAATACTTCTATTACACTTTTCTGAACAGGTATCTATCTGGTCATTGGCTTAAGTCATATCTACCAAGCTACCCTTTTCACGCTAGTTATTAAGATAGACTGATTTTGAAACCAACACCAATTTGCAAGTACACAGACTCATATGTTAGAACAAATATTTCTCAGGCACGTTGTACTTCACAAACCCAAAGGCAGAATCCTTCTTTATGGAACATTCAAGTTTGTATGGTGACTCCTTATTATAGCTCTGAAAAGGAAGAATAACCTGAGAAATAGTAAGATTTATAAAGTATGCACTCAAAGTAAGAGTTCATCTTTCCATAATCGCTCAGTTTCACTGTGTTAAGATTAAGCCACCTCATTCCACAACTATCCCTAATTTTCCAGACAGACCTGATGAAATAACATCTAAAAATCCCTTTTTTCTCCCCCCCAGCTTGAGCACAAGCTGCAGATCCTTCCTCAGACCTGTAGAGTAACAAGCATATCTGAAGGGCATTCCAGTGTAGTTATAAACACATCATATGAATAACAGGCTCCAGGTTTTCGCAGACACCTGGGAATTTTTTTTGTGCCTGCAGTGGGACAAGATGTGTAGGGAGAAATAACAGCAAGTATAACCAAGAAAAAAAGCAATGAAAACAAACTTGTGGGTAGAAGTCCTCCTTTATCTTGCCTGCACAAAAATCCACCCCCCTACCAGAGTCAGGACTATACCTTCCTCTGCAAGTCTTGTCTCATCTCTACAGTCATACACTTCCCACAATCAGCCTAATGAGTATTTTACCAACATGATGATGCAAAGGTTAATTTATAGGGGCATTCACTAACAGAAATATGTGTCAGCATTACAAGTGTCAGTGTCACAAAAGCACTTCCTCACACTGAAGATCTAAAGCAAAAGGAGAGAGAAAAGAAAAAAAATGAAGAGAAGCTAAAACAAAAGAGCTGCACAAGTATATAATTCAAGTTCTGAGTCACCAAGTCCGATTGCCAATTGTGTGGCAAGGAAGACATTCAACACAATCAGCCCCAAAGCCTGAATCAGGGTATATGCACAACCAGATTTCATTAAGACAAATCTGAACTTTTATGACCTGTTCAAAGTGGCAGGAGGAAAGAGAAAAGCATTTCCTAAAAAACACAGTCTTTTAAAATAAACATAGTAGAAACTGCCCTGGACATTGCTGTCACAATCTGCTTTCACTTCAGGATACCACCACTGAGCCCCGATAGCAAAGATAGCTGAAAAAAAAAAAAAAAAAAGAAGGAACCACCCTCTCAGGAACCAGGCTACGGTTTCCAGGTTTTACTGTGTAGGTGGAGGACTTAATTTGACTCCTCCCTAAATTAACACTGCAAAAGAAATTTCACAAACCAGGTAGACATTATCAGGATAAAGTAATTGCTACCAGGAGGACTGTGTTGCTAGGTGTGGTAGGATTCACTGTATCACTCCTAACATTTCACACCCCAGAGAAACGCGAATCTTTTGTACTTCTGCCCCAGACTAAGACACCTGGACTAAACAGGGCTTGGAGAGTGAGGAAACCTTCCTACAATATCCCAATTCAGGGCTATCACGCTGTCTTACAACTTCCTTTCCTCATCTGTTAGCACGCGTGAACATCTGGCCGAGACTAGCAGCAGCACGCCAAGCTGAGATAAGATTTTGGCACTGCCACATGTGTTCCTGGGTCCTCTGCACTGGTTTCTTTTTTTTTTTTTTTTTTGGAGGGCAGAAGGGTAAGATGGAGAAACAAAGAGCCTCTCAAATTTCTCTCTTACTCTGCTGATCCGCTTCATTTTTCTCCACAGTCTGCCTATCTTTTTACTTCACCCCAGTCCTCTCTTCTTGTTTAATTTCTGAAAGCTCAAGAAAACTCACACTTCTTGCAGAAAACCCACAAAACAAACCCAACTTGATTCCTACTCACTTTAGTTCTACAGCCCCTTTCATGCTTAGAAACACTTCTGCCCTTTCAATGTAGAAATTTAAGGTTAAATCAATCTTTAATGAACTACTTGAACAGAAATACCTGGTGCTTGGTCTGCTTCACCTAACAGTTTTCCTAAATAAGCTGCTTTACTAATTAGTATTTATGTCACCCACACCATCCACCCTGCGTGTGGCTGCAAGAGATAACACATCACAGAAAGGATAAACCTCTGCCCCAGGGAAGAGTTAATATCATACGTTTATGGATACTCAAGCAAATGAGAAATACTGTATTACACCTGTTTACGGGCAGATACGCACTTCCATCATGCCCGAGATGCAGGGGATCCACGAGCTGTTTAATAATATACTAGGCCATGCAAGCAAGTCCTATTTCCTCATCCAGGAACTCGCAAGGGAAGCACAAGAAAGGCAGAGACAGCAGCACACGCAAACCAGCTGCAGAGCAGCAGTTCTCTCTCGTCCAGCCGAGGCTCTCCTGGACAGGAGGAGAAATAAAGGTGAATGCCCCAGCCTTTTTCCTTGCGCTACCTCAGCTAGCACTGGAGGAGCTTCTCGGGATCCAAAGTCAAGGGAGAGAGGAGCCCTCCGGGCTCGTGTATGTCGTGACAGGCACAGAGCGGCTCCCGGGACAGGCTTCCACAATGGCTCCACGCAAAAAGAGCCTCGGGAGAGGCCGGGGGCGACGAGCCCGCCACGGCCTCCGCGGAAGGCCTCCGCGCTGCCCGAGGGGCGAGCGGGGAGCGCGGCCCGGCCCGGGCCCCCCGCCCGCCGCTCCCCGGGGCGCTGCGCTCCGCTCCGCTCCCGTTGCTAAGAGACACCGGCGGCCTCGCCGCGCGCTGGCCCCCGAGGCGGGAACGGGCGGCGTCGCCGCCGCCTCAGGGCCCCGCCGCCCGGGGGGGCGCCCCGCGGCGGGGGCGGTCCCGCGCTTACCTCTCGAAGAGCAGCCGCACGGCGAAGATGCCGAGCGCCAGCGGGAAGGCGGAGAGGACGTGGCTCGCCCGCGGGTACTGCAGCCCGCTGCCCGGCGGGCCCGGCTCCCCGGCCAGGTCCGCCCACGTCACGTTGTGCGGCAGCCAGAACCGCTCGTTCCAGAACCAGGCCCGCAGCGCCGCCGCCGCGGCCGCCGCCATCTTCCGCCGCCGCCCGCCTCCCTCCCGGCGGCCGCAGCTGAGGCCGCCACCGCAGCCGTACAGCGGGGCGGCGCCGCGCGCCAGCCCCGCCCCGCCCCGCCCCGCGGCGAGGGCGCACGCGCAGCCTGGCGCGGAGGGGCGTGGCTTCCCTGGGCCCCGCCTCCGCCGCGGACCGTTAGCTCGGAGCAGGCGCAGTGCGGCGTCCGCGCGCCCGCCCGGCGGGCTCCTGTGAGGGCCGTGGCGCGAAGGCGGCCCGTCACGCGCTCCCGGGCCCTCGGCGCGGCGGGTTCCGCGAACAGAGCCGAGTTGTTCTGACTGAGCAAAGTCCTCAAGACAGGCTTTAATGTGGCCTAAAACGCACTCCGGAGGGGAGCCCGGTCTCTTCCCGCGGAAAGGCCCCGGCTCAGGCAGATAAACGGCCTCCCGCTCACACCGCGGGCCAGACTCCTCAGACCGGCCCACAGCCCCTTTCGCTCGCCTCTGAAGGGAAGGGCCCCAGAGCTGCAAGCACGACAGTGCAACTTCTCACGTGAAGAGTTCATGGTAAGACACCAAGGGTTAGTTTTATTAATAGCGATATGGTTTAACATTTAAGCACGAAGCAGAGAGTGAGAGGTACACTGGTTGGCAAAGTTTAAGATACTCCTTATAGCTTTTAAAACATTCAGAAAAATTTGTGGCTTAGCTGGACAGTCTTGGGATGAGGGTTACCAAGTAACAAAGCCTAGCCTTTGTGTAAACTTTTTAGTTAGGTTCTGAAACTCCATAAAGATGGTCAGCATCAACTTCCTTGTACATTGTATCAAAGGATCTTTCCCGTAATGGCTCTTCTGGCATCTGTCCAGTTGAGAGCAAATTAAACGGCCCATTAAGCACTCAAATACTATGATAACTAATAGATTCAAGGACAGGGTAGTTCACGATCTGTTCACTTTTTTTTTAAATCAATGACTTTATTTAACAGTACCGCTTGTGCTAATTTCTCCTTGAAGATGTTCAGCCAGTCCAAGTGAACAGTAGGGGTCCTTGTATCTCAGAGACTCACAGATGCCTCCAATTTAACTAGAGCTAATGATGTGTAACATTAAAGTCTCTGGTAACTGCAGCCAGTATTGCTTTAGTATCATGTCAGTGGGGATGCATTGTAAAATTCAATTGCATTCCCTAAGAAACAAGTAACAGGCATATTCAATAAATCCAAGTCCACAACAAATACTCTTCCCTTTTTAAATACACTTAGCACAATTTCCAGTCAGAAAGATCTCCGGTTGCTTAGTAGTTTGAAGAAATCTGATACCAAACAGATTTTTTTAGGAAGAGACAAAGGTTACAGAAAGCAGCATGTGCTTGCACATCAGCTTTCTTAGTTTTGCAATACCTCTATCTGTACAAATCAAGTTTTACTTCTTCCTTAAAAAGAAAGAAAAATTAGCAGTAGGTTGTACACCTCATGATGTGCAACTGCTAATACCTTCCAGCTAGATAGCTGGCTGCTTTTCCCCTTTATCTCCCTCCTTCCCTTATATGTGTCATACACGTACATTTTCTCATGCTGCTGCAGGACACGTACTGCATTTCTTCTAGGTCTTAGCCCCTGTCTATCCCAACCAAACCCACCTCAGGCTTAAGTGAAGGTTAACTGCAATACAGGGAAGCTTCTAAGAACGGGGGGGGAGGGGGGAACCCAAAACAAAACCACCCTTAGTTGTCCTCAGCTACCATGCCCAAGAACCACCTGAAACCAGAAATGGAAGTGTAAAATACCTGCATGTCCTTATTTATTTTGCGCATCCTTTTCTAGTCCCTCTTCCACATGCTCTTGCATATGAGAGCACAGTCTGCGCATTCGACTGTCAACCAGAAAAAAGTGGACACACAGTGTCACCTAGTGGCACCAGAAAAATCACTGTCTGGTCTCCAACATCCAGTAAGAACACCAGTATTTTGCCCATCTTTTCCCACGGTCTTTTTAAAATGCTGCCTCTTTGTGAAACAAGTATGAATCCAGTCTTCAGACTTAAATTTTAATGTAAATGACCAAACTTTATTGAAGGTTTTGTAGTTAGCAGGACTGTTAAGAAAGCAGAATATTTTACACCTCAAGTATAGTTAAGAGCTAATTCTCATGAGAATACAGTACAAATAAAAGCTAATATAAAAGGGCATCCTCCTTCCACCGTTCAAGATTTCATTATTTGTAAAATAAATGAAGTCAAGTTTAAAAATGTACTAAGCTTCAATGATAGCAATCAGAAAGTTTCACTGTTCAGGTGGTTTTATTCCAGAGATTTTTGCAATGCAGCATAATTTCACAGCCATAATGAAAAGATGAATGGCAGCTTGATACAAGTAGGATTTCAAAGTTGTCAAAAGGCCTTAAAAATATCATCTGCAGTTTAAAATGAATGATGATGAACTCCAAGTAAAAAAAAAAAAAAAGCCCAACAAAAAAAAAAAAAGCCCAACAACAACAACAAAAAAAAGCCCAAAACCCCATGAAATGCAAAAGTAATGCCCTGCAGGCTACTGCAAAGTGTTGACTTGTCATCAAAGAGATCTGTCAGTCAGCACAGCTTCTGGGTAAGCACCAAAATACATATGTTCCAGCAACAGGTACACCATTCCAGTTGCACAGAGAAAAATACAGTAGGGAGTCTTCAATTGATCATAGGCAGTTTTGAGAAAGAAAATAACGTTGCACTCGGTTTTAAGATGCTTTAGTTGTTGGATACTAAGCACAAACATAAATGTTTTTATTATTAAAAAAAAACCCCAGTTGTGCCCTTTACATGTATTAAAGTGCATTAAGTCACCATTTTTAAAGCAGGCCAGAAAGTCCCTTTGAAATTGGTCCCTAAGCACTGCAGTAGCATTTGTAGTGGTAAAAGTAGTGTATTACAGAAAGCCTGTTTCACACCACCATTGAGAGTACAGCGAAATTCTGTAAATTGTTAGTGAAATACATATTGAAGCTCAAAAAGGATAAGACAGTAAGAGTACAGAAGAGCTCTGTTCTTGTGCTGTGGACAGAGATTACCTGCTGAAGCTATCCCACAGCCAGATACTTGTTTCCATGCACTTAAATATACTCTTTGCAGGCTTCCAGAGTGTTTTTCTAGTTGAGATATTTGCACATAGGATTCCCTTAATGTCAATGTGCAGTATAGCATTGCTTTCATGGAAGACAGCTGTTTGTTAAAGCTAAAACCACCAATTTAAAAAGGCCCAGCACCTTGCAGCAAGTTTTCTAGTAAAAGGCCAAATTATTCTTCATCATCTTCTTCATAGTAACGATTTCTTTTGATCTGTTCTTCCACAGATAGGTCTTCCATATCTTCACCGTCCCAGAAACCAACATCTTGGGATTTGCGATTCTGGTTAGGAGATGATTCCTTAGCAGTCACGACATTGGCTAAGCTGGAATGCTTAGGAGAATTTGGTTCAAGGAATTCTTCATTTGGAATTTCCTGCTCTTCCATAGCATGTTCTTCCTCATCTGTCTCTGCATTCACCTGGCCATTTTCTACAAAGTTATGCTCTACTGTTTTGATACCAGACAATTCCCGTTCTTCTTCTACATTTTTCTCTTCAGCACTCTGGATGTTCCTATTCTCAACCTTCTTTTCCTTTTGCTTTTTGTCTACCATGACCTCTTTCTCCAGTTCCTCACTTCTTTTCAACATGTCTCTCTCTGCCTTAGAAGAAGATGAATTCTCAGTTTTATGGCCTTTAACAGATGTTGTTCTAAACGAGGCTGCTACTGTAAAGGGACGACTTCTTTCCTTCAGCGAGGAAGATCTTCTTAACTTTCTGAGATCCAGATCCACATCCTCCAGCACATCTGACTTGGAAATCTCTTCTTCCGGGGGCCATTTGGGTTTGAGTACTTTGATGCCCTCATCTAAGGCACTTCCTTGAACACTTTGGTCAGATGGAGGTGGCCAGGCAATCCTGAGCTTTTTGGTTTCTGCTGGTCTCTCTTCTCTTTCAGGCAAAGCTGAAGCTTTTGCTTCCATACTTGCTGCCAGAACTCCTACTTTTGCAATTGGGGCATCCTCCACTCCTGGGCTTTGCGGACTTTCTGTTGCATTTACACCATGGACAGTTTTCTCCAGGGATTCTTCACATTCAGTTTTGCCTGCCCATAATTCCTTATGCTGTTTGTGTCCAAAGCCTTCATCATAATTGCCTTTAGATTTGAAGAGCTGATTGAAGTGAGGCTTGCAGTAAATATTCCCACGCAGAGATGCATATGTCCCAAGACTGTTCAGGAAAATACAAAGTCAAATGTTAGCATTCTGTGTGTCAGCCACCGAGACGGGTGTGTATTTTAGTTATGTTACCAAAGAGATTCAATTTCAGTCTTCCAATGCGTTTCGAAAAGACGAGCTCAGAGCTTTCATGAGTTTGTATGGCCCTCTTTTGAAGTGTCAGGAGTTCTTGACAAAGTTGGACATTCTATTTTTCCCTACGCAAAATTACATTAAGAGTTTAAAAATAGACTGCATCAAGTGCAAAAGCCACTGCCAGAACTAGAACTGTATTACCACTCCTACGCTTCTCTCCAATTCACTGGGTTATGGTAGCCTGCAGCTCAGCTAAGCCTGAACAGCACCTTACTCAGCTGCTGAAGAGGAAAGTTACACTTCCTAGACAGCAGCCAAATGGAGCAGTGTGTTTACCTGAGTTTACTGTTGCAATAGGAACAGCGGAAACAGCTGATGTGAAACACCTGCTGGTTGGCAAAAAGCCTTTCCATCGGGTACACAGTCTTCTGACACCCAACACAGGTTTCCTTCATCGGCAACTGAAATTTCTATGGGAAGAAGAGAAAGCTTGTTAACTGGAAAATAAATCAACTGCTAGGGGACTTGGCTTGGGTTCATGCACGGCTTCCAGAGTTCTCAGAAAAATTGCAGCGATTCACTTTCTGCAACTCAGTGCTAATTGTGGTAGAGTGGGTTCTGGTGGGCAATGAGTGAGGAAGAGGCTATGGCAGGCCCACAGCATTGCTGTGGCTTGACAGTGAGCCAAGGCTTTGCCCCAGTGAATTCCACAGCTGAAGCATCACAAGTTGAGCAATGGTTGAGAAGGAACAATGAAAATACTAGAACTCAGTTATAACTTTGACTGAGTCAGTTCCCAAAAAGCTGTCTAACCTAATTCTGCAACCTCAATTTTTCTTTATAGGAAAATGATGAAGAAATATTCAGGTAGATTACAGTCAGTATGAGACTTACCAAAATAAAAAAAAATAGCGTAGAAAAAGAGCTGAAGTAGCCTCAAAATAAAAGGTAGAGGGTGGGAGGGGAAAGGAGTGGAACAGGCTGCTCAACAGTTTGAAATTATCCACTTTTGCTAAATGCTCTCCTCTCCTAGAGAGGAGGAAATAGTCTCAGCACAGATGCAGGCAGCAGGAAACATAGTTCTGACTTCACTTGTAAGCAATTCCAGTTCTATCGCAAAGAAACTATACTCAGGTTTCCAGACACACAGCCCTCAAACTTGGTCAAGACTTAAAGTGAGCAGGGCTTTGAGGTTAAACAGCTAAAATTGTTTATGTGCTCACTAAGAGAATTTCCTGAGAATTTAGTGCAAGGGTAAACTCAAACACTAAGGAGTCAAGTGTCACTGTCGCGCTGCATGGGAACGATTTCAGATTTTGTTTTCTGACAGCATCAAGGAAGCAAGTACATTGTCCATGAAAAAAGGTCACTTGATGCCATTCACTTCTTGGAATCTATTAAGCTTGGCCAATAGGGAAGGCAGTTTAAAGGAAACATTAAATAACTTACAGTAGAAAAATTGGCAGTCTCAGGCTGCATGTTGATTACAACTACTTTAGCAGCAGGGTGAAAGAGTGCCTAGGCTCCATACCATGGGTTTGCACAGACACATTGATATCGTAGCTTTTCTTTGACAAAGAATTACCTGCTACAAACTTACTAAAAAGCTTTAAGGAAAAATATGATGGCTAAAGAAAAAACAGGAAGGTCACAGGAAGACATAATTACAGCAATTTATTTATAACAGACTAGAAACAATAGTCAGGCAATGAAAGTTACAATATGTGAGGGACAGATTGCTGAAGACAGAGCCAGCTGAAGTCAGTTTGTCACAACCATAAAGTTCCCTGCCAATTTAACGGGTATTTCAATTTTGTTAAGGCATTGCTTGAAGTTATCGTAGATTAAAATTCTAATTATGATGACAGCTTGACCAACAAAAGTTCAGAGTTCCTTTTGAAAAAAAAATCCACAATTTCTAGGTGCTGCCAAAACTGCATATGAAATCTGAATTTTGAGTCACTAAACGAAATCTCAAAAAAAAAAAAATCAGAGTTTACTGGTGCAAACAAAAATTTAATCATCTATGCTTGCCACAGAGAGCAAGGCAGCAACAGGTTGCTTGCCCATCAGAAAGTAACTCTTCCTGAAAGCTTAGTTTTGCAAGATGACATTACGGTGCTGGCATGTGCTTCTGCAATGCACATCCCCATCTAAGAAAAGGAACTTACTTGTATAACAATGAGCCCTATGTCTGATGGAGAGGTGGTTTGAGGTGTGAAGAGAAAGAAATTCCTTTCCAGGCATACTACAAATAGGAGCTACAGGAGGAAGGTGAGGCCAAATAAATATAGAAAAACTTGAGAGAAAGCTGAGAGTTGAGCTCACATTAGGAGGGAAGCAGAAGGCAGGAGTAGAGGTTAGGAACCAAGAACAGGAAACAAAAGCTGGAAGAGACAAAAAGGAACCTTACATGAATAAACAGCATCTGGGTTTCTATCTCAGCAGTGCAGCATCTAAAGAAGTAACAAGGTAGAGGACTAAAATGGTTCTAATAATATAAAGAGATAGCACAGAGGACCGAGACACACAGGTTGTGTTTATCTTGTATGCTGTAACAGACTGAGATTACAAAAACGTTTAGGCAGCTATAATTTCACATACTGGCATTTATACTCCAGAACACTAGGAAGCCACATCTCACTGGTCTTTGTGAGGTCAGTGCTGTTCCTCTCAAAGATGGGGAAAACAACAAAAGCACAGTTGTTTCCTCAGGAGTGAGCCAGGAAGTCTGTGGCAGCCCAGGGAATAGGCATCCTAACTCCAGACAGCACACGTGACAAGAAAGTACAGCGTGATTAAAATGTTCAGCACTGCCATTTGTGTGTCTAATAAGATTAGCAAATACATTCCTATGCAAGAAGTTTTCCATCTGCTTTATGCTTTATAGCTCCTGCTAAAGAAAATGTAACATTAAGGACTTGCTACTCAGAACGCCAAATGCAGTCTTTGTGGCATCAGTCACTGCAGTGCCCTTACTAGAAAGTTGCTACCAATTGCAGTTACCTTGGGAACAGCTGGAAGAGGAGGGCGGAAAGCCAAGTCCCAGCCTATCACAGGCTCTGAAGAGCAGTATCTCTTCACCTCAGTGCCAGTCTCTAGGAGCACTGACTTTACAAGAGGCATAGACAAGCTCGGATACGATCCCCTGCTCAAACCCCTCTTCCCACACTGAAGAGAAACTGCCTCTGTCGCAGGGGCACACTGTTGTAACAGCAGTGGGACAACTCCCAGCAAGCAACTCAAACTTGGTCTTTGAAGAAAAACTGACAGTTTTGAGATGCTTTTCCATTCTGAATTAAAGTTCCCTCGTGAACACAGTCTGATGAAGGCAGATCAGATACAGAGACAGTTATTGCCAGACCCTCTGTGACCACATCGGTTGCATTAAGGCTTTTCAATATTAAATAGAGAAGTTAGTTGGTTTTAACCATTGCCAATGTTTGAGAATAAATAGCTGCATTACCTTCGCTGCTTTTGGCAGAGATGCATCTGTCTGGCCAGCTGGTTTAGAACCAAAGTTTTGCTGCTTTGTGCTGACAGGTTTCTGAACTTCTGTCTTGCTCTCCAAGTTTTGTCCAACTAAGGGCACAAAGGAAGAGGAAAAGGTAATTGCAATGACTTTAAAGCCATGGAAAGCTTATGCTCCTAAGACCAAACAACAAGCCTACCAGCCAAGGGCTAACATTTTTTCTTGAACATCTGCTATTAAACCTTTAGATCCAGATACTTAAAACATGATCATTCTACTTTTCTGATTTACCAGGGAAGTTAAGTTGATATGTAAGGGAAACTAATATACGGGGATCCAACACCTAACTTCCAGGAACTGTTCTTCATTTCCACAAAGTGCTCACGTGTGGACTTGCATTTAGGCGTAAAGCTAAGGCAACATGAGAATGTGCTTACGTACTTTACTGAATAGGAATTTGGCTATCTCTGGACAACACCTAAGACACTTGGTAATTGTCCTGCATTAGTAAGTACTTCAGCCTACTGACTGATCTAATAGTTGCCAGAGCTGTAATTTAAGGCCAAATCGTGAGGAAGCTACACTTAAATTATGTTCAGTCAGTGCAAACAAGAGTTACAGATGTCTTAGAATTACAACTGCAAATGAACAGCTAAAACTTTATAACAGTTTCTTTCAGGTTACGTTAGGCACAGGACAGATTTTTTTAGTACAAAGCAAGTTTTTATTGGGTCACATTCATCATTTGACAGGACTGATCTTAAGCATCCTACACACAACTGGGCAGAGTCAGTGCTTTTCCTCAGCCTCTTGTTGAGGCAGGAGAACGAGTGCTTACCATTGCCATCCTCTAGAACACCAGAGTGGAAAGACAAGCTGTTCTCACCTACAGAAACCTGCAAGAGAATATTAGACCATGAGCACCTTTGACCTTCTGAAGTCTGAATAATCACGGCCTGAGTAACACAACAGGCAGTTTGACACTGTAAGCGCTTAAAGAGGAATACGCTGGCCACACTGAGGTGCATGTGAAGCTACTTTTTGTTTTGTAAGGCACAAGGCAAAGTCCAGCTGACTGTCCAGAATGTTAGTCCTTGCTGCAAGGTAGACATCCTCATAATTTTACAGCTCTTGCAGTATTCAGATCATCTGCCATAGTGTTCACACACACACACACTTTATTAGTCTTCAGAATCCTTGTTGATTTCGTTGATGTACCTCCCAGATTTTCTTTCTTAGAAATCCCTTGACACCAAGCAGTACACATTTACTGGAAATATCATGGGTCCCTGCAACATGTGACAAATCTGTGATATTTAAACACTCAGCAAAGACAGTGCAAAGCTTTTGGAGAACTAGAAGTCTGCTGTTCCCAGGTTGGCACAAACATGCCTAGACCTATCCTGTTCATCCTCCTTCAGAAACAGATTCATATTTAAAAAAAAAAAAACCCCAAAAACCCCCACACCAAACTTTTTAGAAGAGGTGGATATAAACCAGTTTCAGATACTAAACATGTTACAGATAAAGCTCTTGATGTATATGTCTTTATTAAACTTGGCACTATTGCTATTAAATCAAATAGTTGTAAATAGCTACACTGAGAAACTAAAGTACTGTAACAAGATTAACTGCAAGTCATCACTAATTCACTTTAATGATTGGAAGGTCCATTGCAAGCAACTGGAGTTTGCAAATTAATGAGGAAGCAAGTTACATACATTAACATACTCTGGTCTACTGAAAAAAATAACTGTAACATTAATATACTGGGAAGTGTATCAGCATGTTCTGTGGCTGTTAAAGTCACACGTCTGGCTACTAATTCTTTCATGGATTCAGCGTGAAAAATGACAGAGAAGGTTAGCAAGTTTCTTTAGTTTCCTTTTTGCCAGAGGATTCCTGTTTCTGACATTTACTACTAGTAGTTTTAATTAGGCTTATTTCCAACATTCATCATGTCATTTCAGAAGGACAATCCTGGCTCTCAAACAATGTTCTATTCAGGTTCTTTATTGCACCTGGACACCTCAACAAGTAACTTCACAATTACAGCTGAATACAAGAAATTTTATCCAAAACTTCCATTCAACAACAGGGAAGTATTCTGATTTAACAGGTGGTTTTTTTAATTAACTCACCTTTTAGTAAAAAGCAGCCTGGACCAGTTAAACATGAAGCTGCTCAGCTGTCAGTGAGGAACAGCTGAAAGCAACAGTTTGGCCCCTTGCCCAAGGAAGGCTGGAAAGCTCTCAAAGCCCTCCTGGCATTAGGCTGCCACGTGTTCAGAATGGCTGGAATACACAGTACCCCAATTATTATTCAGCTACTTTTATCCCGTCTGCTGTCCCCAGTTTAGTATACAAATGCTTGAGCATGCTTTATTATCTCTAATTCACAGAGTAGTTTAGTCTCAATTTACAGCTGAAGCTTAAAACCAGGAACAAACCCAAACTGGCATTCTCAGCTACCTTAATCAAAATTTAGCCACTAAATGCAGAAGAAACAGTGACAAACTCCTTTTACTTGTGTCACACAAAGCTTCCCATAGGTTTTTTTTTTTTTTTTTCTGGTGTGGTTTCTTTTTTGTTTTATTTAAAAAAAAACCCAAAACCAAAAAACCAAAACCAAACACACCAAAACCCACAAACAAACAAATACCTAGCTGTGAATCATCTTTTTACAGTTAGGGAACATGACACAAAAAAAGTTTAGGTGGCTTCATCATAGTCATCAAAAATTAATGGCAGAGTAAAAAAAAAAATCCAGTACAAAAAAAACCCACAAAACCAGAGGTTTCAGCCCTAGTCAGCTACTGAAGCCATCAGAACACACATAAGTATGATACTGAAGGATTGTGCAACACTACAGGCATGTCATTACCAAGACGACAGGGGAAGTCTCAAAAAAAACCTTAAAATTTATCTCTAGACTTTCTATAAAACTGCTTAAGAGTCTTCCACAGAGACTTGCTAGCTTATAATTCAGATAGTCTAAAAAGATAATAATAAAAAAAAAATCAGGAATTCTGCAGCATGTAGATAATCTGTATCAGCTGCTCATATTCAATTTCTAGATGGCATGTGGAACAAGTATACCAGCTGTGCTTCTACAACTAGTTCCACTTAAAGTGAAGTCCTTGATCTTCACCAGCATGAGCTTCTTACCTTCTCCCCATCCTGATAGGAAATGGAGTCCTCAAGACTTGGTGGCATATTCTCCTTCTGCTCAGATTTGTAATTCTTGAGTTCACTTTCACTGGCTTGAATCTCATTCTATAGAATAAAGCACTTGAAAGTTGACACGTTCTTTTCCCCTAGGAAAGTACTTGCTTTCTATTTTTCTTAAAATCTTTTTTAAGCTGTTTTCCTAGTATATACAGTGATAATTAAAGGAAGGACCATAAAAATCTATACAAACTTGGTAAATGATACATTCTAATGAAGAAAAGAGATGGGGATGCAGAATTTTACTATACCTTATGGAGGTAATGCCTGCATTTTTCTAAACAACCCCTTTTCTCTACTTCCGATTCCTGTTTAAAATCAACTCTCATTTCCTCTGCTGAATCCACATCTTCCTTTTCCAGAAAAGTTAACTTTGCATTTGAAATTACAAGTATTTCAAGACAAGCACTATCTAAAGCACTGTGTAACTGAAAAATACAATTCAACATAAAAGCAAATCCTACCCTTGCTTCAATACTAGTCAAAAACCTAATTGTTATTTACCAAGATTTTTGTTCTTGACAAACTGACTTGAGATTTTCACAAAAGAATCTTTCGGACTTAAAAAAAAAAAAATCCAGTGAAATCTCGTGTTTCTTTCATTGCCACAGGATAGAAGATAATTGAAGAAAGACTCGTGCCTTTCATAAGGCATCTTCCCTGTAACATGAAAGAGAAACAGCCAAATGCCAGCACCAGCATCTTACCGGATTTTGTAAACAAGTCTGCACAAAACCAGCCACATCTAATAGGTATGTAATTGAATGTTAGAATTTTAATGTATTGATCTCTAACTATGCTGTCCATCATCCCTCCCTCCCCTTCCTGTATCACTTGCCATGCATAGAAATTATTGCTTCTCACCCTTACTCTAACCATCTGTAAAAGAGTCTATCAGTTTTAATCCAGGCCTAATTACATCCCAATGCCCTCAAAATAGTTGCTCCCAAGAGAGACTATGGCTTCCCTTTATAGCACAGATCTGACACATTTTAAGAGAAGGGAAGTACAAATACCACACTACCATATCAAAAGAGCCCTAGCTGCTTTGTCAGCAGGGAAGGGGAATATCCAAGCGTTATGGCTGCTGTTGGAACGCAGAAGTACTGCAAACACTGGCCTCAGAAACCGTTGTTCCATCTTATGTGCTGCCCTTGCCAATGTGCCAGGCCAAAATCGAAGGAGATTGTGCCAAATGGGACATCCCAAGAGCATCAGGCTGGACTGACACTCGAGCTGATAGCGTTGGGGATTTGCAAACAAGAGTCTCAAGAGACATCTATGGTAAATCTCTTGCCATTAGGACATAATTTAGTGGATCAGCTACCACTCTGAGCCACAAACTGGAAAAGGCAATCTAGCAAACTGAATCCAGGCAAGAAACAGGATGCAGAAATCATCAATTAGCAGTTAATCAGATTTGTTGCACTGGCTGCAATTACTTTCCATTCATGCGGTGAAGTTTACTTTCCTCCCAAGGGTTGGAGAATTAGATCCACACTGCATATGAAATTCAGAAATCATTTCAGCTGGGTAGAGACTTTTGCCATTCTACAAAGATACCCAGGAAGCATGCACTCTTCCAAAGCTTAGAACCATAAAATTTGGCTTTTATTTCCAGTGCAAGTTTCTTAACTTAAAAAGGCCTAGCCTCTTAAAATCTATTACTCTGGTTAATAAAAGTCATACTTAAGCAATAAAAGTTCCCATCATTAAGCAAAAGTATCAGACAGTTCCAGCAAATGTACTTAAGCACTTTTTAACAAAAGCTTAGATTCTTGCAATCTCTTCAGCGGCAATACTGTACCATGATTCATTAACTGCTCATTTTCTGACCAGATATCTGCAAAATTGGCACGGGTTCATTCACTGCAAGAGTCTAATTGGATTCAGATAATGGGCGAGAAGACTTGAAAGGAGGTGAAAAGCAAAAGGGAGGAAAACTGACTGGAGATCCCAAAGCTGCAGGCCAAGAGATCCAGGTCCTGTGCAGTGTATGACACTGAAAGTCGCTCCATCTTACTGTGCCTTAGTTTCCCCTAGCTTGTAGCTAATGTACAATACATAATTGAGTTTGGTTTAAAAAAAAAAAAAAGAAAAAAAAGGGAAAAAACAACCCAAAAAACCCCAAACCCCAAATAACACACAACCACAAATATGCAGAGAGCTACAGACATGCAGAAAGAAAAAGAATGTCAGCTATGTTTCCGAAGGACCTCAAATTAATTCCTTGGAAAACTTTCAAGATTATTCCAGGAAGATGCAAATACTTTTTTCTTCCTACAGTATGTAGAGGCAACTCGCCATTAGAAATGACTCCTACGGGCACAAAGTTATTTTCAAAAGAAGATGGCATTATCTTCAAAAAGCCTGGTTTCCATAAGATCTTCTTTCCAGTCTCAGGTTGGGACAAAAATTCACTTCCACACGAGCCAAAGAACAGACTTACCATGGTAATGAGGCCTGTGGAACTGCCCTGCTTGGACACAGCTGCCTGATACTTCGCCAGCCTATCCTTTATTGAAGTTTCTGTTAAGCGAGGCATCTCCAGGCTTTTCTTGGTCTCTGCCTTATCTGGGCTGAGTGCTGGACTAGTATCTACAAGATGCCCTGGAAAAAGAACTACATGAATAAAGGGTAACTTTCAGGAACACCAGTAGACCTGTCTGCAGAAAGATTTACAAATCCCATCCCTTCACCAGTCCCAAGACCACAGAGATGCCAGATGTGAAGAGCACAGAAATGCTTCAAGTCAAAGGTTTATGCTCCAAGTCTCATAATTAATCCAGCTAGTTTCAGAAGTAGTGTATTCACCAGATGCAGCATCCAGCCAGTGGTCTCGGAAGTAATGAGAGCAAACAGTTTTAACACTGAAGATTGTTCTGCTGTTATTGTCAAATGAAAGCAGCTGCTACAGTGGCTAAATGGAAATATACATCATTCCTGTAGTGGAATAGTTGTTTCCAAAGTCTTTTGGGGAAAACATGGGAAGCGAGGAAGGACATCTCGCCTACCACTTCCACCTTCTCCATGAAAATAATTTATCACATGACATGTTACAGATGAGGATCTCGAGAACAAACATATTATGAAATAATTCCATTTAGTCTCGCAGGATCATTTGAAGCATCTGTGTTTTTCTCAAGAGGAAAGAAACATTTGGGACCTTAAGTCTTTGCATAGGTGCAGATCTCCTGACTCTCAGAACTGTGTCCCATTACTTGCCATCCATCTTTCATTTTTGCTGTCAGATGTTAGCCAAATAGGTTTAAAGAGCCAGCTTCTGTGACTGCTCTGCTATCTAACTTCCTTGTATAATGGTCAGGTCTTCAGTAATAGCTTAATTGTTCAATGAAGAATGATAAAAAAACCCCAACCTTTCACTAGCTAGTGGCCTTGAATGACTAAAAAGTTGTATGAATCTTTAAGGTCCCTCCGGAGGACAATAACAATTGTAAGTAGTCCTTGCCATTCTCTCCAGTATTGCTCAAATAAGGACCCAATGTGCATCACTAAGTAGTGAGATATAATATTAGCCATAGGCTGAAAACACAAAAGACTGTAAATGCTTTGTTAGAAAAGAGTCTCCAAACATATGAGAAATACATAATTTTGCTCAAGTCATAAGGCTAGCTGTAGTTACCCATGTCTGGACAAGGTAGGAGGGATGAGAGTCAAAGCAAGAAGGAAGAAGGCACATTGTCTTGTCTGTCTGTTCACTACTTTCTAAATTAGTTTGACTATTAAAAGTAGTTCTAGGATTAAGACACAGGGGAAAAATGGGTTCCATTCCTTAACTTGCTAGTTTTCTCCTGTGCCTTGGTTTCCTGTGCTTAAGAGTATAATGGTTTAAAATTCACAGCAAGACTTAATTAATTAAATGCAATGCTCACATGGACTTTACAGATGGAAGATGGCTACACTTTCTTCCATTTCTGAAAGGCAAAAGTTATTTCCGCCGTATCGTATAAAGCAGTTTTATTTTATAAACTAAAAAAAACCCAACCCCAAACCAAAACACAAACCATAACTGACCTGATGTGCTATGGCTCTTCTCTCCTTGGCCAACATCAAAGTCCTCCGAAGAGAGGCTGTTTTCGGAAATCCTCCTGCCGACTGCTGTCTTCCTCTGGTCTCTAGGGACCTGTTAGAGACAAGAGCCACCTATCAGCTGCCTGGACAGACAAAGATTGTTGCGTATAATCCTTTAAGATGCACAGGTGTCACTAGCAAATCTGCTTTACTGGAATAAACAAGTCTAGCAGGTGACATCTTATTTAACCAATATAAAGTTTGATCACAGAATACCTGACCCTCTGTCACCTGGAAAACACTTTCTTGAAGAGGTCAGTAGATGCCCTTTGACTAGTTATCTTTGTTGAAAAGTCAGAGAACTACAAAGATCAGATTTTTAGGCATTTACCACTGCAAATGCCAAAATCTAGACTGAAGTTTTGTATTTCATACAATTTCTTTTGAAGCTAATGTTCAAGGTCATTTTATGATGATTTAAAATCAGAAAAAGTATGAAAGGACTGAGCTACCAAAAATTTGCATTGATTTTCAGCAACAGAAAGAAGAATAAATACTATTGTAATAAAAGTTATCTAAAGTTACTTGTTTTGGTTTGGATAGCTTATGCATTTGGTACCAAATCATTCCTTAATTAGGTCTGATAAGGCTGAAGTTTAAGCAGGAGAGTGCTGGAGATTACATATTTTCAGATATCCAGGATAATCACTATCGACAATGCAGTGCTGGACAGGGTGTTTTGTAACACGACTGCACAGATGCTCTGGCTGGCTCAATCAGATTTAATACTCATTTGTTGAGACCAACTCCCCAAAAATCTAATGCTCCATAAAAGAAATTGTGAAAAGAAATTTCAGCAGCTTTTGATAAATGCTCCTGAAGTGCAGAGTTTAATTTGACTTCATCAAGATAGGATGTTTTCACAGCTGAAAGTCAACCTATAAAATACTAGAAGGTGATAGATCTTTGTTCCCTCCCTAGGAAGAGTTAAATCACAGAGCCAGTTGGAAATTAAGATTGAGGCTAACGTAGGGAAAAAGGCAGGTTTGGCAAGATGCTCCAACCACACATTCCACCCCCCCCTCAACTTCCAACGAGTTTCTTATTTGCTGGTCACCAAACTGAAGGAAATTCCGAAGTTTTATTTTAACAGAACTGCACTGTAAGATAATCACTGTGAAAAATCAGACTGCTTTGGCATACAAAACAGCAACTTTACCAGGAAAGGAAAATGCAGCTGGAAAACCTCTTTTTCCATTAGCATGGGAAATATTTTCTATTTCTGTGGTTTAAGACTTTGGTAACTTTTCTTACTGGAAAAGAGCTTAGGTATGACAAGTCTTTTCCTTCCATTGAATGTGTTGATAGGTTCAGTTTGGGAGTGTCTGCACACTTGTAAGGACTTGCAGATTCCTCATTCTGCGCAAACTATCCTTAGATGATTCTTACTCAGCCTACGTCCACTTTAATGTCACCTTGAGCCCATGAGTCTGAAGTTCTCACAACTCAGAAATTTGTCATTCAAAGGGTCTAGCTTTTGACTAGTATACAAGGAAGATCATTGTAGGCAGAATACACTTGAAAGTGAGATCCTCTGAGGACACAGAAGAAAAAACATGTTTATTAGCCCACTTGACACCCCTGACCATTTTATCGCTGCCCTGGGTTGGGTTTTTTTTTTTTTTGGGGGGGGGGGGGGGCGCGATTTTTTTTTGTTGGTTTTGGTTTGGTTTTAATAATATGGCACCACACACATTTTCTTACACACAGCAGGACTGACAAAGCTACAAATGAAAAAACAAATTTGCCATATAAACACAGGGGCAGTTTAACTGGCAGCAGAGCATATAAGGAAGTTTTCACTACTAGGGAACAAAGGTCTTAATTCAAGTAATTTAGATCCCGCATCTGGGATTCCAACCTCACTGAAAGAAACGATCAGCACTTTTCAAGAGAAAAAGAGAGTTAGAAATCAAGATTGGAAACTTCTTCAGGTTCCCTCTTCTCATTCTCCTTTGTTTCAGAATCTCTTTTCAATTTATTTTCACTGTAGTCTTTCTCCAGTAACATCATGCTGAACTGCCCTCATGTTGAGAAGAAGAATAATTCTCAATTATCACTGAAATTAATTATTAAACAAATTAAACCTCTAAGTAAGAGGTGGCAAGGGGCCAGCATGTTGTCAAATAATTACGACAAGCGTTCAGTCAGCTACCACCAACAGGAATTCTGGAGCAGCGTCCAGCGCCTCATCTAGACCCGTGCACAAAATCAAGGTTTTCTTCCAAGCAACCAAAAACCTCCGTATTTTTACCAGTGGTGAAGGATTCGATATTGATCAGAAACAGACTCTTCTGCTTGACTCAGCAGGACCTTCATGAAGGCTGGCGAGTTCCGACTTAAGAGCAAAGAGCTTTCCCTGCATTGTACCACCTTACTGTGGAATCCACTGCAGCAGGAAAAGTTCAGTTATCGGAGGCAGCCATCTCATGACCAGCTAAAACAGACTGAGTTAAGGAGCACTCCAACTCTCAGCTGAATCACCCCCAGAGTCCTGCCAGCTCCTCTCCTCCTGTCCTCTTTGCCACCTCAGACACCTACAGGTATTACAATTTCGCCTGAAGAACTTTTCTGTAGATAAGTTGTATAACACAATTAGCCTAGGTCTTGAGAGTAAAAATCCAAACCACCAAAATACAAAAGCTTTAGTTAGAGTTCAGAGATATTTCTGTACATGTCCTCGTACTAAAACCTACAGATATAAAAGTCAGTGTTGTGTAGGTTTTATATCAAGAGTTTTATATTGGGGGAAGAAAAGCAGAGTAATCGGGGGAAAAAAGTTTAACACAGGGAAGATGAGGGAATTTCCCCCTTACAATCAATAGACTGACCAACCACAAGTAACTAGGGTGACTGCAGCTCACGGAAGCTAACACCTTTCGTACAAAGGAATCCCTGACTCCCAGCCTTATGCTTGTGCCGCTCAGTTCCCTTTACAGCCCTGGCTAGGCCACAAGTCCCGTGCCACAGCTTCTGCTGCTTGCAAAATGAGATAAAATATTCCTCGTGTCTGGAAAGCCTCAAGGTTCTAAGACAAAGAGGTGCGTGCAGAGGTACCACAAGCAGAGTTAACAGCATTTCGCCTGGGGCGCAAAGAGTTGTTGGGCAAAAGACCAAATAAAAGTTACACCTATTTCATTATATAATAACTGTGTCAAATGTGACCCTGCGCATAAGGTTAGCTACACAAGACGGTAAGTTTTTGCCTTAAAGGAAAAACACAAACCAACTTGGGGACAACTTTTTAAGAAGTATTGCGGATCTGCTTGCTCTTTCTTCTGATCTTCTTTGTGTATGCTTTCACTATCACTTACAGGAAGAATTCTTTGAAATTGATAAAAGACCTGATGTTCAGTCTTTGCTTAGCGCTGAACCAATCTAGATCGACCTGCCTGCCTCTAATATGGTTAGAGCATTTTTTTCCATGAAGATGCAATAAAAAAAGATCTGCTTCTTATCTAAATTGCAGAAGACAGAGCAAGATCTGAATGAATAATGAATAAACTAGGAGGTTTTGCTTATAACCCTGAAAATGAGAATAGGTTTGTTTAGAGTGGGTGATTGAGTCAGGAAATCCAGGCTTTAACCCGAATTCTTGCCACAGACTTGCCCACCACCCAGGCAAGTCATTTTATCTTCACTGCCATGAAGTTACATCCATGTTGCTACTTAGCTTATACAGGTGTTTTGTCAGCAAAGCTCCGACGGCACTTACACCTTAAGACTGAAGTTAAATACCAAGGAAAATTGCCATCTCTCAACTGAAGCCTTCTTTGCACTTAAACCAGGGGTTTATCAATGGACAGAGGTCAGGAAAAGCATCAACGGAAGAGGCAATTGCAGAGCCTGCAGTTAGCCAAACTTAGACCATTGCTGTAGTTGCTTCCTACCTTAGTGAAAAAGGTCTGTGTCCCCGTAGCGCCTAACTATCTTCATTGTACGTGACTGCATGACATCACCCTCCAGTCCTCAGATCAATTCCCAGAAACAGAAATCTTACAATAGTGCTTTCTAATTACAAAGACAACCCCTCCCCCCATACACTTAAACTTTAGAGCGCTTTTTAATTTTAGAAGGGAAAAGGCACAAAGTAACCAGATGAACTTGGAATAGGAACATAATTTGAACCTAACCTGGATAGTTTCATACCTACTGTATGGTGTTTACTGTGTTCAATCAGTTTTCAACAATATTTGAATTACTAAGCTTGACAGAAATATCAGTTCCAGATTCAGTCAGCTCCGAAACAATTTATTCCCCAGGCTAAGATAAAGTTACTTGAAGCCCATCTGCAAAACGGTACTTTCCTGTGGAATCCTGACTGATTAATCCTACAGCAAGAGTTCAGAGAAGTGCTATCAGGAGATCACCCTCCGCAGCCCGCCCCTTCAATAGACGCGATAGCACGGGCAGCTCTTACATAATGACAAAGACTACAAAAATCTAAGTTGGGAAATTACTATATACAGACCCAAAACTCACTTTAACCCAGAGGTGCTCCTCTGAAGCCCTTAATTGTTACATATTTAAACAACTTTTGTACAAAATTTCTTTTACTCAGTACTGCAAGAAAACCACCCGCAGTAAAACAAAGCCAGAAGTATAGGAAACTATGAGAAAACTGGAAAATCCACCAGCATCAAGGCCTCAGGAATATGTTGCAAGTCACTAGCATATGCAACTCATTTTCTAGTTAAGCAATTCTCCCCGGGGACACACAGTCTGCAGTCCACATGCCGGATCAGATTTCATGAGCAGTTGTAAGAAAATGCAAGCCCTGTGCATTTGCAAGTCAAAACTAGTGAAGGCAGGAGCTTGTCTGGCTATCTCTGCCTATTTTTCCCCGTAAGGATTTTTTTTTTTTTTCCCTGATAAGAAACATTTGTTAAGATGCAAAGATGAGAGAACAGCAAGGAAAAGATGGGAACATTTCGCAGGACTTTATATATGTCTCTATATGTGCATATGTGTGACTCACATACTGATACGTATATAAAAAATACTCTTAACTCTGGCAGTACTTCCATCTCAACTGCAGCTGGCTGAGACTGCTGAGCTCACTTTGAACAGTTACTTTTTCTTTCTTTTAATATATATATGTGTATACACTTTTTTTTTTTTTTTACACAATTCATGTTTGCATAACTCAATCTAAAGATATAAACAATCCCAACTTGCTTTTAAAAACCATCTTAATAAATTCCATATTTATTTTTCTCTCATAAATTGTACCCCTTTCACAAGCAAATTTGTTTTACATCTCCAATGAGCAATCACAAATAGCCACAAATCTAAGCACTCTGCACATATTTGTATAGCTCAAGTAAGTTATTAACACCAGCTACGTTATGTTTCAACTAACAATGAATACAACTATTTGTAGAGTCAATAGTTCGGAGCCACTCCCTCCAGGGACTTTTCCTGATGCCCAAGAGGCAGCAGAGTTTTAGTTTCTCTTGGGATTTGAAGGGACAGATCCTTACCTTGGTCTGAGTCGCTTCACCCTTTTCAAACATCATCTTGAGTTTGTTCAGCGGAACGCTGTATTTCTCGATCTTCCCCGAAGAGTCCATGTTTTCGCTGGCTTCAGGCTTTTCCACTTCTCTGGACTCTCTCAGACAGTTTTCCATTTTACCGCTCTCCAGCGAGTGGCTTTGAAGCCTTCTGTGGTCAGCTCCGGGACACTGCAGCTGGCCAGGGGTGCTGGAAGGGGCCTGGGCGTCAGATGCAGCACCAGCCCCCGGGGTTTGCTCCTCGTCTGGGGAAGGCGCAGGGCTGCTCCCGACTCCGAGCCCGGGGCTGGCGACCTTGTGCCTAACCTCAGCACAGCTGCTTCGTAGAGTTTCCTTCTGAGACTCCGCTCCCAGCGCTGGATTCTCCCACTTCTTCTTTAGTACACTCAGATTCCCCCTTTTAAAATGGGGGGGAAGATTTTCTGTGTTCTACAAAGAACAAGAAGTTAATTCCAGTTATATGCCTGATGAAGCATTAAAGCACTTCCTTTCTATGCAAAAGGAAGCTAAAGGCTCAGTACTGATCTCAGCTCTCTGCTTTTTCACACAGCTGTGAATAGTTACAACTCTGCCACATGGAGAAAGCATCCAGGATAGGAAAGGAAGGAGGGGGGAGAAAAGTCAGGAGCTAAAGCAGGAAGTGAGCAAACAGGATGGCCTTATAAGGAAAAAAGGGAGTCAAGCTCTAATGAGTTAAATGACACACAAAAGGCTTGAATCCACCCATGAAGGAAAGGGGACCAAAATCCACACAACAAGGGTCTCTAGTCCTAGAGCAAGCAAACAAATAGCAAAAGCAGCCACATGAGAGATGGGTGGTGTGCCAAATGTTGCAATGTCTTCCAGCTGGTTCAGAAGACAACAATTAGTAGGCCTTCCAAAAAGCTACAGATTAGCTTTCAGAAGCCACTACTTTTTTTGGAGTTAATGCATTCTCCTATCAGTTAACAGCAGCGTTTTGGTTACAAAATATCTGTCTTCAGTATATTCTCCCATGCAGTGTCAGGATGAAGCTAAGCACTGACAACAAATGTCTTTTTGCTCCCATTTATGAATACCAAATCGTTTGCTGGAATTTTTCTTCTATTTCACTCAACACATTGAAAGCTCTCAGCAGGAAAGATGCACACAAGTCGCAAGCGCTGCCTTACCACTGTGAGTGGGATGGTAGTACATGGAGCAGTAGTACCCCTCACATTCAAGTGCTTTTCAGACTAGTTTTGCTTACAGGTAGTTAGTTACCTCTCCTCAGAGTAACAGACCAGCCCATGCTGGATTCATTCAAATCTAATACCTGCCACCATTGCCTTTTTGCTGTCTCTCCCTTACGGAGACCATTATGTATCAAACTCGCTGCAAGTGGAACAGGTCTGCAAGGCTTACAGGAATTAAACAGGATTAGCAGCTATATTAGGACTTAAGTCTCTCACCCTATTACTCTTCTGGTCACATTTTGAACACTGCTTTGCAAATTGACTTGAATCCACCTAGACTTCAAAAAAGATCAGCTTGCTTCTGACTGTGTTTAAAAAAAAGTACTAAAGTTATAGGGCAAATGTTGTAATGTACCAGAAGTACTGAAAATTGTGCAGCAGGTTTCCACAGGAACACCTCTGGACACGACGCCTGCGGAGTCCCGGCATACTTCATAAACAGAAGTCATTCTTGCTTGGGACTCGCCTGTTCCCTGATCACACAAGCAATGAAGAAAATCTAAGACTGGAGAGTAATTTTTAGAATGCTTATTTTATCACACCCTTATCCCGAACAGGAAAAGAATGACTCCTCAAGCACAAAAGAGATCAAGGCAGCATGGTCTAACAAAGACTTACCTATGTATCCTGAAAATATTGCCGGTCTTTTTAAATAAAAATCAAACTGAGGATCTGCTTATACAAAGACCTGCGATCGTAGCGCCTGGTATTTCAGCCAGGGTCCCCCGACCCCAGAACAGTAAGCACAATGTAGTTTACAGGAGGGAAAGCGAGGCTGTAATAGAGCCAAAAAGGATGGCTCTCCCTCATCCAGGGACATTTTGAACCCTGTAAGCCACTTCAGAGAAGATCCCCCTTAACGGATTCTACGGCTATCAAAGATAGATGCGTTAGATTTCTGAGAGGCTGGTAGCTTCCTTTAAGCAGACTTTTAAATTTAGTTAAGAAAGGAAGAGGCACCACACAACTGCCTACAGCTAAGAACAGAGGTGGATATTCATGTGTTGTGGTTAACTCATTTTGCCTTTTGCTTAGGAGCAAATTGGTGATTCAACATGTAGCTTTGGGCAAGGCACTTGATTTTCTTTCACTCACACTGAGAAAGGGTAGAGGGAATGAGTCAAAAGCAAACACTACGTCTAAGCCAAGTTTTCTGTAGGACACATGGCAGCAACTTTGATATTCCAAAAATCAGCTGTCACAGAAACATTGCACGTAGGTGATCTGTTCTGATTGCAGGCTGTTGCTTATTGCCTAGGAAACAAATACTTACACTTCTTTTTTTCTCAGCAGTGGCTTCTTCAGCCGCTTTCTGATACCTTTGAGAAAGAGGAAAGAGAGAAAAAAAAACGAAAACACAAACAGTTTTTAACCAGAATAGTGAATGCTCTTGAAGACAGCTGGGATTTTTTTTCCCCCACCAAGGATTCTGTGCACTTCCCAGACCTATCAAATAAAACCAGAGGCTGGAAAAATAGCAGCAAATAGTACCAGAACAATGCAAAGTGATAGACACATTTTAAGTCATTCAGTTTACAATAATAGCACACATTAATATTTTTCATTACCTAAGCACTCTGATTCTCAAATATAGATCGTTTACCTTGGAATAGCTGTATTGTTTCCGCCACCCAGCTGTCTGCTGTGCCCCCTTGCAGGAATAACTCAGCTATTTATACAGCAGCTGCTGAACCGTAACAAATTACAGCTTGGCATAAGCAGAAAATCTACATAAGTGCCAGTTTATTTTACTATGCTGGGTTGTAAACGGCACCAATTCAGCAGTTGCTTCATGAGCAGCTGAACCATCCCAGCAGTGGAAACAGTAATCACAGCCCTCTGAAGATAAGCCACCCTGGATCATGAATCAAAGTCCTTTAAGAAGCTATAGAAAACTCCCAGCAATCTGCACACCACTCCACTGGGCATAAGGACTTCCAAGCTAGGAGCACACAGACCGCGCTGATTACTGTACTGCACAAAGTGGTTGCACTTTGCTTTTGAAACACACAAATTAGTCAAATGTGACAAATTTTGCCATTTCTAAGTAGAGCTCTGCTTTTCAAAGAGAAGAAACGTCACCCTACATCTGCTTGGCAAGTGATGTTTGTCTTTGTTATCTGTGGAATTCTACTTTTGATACAACTGTGAATATGTTACAGGGAGTACATGAGACACTAATATCATGATAGTCATCAGCTTCAGACTTTAAATAATTGCTGGTATCAAACCAATAACTAATGTATATCATGGGCTCAGTTCCTCCTAAGAAAAAAAATCTTATGTGCAGATACCTGCTCTATTACTCATTTTTTCTTTATAACAGTTGATTTTTTTCCTGCTGTGAATGGTGTGCTCCTATGTCGATTTCTCCTCTTGTTACACTAGAGAGAAAACTAATTGTACTCTTATTTCTGCTCTACAAGCTGCATTTACTGTACAGACTGAAAGCTGCTAAAGGAATGTAGCTGGCCCTCTTTAATCAATGCAAACATATTAACCTACATTGCTGTACTATAAAGGTTCCAAAATTTGAACAAGGCATGCCGAGAAAGTAAGTTTATGGAGGAAGAGAGATTAGTACTGGAAGAAGCAACAGAGAGACACATGGGGGTGAAAGTCAAGTACCACACTGGAAAACAAACAAGGATTGAAGAGTCCCAGGCAGCACTCACTCTGTAAGTTAGCCCACCGCAGCACACTGTTTAAGTCTCTGCTGTTGCAATTTGCATATCTCTGACCTGACAAAACCGATAATCTAAACACTCTATGGTATGAAAAAAGTGTTTTCACATACAAATATTTAGGGAACAGCAATTCAGAAAAATTATGCTCCTGACTGTGAGTGACAGAGTGGGCAAAGCCAGGAAGTAGGGCTGTGTTTTTCCAAGGAACTGACACTGCTTATGTAGAGGGACCCTACTTGATTAAGGAATAGCAGTTTGGATTACTTCCAGTAAGCCCTTTTCAAAGGATTACCAACCTTTAGCAAGATGACCAGGTTTTGTAATCAAGTTTCAAGGGGTGAATAAATTACCTTAACAAGAGTGGTCAAGCAAGCAGCTTCTCCCTAGGACAGAGTACTTAAACAGTAACTTAAAGAGCTATGTTTGTGTAAAGTCCAGATTGCAATTATCCTTCCCCTATAGACTCCATAAAGTTTCTCCCACACTCAAGATTTAAATACTCCAAAACCTTGCTATGCTATTAATGGAATAGCCTAGGAGACTTGGTTGCCCAAATCCCATTGAAAATCCAAGCTGTAGTCTATATATTTCTTTCAGGAAATAAAAGCTTTTCCAGAAAACATGTACAGGCTACCACCATGCAGCTTTCTCGGTGTATAAAATATTACTTTATGATTTGACTGTAACCCATCATCCATCTCTCGGAGAAAAGGGAAGGGTAATACTCCTTTTCTACACAGGTTTTGTGAGACATCTGGAAGGGGACATCTGTGAAGAACATAGCTACTGACGGAACTCTCACTAGAGGGTTACATCTAGCACCCGTGGTTGACAGAACCACTGTTTCTAACCGGTCTCTAATTGATAAAGCATTACTGTTACTTTTTATAGTAGCAGGCAGGAAATGCCATGTTAGCAGAGAAACCTATGTAGTTTGTGCTTAGGAAGTTAAAGACCATTTCTGATGAAGTAAAACCCTAATGGCAATAGCCGCCTGCATTCCAATACTCTGCCCTCAAAAACAAATTGCAATTTGTAGTTTGACAGGAAACATTGTACTTTATTTTCTGACAACAGAAAAAAGATAATTCTGATTTCAGGAACAATATAATGTCAGCAACTAGAAAAACTTTTGCCCAGCATATATTAAACCAGAAACTTAAATGCCTACAGAGCTGTATTATTTTTAAGCAGCAAAGCAACTGCCAGTGAAGCAGTCGTTGTTCAAGGTACCAGCTGTCACCTAGACACACAGCTTGTGTTCGGCAGCCTCACCGCACTTACTTGGAGAATCTCTCCACAAGAGCTGATGACTTATTCTTGTTGACTAGAGAAAGCTCTTTCGCAGTGATTCTCAGAGACTGAGAAGTCCATTGTTTTCTGTTAAACGGGGAAGGCTCCATCTTATCACCACAAATACCTGCTCAGGAAGAAAGTACAGTGTCAGCAATGTGAATTATGTGAGCAGAAAAGCAGTTTCACAAGGTGAGTCGATACTAAGTCACCATTCAGGCGCTCCCAGCGTACTAGTGCCACTAAGTCCTGATCATTCACGATCTTGTGCATCAACTGACTTAAAAAAAAGGCATCAGATTAAAATTATAATTTCCTCTGCAGATGCCATTGAGATGCTGCCCTCGATAAAAACACTACCACAACGAAAGGGGTGAGAGATAAGCCGTAAGCCAGCACAGCAGTAAGGAGCAAGCCGTGATTGAAGAGGATGCTAATGTGAAGCTCTGTATTTCCTATAGACACGCAGGCTCCAGGCACTAATATGCCCTCTCTTGTTCTGGTTTCTAAGCCAAATGTGCCGGCATTTATGTAAGAAGGCTTGAGTTATGAAACCTAAGAGGATGTAATTCCTATGCAAACATTTTTCATTCACTCTTGTGCTGTTCATTCTTAACACAGCAGCCGTTTCCTCTGTGAGCTGAAACAAGTCGTCTGTTCATGGGAGGCAGCTGTAAACCTCATGTTGCAATAGCTATCAGTTACCTAAAGGAATAGTTGTAACTGCTCTGTTCTGCTGTAACTGGGAAGAAATTTTCACCACAGAAGCCAACACGACTGTATCAGATTTTTTTTTTTACATACTTAGTTTTCTTTTGTGGAGGAGGAAAGGAGGGGAGATTAATTTAAAGAGTTCTCTGATAAGACAAAAATAAAGCTTGTAGGGCAACGCCTTTCCTTTTTTCCTCTTTTCTTTTATCCCTGGTCTCATGTCACACAATGCCTGTAGCAAGTGCACCAACTGATCCTACAACGCTAACATCAGGCAGGCTGATCTCCTTCTCATACTTCCCATCAGTGTCTTTAACTGGTTTGCACCATTAGGTCCCAGAACTCCAGAAGTCCAAGTACAGGTCTGCGTGACCGCTAGTTACACTGGAAATGGAAGCACCTTAAGACAACTTGATATAAACAGTCAATCAAATGTAGGAAAGACCACGTTTCTGAAAACCTCACAGGCATATAATGCAACTGCTTAAACATGACAAAGACTCAGGATTCTGCAACGCCTCAGCCCAAAAGAATCCAGCTGCAGCAAGCGGAGCCTCACTGATTTTGAGTTGCAAGTCTCAGCAATTTCCAGAGCTGCAAGGGGAGCTCTGGGTCTGTGAAGTGCCCAGTTGGTGCTGGAACCAGAGGAACCTCTAGTGCTGCACCCTGCCACTGTGTAGAAATAAACAGGCAGCAGATGAACACGTTGCCATCTTGGTGGATATAGTCAGGAAGAACGGGACTTTCTCTAACATTCACCTGATGTAATGGAGAGAATGGCACACCGTGCCAGTACATGTTTTTTCAAGATAGTGATTTAGATGGTGCTTTTAGATGTACAGGTTGAACTATGGTGGCAAACTAGAAAAGTTATGCTATTGTTGTCGTGATGTTGAAACACACTGAAACTACTTATCAATGTTTCATTTCCAGTTGCAGCTTATTGCGGCTTCAGACTCCCATCTCCCACTTAAGGCAGTCTCTGAAATGCATCCATTGCCCCTTCCAACTGGCAAGAGAAACTCAGACTGCAGAGTTACTGTCTGAAATTGATGCTTTCTTGAAAACATTCTGCATCTCCAAGTCACCCTCTTCTGTGAACTGCGAGGTGGGGGAGTCCCCATCCCTGGAGGGGTTCAAAAAACGGGCAGAGGTGGCACTTTGGGACATGGTTTAGTGGGCACGGTGGTGTTGGCATGACAGTTGGGCTGATGATCTTAGAGATCCTTTCCAACCTTAATGATTCCTGGTTTTTACTTTCATTAAAAAATAATCCAGCCGCCAAGCCAGGAAAGATGAAATTAATTATTACTCTACCCTTAATTGGTTTAGTGGTGGACTTGGTAGTGTAGGTTAATGGTTGGACTGGATGATCTTAAAGGTCTTTTCCAACCTAAACGATTCGATGAACTTTTGTCCACACTGGACTAAGAGAAGGATACTCTCCATTTGGCTGGCTTAAAAATTATTACCAGTCTTTATCAACTGCACAAATGATCATCCACAAAGAAAAAGGATTTAATTAGAATATAAAAGGAGCGCTCGATTTTCTCCCTTTTTAAAAAGCATATTGCACATGCAAATAAATAAACATTTTGGTGATTACAGGATGTAGCCCCTAGTGTCGATGCCCAGTAGCAAACATTTAGCATACAGATTTAATAAAGCCACAGAATACATATACAGAGATTATAGATATAATTTACTCCTGAAAAATATAAGCCCACGTTAAAAAAGAATTCTGAATCAGCCATGCAATGCTACAGTTTAAACTTTGTTTTATGATTACTCTTGAGCCAAAAGGAGATCACCTGAAGCCCCCCTTCGCAGTTTAAATTGCCTTTCACAGAACAGAGTCGGTTTTGCCCAGGAAACAGTAGCAGGGCATTCACTGGAAGCCTCCCTTGGCAGAGCAACAGGTTGCTCACTGACACACACCTTACACAGAAGGACAGGTTCAGTAAAATACCAAGAAAACAAAATCTAGTTTAATTGTGCAGAAAATAAGCCCAGTTGTGCTGCCCAAGCATTCCATGGCACCTTGCAGTGATCCCTGTTTGTGGGTGCATTTTCTGTTGGGTTTTTGTTCCGTTTCCCTACCATTTTCTCCATTAAAGCCACAGGTACATGAAGGCAATCAGGCCTGTTTTAGTAAAAATCTCTTTATAAAGGCAGTAGCTACTGCTAGGATGTTCAAATGGAAAGTTAAGAAGCATATTTGGAATCTCAGTTGCTAGAAAAGACATAAAACAGAACACTAAGATGTCCTGAAACTTGCACTCCTACATTTTTAATGCTGTTCCACATTCTTAGCACTTTCCCATACATTTATAGTTTCGTCGTGTTCAACTTTTTTGCTGCTCCTTCTGAATAATTTACTCCAAGTCATTTCAGGAAATAGTCCTTTACTGTACGTATTAAAATTTAAACGAGATTGTGAGCATTCTGCACATTGCAGTAGACGGGTTATGCTGAAGATAGCATGGCGTCCGGAGGAGGGCACAGGGAATCTGGAGTTAAGGAAGGGAAGGACTGTGATTTAGCCACTGTAATGCACCACATCTCCCTCCAACAACTTGAACTAGGACTTTTAACAGCAGAATAAAAATCCGTGTGTCTGGAAAGGTCCCGAAAGATAAACTTTTTATTAACACCCGCCCCAACGTAGAACTGGTTGACTTATGGATGGTTACAGAGCGTCTGCGGAACGGGGCACCTGCTGAAACGGCGCCGTGGTGAAGAGCAGCTCGGGCACCGGAGCCGGACACGGAGCCGGCGCCAGCGGGCAGGCAGGGACCGGGGCAGGGGCCGGGGCTGGGGCCGGGGCAGGGGCCGGGGCAGGGGCCGGGGCTGGGACCGGGGCAGGGGCCGGGGCTGGGACCGGGGCTGGGACCGGGGCAGGGGCCGGGGCAGGGGCCGGGGCTGGGACCGGGGCAGGGGCCGGGGCTGGGACCGGGGCAGGGGCCGGGGCTGGGACCGGGGCAGGGGCCGGGGCTGGGACCGGGGCAGGGGCCGGGGCTGGGGCCGGGGCTGGGGCAGGGGCCGGGGCTGGGGCAGGGGCCGGGGCAGGGGCCGGGGCCCGGGCAGGGACAGGGCCCGGGGCAGGGACAGGGCCCGGGGCCGGGGCCGGGGCAGCGGCGGGCGCGCACCCCTGGCCCCGGGGCCCCCGCCGCCCCCCGCAGGCGCCCCGAAACACCTTTTCCCGAGCAGAACCCGCGCCAAGCCGGGCGGCAGCGGCGTGGCAGGGCAGGGCTGCTCCCGCCCCCCGCCCCGCAGCAGGCGCCGGGCTGAGCGGCGCAGCCCCCGCCGGCCCGGGACACCCCGCCGGCAGCGTGCCGCCGCCAGCCCAGCCCCCGCGGCCGCAGAGCGTGCGAGCCCGCAGAGCCCTGCTGCCCGCCGCGGGCGCTGCCGGGCACCGGAGGGGCGCGCTCAAGCCCGCCTCTGGGGCGGGTAACGGGCTCCCGGCAGCGGCGCGGCGCGGCCCCGCACGGCTCGCACCCCGCCGCCGGGCTGCCGCGGCCCAGCGCCCGGCAGAGCCCCCCGCAGCGCGTCCCGCTCTGGGCAGCCCCGGCGCCGCTGGCGGCAGCGCGCCCCCCGCCGGCCCGGCGGTCCTGCCCCCCCCTCCCACCGCCCCACGCACCTGCGGCGGCCGGGAGGCGGGTCCCGCGCGCACACCTGTCGCGGCTGAGGCGGCGACTGCACCTCCGCGCCGCGGCGGCGCCGGGCAGCCGCGCCGGCCACGCCCCCCGACCCGCCCCCGTCTCGGGCCACGCCCCCGCCTCGGGCCACGCCCCCTCGCCGGGGGTCTTCCCCAGCGCATGCGCAGGGGGCTTCGCGCCTTTTGGTGCTGAGGGCGGCGGGTGCGGGCGGCTGCTCGATGGCCTCCTCCCGTGTGAGGGAGCGGGGCCTTGTGCCCTTCCCGGCCCCCGCTCTGGGCTGCTCCCCGCGCAGGTGTGCCCTGGCGGGCGGTATGTACAGCCCCGAGCGCCGCAAGGGCGCGTTGGGGCTCTGGGGGCCCACGGGCTCCTCCTGAGCCTGGGGAGGCCAGGGTGGAACGAAGGGCCTCAAGCCACGGCTTGCCACCTCTTCCAGAAACGAGCCCGTGCTGCGTGGTCACTGGTGGCTGGAAGGCGCCAGGTTGTAAGCAAGCTGTGTGCCGAGAGGAAGGAGTGCCTGCGCGAAGCGCTGGGGTCTGCCACAGACACGGTTTGTTTCAAGAAAAAGGGTTTCCAGCAGCCAAACTAGATAACCCGCATTCCTGAGATACTGGGAAGTTTCTGTATCTTCTTTAGCATGACACAAGTGCCCGCTCTCTAGCCAGCGCAGCGGCAGCAGCTCCTCAAGATGTACTTTCAGGAATAGCTTTAGGTGTTTCTTTCTTTTTCTGTCCATGTTATTCTTCGTAATGTGTAAAGTACTGAATTTCTGAGTTAAAAAAAAAAAAAAGTATGTAATTAGTGCTAGCAGTCTCCTCACTGCTGCTGTGAATCAGGCTGAGAGTTTAACATGGCCTTTGTCATACCCACAATTTGCTTTCACTTTAAGCTGTCCCAAATTCCCAGTCGTCTTGTTCTGTGCTTGCGGAGCAGCTCGTGAGCCTCCACCGGATCTGCTGACCATTAAGACAGGAAGTGACTAGTTAAAATTAATGTGCTGGTATTACTTTTAGGGTAATCTCAGCATTGACACATGAAATTTACTCATTCCAGTAAAAAAGCCTGAATTATGGCCCAGAAAATACATACGCTTCATAAATTACAGGCTTCATAGCTGAAACAAACAGCGATCTGCGTACTGGAGGGCTGAAGGTATGTCCAGGTGGAGCAGATGTGACACTGTTGTTAGAGCATGTCAGATAAACTTATATGTGCTGTTATTAAATGCATGACTTGTACAGGAAATTGCATGTTTATCTAGGTTATGTGAGCAGGACCTTCCAAGCTTGATTCAGTTGCCTACGCAGAGGTATCTGCTGCCATTTCGGACATTTCGGACGGGGCTGGCTGGTGCGACACAGCACCACTGCAGGCTCGTACCCTCTGGCCTGGCTTCTCCCCTTCTACGGGTGATGGGCAGGCCGAGGGGCATCTCAAATGACACCGGACGCCAATGTTTAGGCACTTTTAGCAAGCCATTCCCGCTTTACCGATGTGCAGCCTCATCCATAGAAATGCTGTAGGGATTTGTTTTGACTAAGGGTTATACAGAAAATATTATTTCAATAGGCTTAAGAAAGATTTTCAAAGTGAGACGTCGTCATCCTTGATGAATGCGTACTTACAAAACTGGTCATTTAAAGAGTTGCATGCATACGATGGAGTAGTTCTTTGGAAACGTTGAGAGTACGAAATATACTGCGGTAGTGCCTGTAAGTTTAATTAACCAAGTATCAAGGATAAAATGATGCATCTTGCTACTTAGGTACATTACAGCAGCTCGCTGAGTGCTAATCAAAATTAGTGATGAATAATAACATAGAAAAAAAAAGTCAAACTGTGTATCAAAGATAGTCTGAAGCCTCAGCTGCGGTGCGTACGCCACACGTGCAGGTCCCTCTCCCCAGCAGCATCTGGCTGTGCTGGTTTCAGGAGAGCTCTGTGTGGCAAAGGGCTCTGCCCGGAGGATTAGCGTCTAAATGAGGCCACGCTGTAACGTGAGGCGTTGCACACAACAGCAAGGATGGGCTGAGAGGCAGATGGGAGTAGCAGTTAGAAGACACCACGTTGCCTTAATTAATTGTGTGTAAGGTTTTCGGGATTTAATTTAGGATGTTAAAAACATCCTCCTGGTCCAGACCAGTGACACCTCTAGCCCAGTAGCCTGTCTCCAGTGGTGGCAACAGGAGATGCTGTTTGGGCAAGCATGTGAGCCAGCGGATTTGCTGCTGTCCATTTCCCTCTTCAGCATCCCGAATGTACTAGAGATGTTCCAGGGTGCGTCTTTGCTCTCTTAGCAGCCATTTATGGACCTGTTGCTTGTGAATTTATGTAATCGCTTTTAAACTTGTTGAAATTGCCTCCGTAGTCTTCTGTCATGCCAGGTCCCAGACTTGTGTCAAAAAATACTTTATTCTGTTTTAAACTAATCTTGTAGTTTCAAAGTGTGCCTCCTTGTTCTTCTGTAGCAGGATTCCGTGAATGTCAAGCCTGCATTCACTTCTTCTACCACCTTCATGACTTTGTAAACCTCACTGAGATCCTTCTCAGCTGCCTTCTCCATTGAAGTGTCCCAGCCTTCTTGGTTGCTCCTTATTAGGGCAGCTCATCCCTCCCCTCCTCTGGACCCTCTGTAACTCCATCACATGCTTCTTGAGCAGTTGAGGCTGGAACTGCACTCCAGATGCAAGTGCACTGAGGATTTCTGTAACAGCAAACAGAGGGCTTTGGCCTCACCTCAGTTTTCTTCCTGAAAGCAGCCAACGTTCAGCTGGCTTTTTTGGCTGCTGTTGTGCCCTGAGCCAGCGGCTTCAGAGAACTGTCAATGATGATGCTGTGATCTCTTTCCTGAGTTGCAGCTGACAGCTCTGAGCTCAGCATTGATTTAAAATGTGTTTTCTGGTGTTTTGGTGGTTTGGTGAGAGGTGGTTGTGAGCTGCAGGTATAAAGGGTGACAAGTCAATAAGTTACGAACTACCTGTTCTGGGAAAATAATCTCAGGTGTAATTATTAACACATTTATGGTGCTTGTTTCTTTCCAGGGATGGCATCTTTCCTAGTGTTACTCTTAGAGCAGTAGAATGCAACTCTGCTAGTAGATTTATGCCGGGGAGGAGAATCCAAAGAATTATTTTCTGTCTTCTCGGTCCTCCCTTTTTGATATTTCATTTAAGTGTCTAGCTTTTGGTGTAGCAGCACTTCCTGAGGGAGTCTGCATTCTCTGACTGATTCTCTGATTGCTGGGGCTGCCAAACTTTCTACAGAAGGGGCGCAGCGCTAGCAGATAGGGCGAGGCAGCTGCTGAAGAAACGCTCAGTGGTATGGACAATGCTCAGACACCCACATGGCTTTTTTGTGTGGTTTTGAGATCTCCACCCAAACAGTGAACTTCATGTGACCCCTCCCAACAGCCCCACTGGTTTGTTTAATCAGTGATTAAACTGGAATTTTACTTCCATTTCCAAACATACTCTGTCAGTCCTTACATTCCCTTTTTGTTTTTTAATAAAGCCAAGGCACTACAAAAATACAACAATCATTAAAATACCATGGCATAACTTTACTAAGGAGGCATCACACATCTGTATTGGATGTGATGACTTTAGGGCTGAAGAGCAGGAGCTTTAAGCCCTACAGAAAGCTGCCATTGCAGAAAGTGAGAAGATATGACCTAGTATCTCTTAAACCTAAGCTACTGTACAAGTGCCCCTGTCAGGTCCTGAAGCCCCTTCTAAGCTCACGTTCGGGCAGAGAGTTTAGTTCTCCAGGATTGCTTCTTCCAATAGTGCGTGTGTCACCTCAGCCAAGAGGAGCAAACCTTAACTCTGCGAGTGAAATACAATAGAAAAATAAGTGTGGTGATATCCTACAAGATCAGCACATGTTTTTTCCGTGTTGTGTTCCTTTTTAAAATTACTTCTTGTTTTCTAACCATCAGTGAATGCAGAGCTGAATACCCCATAATGATTCCCTGAGCTCTTTCTTGAGTGGGAATAGCTAACTTAGACCTGCATCATTGTCTAATTATAGTTAGGCTTGCTTTGCCCCTGCATCCTCGTATTTGTCAGCATTTTGGTTTGCCTGCAGTTTGAATGCCCGCGTACTTGGTGTCGTGAGATCCTTCTCTGGTCTTTCCAGTCGGTTTGGATATCCCAAATAATTTTGTATTGTTGGTAAACTTTGACACTTTATTACTTACCTCTTTTTTCCAGCTCATTGATGCCTATATTGTACAATTCAGGTCTCAGCACAGATGCATGCTTTATTATAGCACTACACATCGGAGGCTTATAAAGCAAAAGCTGCTGTTACTTCACGGTGAAAGAATCCCAACCTCCCTCCAGTAGAGCAGCACCATTTCCTAGCAGTACCAACAGGACTGCCTCATCTCTCCCCCCGTGTGGTGCAAGCCCCTGTTTGTCTGCAGGTAACTGAAACCACGCAGTTGCTTACTGTGAGCTCTTTCATTCTCGGGCACTCACAGTTGCTTCTTTTTCTTGAATTACAGAATTCATTCTCACTCAGCCCTCTCGGGGACTGAGAAAGATATTGGATCTACCTGATGAACACAGTTATGGATTTCTTCCCTTTTGTACACATTTCAGGTTGTTGCAAAGGCAACGAATAGAAGGGATGAATAAATTCCCTGCAGGATGTACGTTCTCAGTGGGACAAAGCCAGAACTGCTGAACGGTTCTTGTAGAGCCCTTTCCTGGCAGCTTGCGGCTGTTCTTGGCATCAGCGGTTGGAGCGCTAGCCTTTGGAGCACGTAAACCTGGGTTCCATCCGAGAGGCTCCACTAAGCAGTCCTCTAACAAGTGAGTATTTCATAGCCACTAATCTAGTGATTTGGTTTTGGATCTTCCTAATTAGCACTCATTAGGTGACTCTTGCATTAATAGAAGTGCAGGAAGCACTTTACAATGGGCGAAGTGAGGAACAGGAATCTGAAAAGGCTATTGAGTAGCCAGTACCAGAGCTGGGACTAAAGCCTGGGGTCCTAGCCCAACCTTTTAGGCATTATATGCTCTTTCTTACCGAGACAGTCATGTAAAGATTTAAATGCCCTTGGGAAGAAGAATGAGAGATGGAGAAGGAGAGGAGAGCAAAAAGGCGGGCAGCTCTGCAGTGCTCCTTTGGAGATCACTGACAACAGTATTTCCCAAACAACTAATGAGCTTTTCCTTATTTATGGTGTCAATCTATCTTCCTGAGTTGGTGTTCTCAGTGAAGTGCAGGGCTAGGGAGATGAACTGGTTAATGCCATTGGTTTTATCCATGTCTTTCCTGGAGCTTATCAGATGTTGTGAGGCCCTTTGGACTTAATTGCCATTTGAAAGGCACGATTGCTGACCTGACTGCTGAGGTACTGTCACCAGCACAGCTCCTGGTGAAGCAAAATGTCTCCTGCCAGAAGCCGATGAGTCTCAGATGGCTTTTGCTAAATAGGGGACTTTTGGTGGAGTTAAACATTAACATCCTTCATGGCTCCCATCTGTTCAAGGTTCAAGAGGGAAGCCATGCTGAGTCAGCCTGGCAGCTGTATTTCCTATTCCAGCTCTCTCCTCCTTCTGCATGATTCACTTGTTCCTCCTCTGCCAGGAAGTCTTAGTCCTGGATGAGACAATAAGAAGGCGGCAGAGGGATACATCAGCTATCTTGCACCACATCATTGGAGATCAGCTCCCGATAACTTGATACCCTGGTGGGTTTCATGGCTGGCCTACAAGTAATCTTGGTGCAGCAGGAAGGGAGACCCTTCGGTGCCAAAAGACCCCCCTGAGCTGCAGAAGAATTTCCTTCAGGTGTTAGCAACGCCACACTCGTGGCACACAGCAGGGCCGTGCTCCTTCCAGGCAGCGCTGGACAATGGGCTGGGAATTCATGGGGCAGCTTATTCTTGCCTTGCTGTTCCCTGCATGGATTGCTTTTGTACGGGCACTTTAAATAAAAAGGTAAATCCTTTTAACTGTGGCAGTTTCAAGAGAGTGGCCTGGTAGCAGGGAAGGAGGGTAGGCAGCTGAGAAGAGCTGGTTTATTTAATATTATTGCCACAGTATATACACTCCAGCACTGCCAAGTCTTTGGGCGTAGCCAGCGTCTGACATGGGAAATTGATTGTTCAGCGCTGTTGCCTGGCTGCCTCTTGGAGCTGGAGCTCTGTGCCGTTTGCTTCGCGCTGAAGTGTGTTGGAATAAAACCTGGCAATTGCTGCTTATCAGCTCAGAGGCTGCCCGAGGCACCTATCCTGTGCTGGTGGGACTTAGTTTTGCCTGGAAAGCAAATCATTTACTTCAGCATCGATGAAAGTTTGTGAAAATGCAACTGCACAATCTCTGCTGAGCTCAGACCTAGAAACGGAGCCAGAAGTCTCGCTGGCTTTGGATAAAACTTCGCTGTGGTTACAGGCGTCATGGGATCATGTGATGGTGCAGCTGATCTTTCCAACATCCAGTGTTCTTGCTTTAGGCTTCTTTTCCCACACAATAACATATTTAGAGTTCAAAACATCATCTCCTTGCTAGGGTCGTCATTTATCGATACCAGAATTATTGGTCAAGAGTTGTTGAGAAAACTCCTCTGCCTGTGCTTGTGTTCCTGATTCTCCCAGGCCTCTTCCCAGCGTGCCAGCCCATCCACAGATCCTTCAGCATCCTCAGCTAAGGGATTTCTAAATAGCCACAGCTTCTCCCTCCAGCACAAAGGCACTCTCTTTCCTACTCAGGACAGCATGCCACGTCTATCTGCTCCTCAAGTGCTTGGGTTCTCAGTCCAGTGAATTAAGGGGGAAACCACGTCTGAGCTGGACTCTGAGCCCCTCTGAGACATGTTGACAGGGAAATGTATGCCTTGAAACAACTTGAAAAGAACTCTAGGGAGGGAGAAGAGCAGGAAAGTGTCAGTTGTGAGCTGCCGCCCTCTCCTGAGATCTCTCCTCCTGCGAAGAGCGTGGCCCTGGCTCTTCTGTGACCTCTTTCTTCCTGCCGGATAATGCAGGGTAATGGCAGGCAGAAAGTCAGCTGCTCTGCCACAGGGTTAGTCCTCCGGATAGATGAAAGGAAAGTGGTTTGGTGTCCAAATGAATGTCATGGCTTTAAAGAAGAATTAAAGCCAGATGTTTCCAACAGGCCTGCTGAGACCAGCCTTTTCTGACATATTTACCAAGCCACCAAGGAGGCCCAGCCAGTGTCTGCAGAGCTCCATGTTGGGAACACCCTGTAATCCCAAAGGCTCCTCTGCAGTTGCTGGAGGCACCCTGGCTGTCTGGAGGGACGGCACACAAGAGCTGAGGCAGAGATAGTGCTGCCAGCTCAATGTTTATTCCGTGTTTAAAAATATTTCTTCCTCGTTGATAATGGTGATGGTAGCAAGGGTATAGTAACCAGATCAGATTCAGCACCTTTGGACAAAACACCGGGGCCAAAAGGTGATCTAGCTGTGCTGGCATCAGTTCCAGCTGTGGGCTTGCAGGCACAAGGCAGTGTGTCGTGGTTTACGGAGTCTGGAACATTATCCCTGTCCCAGGGACTGACCTCGGACCCCCTCGGACAGGCTGGTGTTCAGCCGAACGGGCAGGTAAAGCTTTTGATGTGCAGGGACTTCATCAGAACTGGGGAAAATGCATTTTATTCTTGCATCATACTCGTGGTGTTTGTATTCAGTTGTGACTGAAGCTAAGGATCCATTCCAGTGTGGGTAGAACAGAGGTAAAATACTAGGAAAAAGGAAACTGAACCCTTGCCTCAGTGCAATCAGGGAGAGAGCAGCGTTTCCCAGTTTGCTAGGGAGTAGCCAAAACCTCAGGACTGCTGGGTGCACGGTTCCAACTCGCACCCAAAAGTAATTAATCTTTTTGCCAGCATAGCTGCTCCAGGCTTCTGACTACAATAGGTATTGCTCTTTTGCATTTGCCAGTGCCTGGTGGTTATAACATTCAACTTCTGGCCTCTTAAGGACAAATTCCTGATGCTGTGCCCTCAGCGCTACCTCGAGGTGGAGTTTCCTCTTGCGAAATCAGCGGGTGCTGAAAATGTCCGGTTGGCTCTGATGACTGGGAAAAGCTTAGCTTGCTGTTTCAGATGTACGTGTCACGGTCCTAATCTTCCTCCTGCCCCATTCCAACTGCTGGGATTCTTACTGCTCTAGAAGAGCAGGTGAGAGACCCTTGAGATCCAGTGTGCCACTGGATCACTGTCTTTTGCTGGGGAATAAATGCTAAATTCAGAAGGTGAACCCAAAGCAAGCAAAATTAAGTAGAGCAGAGGAAAGTTAGGTGGCAGGAAATCCCGTTTTTTACTGGCACCCGTTCATATCAGATAATTTGACCTATAAAAAAATAAATCCCTCTGTAGTCCAATTCCACAACACTGGGCAAATGACTGCCATAAAAAAAGGAGCTTTCTGCCATGCCCTTCATTTGTTTTCACGATATGACATCTCATTTCAGTGCGTGTGTCAATTCATTCCGCTCTGTAACATCATGGACAGAAGGCACAATTGTTTCTGCTGTGATTCCAAAACCAACTGTCGAGAGACGGCCTTTGGGAGGAGAGCAGTGAGCCGGACAGCAGGCTCCCTGGCAGCGCTGGATGGAGTTCAAGGAAAATTGTTTGCCTCGCCACCCTGCTGTAAGTTAACAGTAGATGGTGACTAACAGGAAAGAAACTTCGCTGTGGTGTAAACACAGAAGTGTTTGCATTTGCCTTCCAGATAAGTATTAATGTTATCTGATTGTAGCGTGTTCTGTTTCTTGAATTGTGTTGCTTCTGCATCACTCCCTTAGAAGACAGAGAATTATTGTTACAAAGCTTGAATTATTTACTAGCTCTATAGACTGGGCCTGTTTTTCCACCCCATCTGCACTTAAAGCCAATGAGGTTGTAAGTGTGTAAGGACTTTGCCAAAACGGGAACTGCCTTGACTGACGTTTGTGGCACTGACCACTCTACCAGCCGGGCGTTTCAATTAAATGGGGAGATCTTGTGGGAGTAGGGCAGAACCCACTTCAGGAAAATGATCTAATCTGAGCATTGCCGATAATTTACATGCTGTCAAGGCCTGGTTTCAGTATCCTGAGCTCCTGTAGGATATGCAGGTACTCAGCAGGCTTGAAAATGAGGCTCAGAACTATTTTGTGCTGCAATTTCTCTGTTGCTTTGGTATCTCGGTTTAAAGCGATGAGCGCACTAAAAATTAATGAGCAGATTTGGAGATAAAGAGGTCTGTAAAACAGGGATAATACTTAACGGCTTCACAGGGGGCATAAGGATTAATGAGTTAATGTTTGCAAAGTGCTTTGAAGATGAAAAGTGCTAAGTCTGATTACATCTGGTGGGTGAAGTAGATGAGAATGAAGAAGAGGTTCTCAATTCCATCGTGTAACTATGAGGTCTCGCTAAATGTCATAATAAATAACGATCTGAAGATGGTTTGCTCTCGTGCTGTCCCCAGCGGTTTGTAGTCGGGTAGCCCCTGGCAGGCGGTGCATTTCCAGAATGGATTCCACAGTCTGTAAATAGTCCCTTCTCATTTATTCTGCTCGAGGTTACTTAGTCGCTTCCTGCTACTTCAGCTTGCTTTTCTGTCATTCGTGCGTGTCTCGGAGATGCTGGTCAGTGAAAAGCCCGCAGAACCTGCCAGCTGGACCGTCAATTTGCGGTACAGCTTGTGCTTCCGTTTCTAATCTCTTCAACGGACCCTGATTATGTCGCTGGCTCTAACTTCACCCCCCCGATTTGCTAGACCATAATTGCAGGTAATCGTGTTAAGCGGGGTCTGGGTTCCCTCGCAGGGCAAGCGGCAGCGACCCGTGGCAACACCCGACCCACGAGGACCCCGAGGGCTGAAAACTGGCCTTCCGCCACAGCAAACCCACTGCAGGATGTACTCATGCTTTCACAGAATACTCCTTGATCACCTAAGACCCCAACACAACCCTTGTTCCCCTAAATCGGCTGGCGTAAGTTTTGTGGATCTTTCCCTGTTGCTCTCAAGCCAAATGGTTGCAAAGTTTGTTTCTCTCTGCAGGAATCCCCTCCGTGGCATCGCTCTCTGCTGCTGCCCGCCGTGGGTCTGCGTAATGCCAGTGAGCTGAGGCGCGCGCCAGCGGGATTCTGGTGTTCGGGGCTTTCAGAGGTGAGACCTGGCCCTTCCTCTGTCCGCCCGATGCTCCGGTCTCGCGTGCGTCACCTCTGCGATTGTGAACATTAAACGCGCAACGCAGGGAATGAACCATTTGGGCTGCGCTGGGCTCAGCCGAGTCCTTCCCGCGGGGATGGACCGATACCATGGCCTAGCCTTACACAGACGCCGCAGTGGGTTTCTGCCCTTTCTATATCGGTGCTGTCTGGAGGAAATCCTGTGTCCTGTGACGCTTTTCACAGGAGCCAAGGCTTCTCTGCTCTGCCCAGCATCTCCCCGCCCGCTCCCGGCGCTGGAAGCGCTGCCAGCCGCCCCGGCCCCAGGCGGGCGCCTGGTCTGTAAGCAGGCGGGGGGCGAGGGGTGCGCTGTGGCTGCTGGAGGGGGGCCAGCCCGGCCCTGGGTGCGCTGGCCAGGGGCTTGGCCACCGAAATCTTCGCCGCCCTTGCCTCACCTGCGGCCCGCGGCCGGGGGCGGTGCGAGGCGCGGGCTGCCGGGGGCAGCGCCGGGCGCTGGCCGGTTCCGCAGTGACCCCTACGGGCTGCCGCGGGGCCGGCCCCGGGAGGAGAAACCGGGGAGGGGGAACCGAAACGACCCCAAAACCCAAGCGCCGGCGCCGGGGGGGCGGCGGGCTCTGCTGCGGGGAGACCCGGCCCGCCGCTGGGCGGGGGCCCCGCCATCGTTTTGTGGAAGAAAATTTTGGGTTCTTCATTTTGGGTTCTTTCATTTCAAAAAAAAAAAAACCCCAAACAACAGCCAAACCTGGGCATTTGTTTAACCCCGCTCCCATCCCCCTCCCCCGCTGGGCCCCGGCGGAGCGGGCCAGCCCATTGCCCCCGCGGGGGCGCCCCCCCTCCCCGCGCCGTCCTGCAGCCGCCGCGCCCCCTGGCGGAGTGGTTCCGCCTTCCTTGCCCCCCCCCGCGCAGGGAATGGGCCGGGCCGGGCCGGCTCCGCCCGTGCCCCGGAAGCGCTCGGCGCGCTCCGGAAGAGGCGGTGGGCGGCGGAGGGAGGGAGGGGGCTGGGCCCTGGCGGCAGCAGCCGGAGGCGGAGCCCGGGCGTCCTTATCGCTGGCGCTGGCGCGGCCGCCGCCGGGCAGCGGGGAGCGCGGCGCGGATCACGGGCCCGCCGGCCTGGGCGCGGGCGGCAGGATGCTGCTCTTCGTGGAGGTGAGGCGCGGCGGGGCGGCGCGGGGCCGGGCCATGTGGCGGGAGGCCGCGCACGCCGCTCCGCGCCGCCGGCCGCGCCGGGGGGAGGGGACGGGGCTGACACAGCAAATCCGGGGGTGGCGGCGGCGGCGGCGGCCGTGGGCCCGGCGGGCGGGGGGGGCGGTGGGCCCGGCGCTCTGGAAGGTTCCGCCGGTGCCGGGGCCTCCGCGTGGGGGGTGAAAGGCACCGCCGTGACCTTCCGGGGGAGCCGCCGCGCCGCGGCCTGCCGTGAAGGTTACGCGCGGCGCGGGCCCTGGGGCGGCCGGGGCCGCCGCGCCGGCTCCGCTCGGCGGCGGGCGGGACTCGCGGGGCCTCCTGCGCCTCGGGGGGGCGGCGGGGAGCGGAGCGGCCCTGGCCCCGGCGGCGCGGGCCCGGCCCGGCGCCCCTCGGTAGCACACGGCCGGGCTGCACGCCGGCGCTTTCGACTGGGCCCGGGAGCGGCGGCGCGGCCGGTGCGCGGCGTCTGCGTTGCACGCGTTAATTAAATACCAGGGGTTGGTGATGGGGGGGGCGGTGATTAATGGCCGGCGGCGCGGCCCTGCCGTTCCCGAGCGCGCCGGGCCAGGGGCCGTGTGGGGGCGAGGAGCCGGGCTGCGAGCGCGGTCGGGCCGTCCCCAGGCGTGGAGGTCACCGGGGAGGGCGCGGGGGGGGGCGGAGGCGCCGGTGGGTCCCTCCCTGCGCCGCCCGGGCGCCCGGCGCGGTGGGCAGCGCCTCGGCCCGGGCCTGGGTCTGCGGCCCGGGCCGGGGCTTCGCCTCTTTTCACGGGATCCGGTGAAGCGGTTGCAGCGGTTGCAGCGGTTGCCGGACAAACGCAGGCAACTGCGCTGCCTCTTTAAACTTTGCAGTAAGTTTTGGCCCAAACGTGTACAAAGCCAACAGCTGCTGGGTTAATTAAGAAATGACTGAGGGAAGCCAGTCAATTGCTAACGGTGTATTCGGTTCAAGTGTGGTGGTGGTGGTCTTTCACACGAATACCGACATATATTCCGCTGTTACGAACCTCTAAATAAAAAGGTTTGGGAAACATCTTTTCTTTCTTAAACTAATTGTCTCAGTTCTGAACTGAATGGTACTTCCGCCGAGAGGAAAAAAAGATGTCACGAATGCAGAATGACAGCTCTTAAGATTCTGGTTTTACAGTATTTAACTTGAAGAGGAACTGTTAAGCTAATCGGAGCTGCAGCCCAATGACTGCAGCCAGGAGCTGCGAGCAGCCAACCTCATCCGAGGCTGAGTGTGCCAGAGAGGAGCTGAGCCTGCGAGCCGGAGGTGGCCCCTCCGAGCAGCGGGCGTGAGAGGCAGGTTCTGGAACCCGCAGCGGTGACCCGGAGCGGTTGTGTTGTGGATGGGGCTCAGGCTGCTCAAAGGGAGCTGAAGCAAATCGGGAGCCTGCGAAGCCAGGCAGCGTGCATCTGGGTGTTCAGTGAATCCTTTTAAAGCGCAAACTTGCCTTTGGTTGCTTTGTTTGATCTCCTCCTTTCTCTTCTGCTGATAGTGTTGTGAGTTAGTTTCTGTGATCTTCATTCGGGAAGCATCAATAATGTTTAATTTTGAGCTCTTGAGGACAATCTGGACTTTCTGAAGGAGCCTTTTCACTGCCAGGACAGGGAACTTCAGCTCTTAACCAGGTGCTCTGAAACACTGTAGTTGAATGCTTGAAAGCAGGCAGCAGCTTTTACCTCAGGATCTTTGGGGTTGCCTGAAAAATAAGGTGCAGAACAGGATTGCGTTAGAAGTCCTGAAGCTTTGGAGAGGATTAGCTGACTTGCTTTAGCTGTCAGTATTATATTTTAGACTTAACTGAAGCGTGCACGTGGTGATTGTGAATTGATTCCTTCACAGTGTGCACGGTGGAATTCTGTTCTCCTCGAATATCTTCTAGCTCAAAAAGACTTGCAGCAGTGAGGGAATGGTGTAAGGCTCATGCTATTTTTCATGCGTTAATGTTCAGGAGAGGTCTTGTTTTTCACTTGCAGTCAGGGCCAGCATGCTGTTAACAATAGATAACTAAAGAGCATTGGGAATATTGTTAAATGCATTGTGAAAAATGTAATTGATAACAACTTGCTGTGCCTGCTTTGGGTTTTGGTTAGTTGGGTACATGTTCTTAATTCAATATCTTAGTAATTTATTGGGAAGATTGAAATCTGTGCGTTTCAGGCGGGTGAAATGCTGCCCTAATTGTTGCCTGCGGTGTTTTCTAGCTAGAAAACCAGGACTGTGTGAAGCACTGAGTATTGCTGGCCCTCTTTTTTAGCAGGTGAGGCTTCCTGCTTCTCTCTAGGTGACAAACCCCCTGAGTTGTCACAGTTCACACAGAAGTGATGGACACCGTTGACGCAGATGAGGGTGGTACCATCTTCATACGGCACAACCATGCGTTTGCTTTCCCGAGGGATAAAGGAGGCACCCCTAGTTCTGGGGTGCTCGTACTGGCTAATGAAAAAGCCATGCTGCTTTTGGTGGAAGGAACTCTCTTGTGACCATTAAAGTTAATGTGTGGTTTGAGAATCACCTGGGACATTCAGAGTACTGAACTGCTGTTACGTGATATCCTGCAGTCAGTTCCAAAGGAGTTCTGCGTGTTGCGTTTGGTGTCACACCAGCTTTTTCTCTTTTTTTGGTTTGCTTCGCAGCCTGGATAAGCTTTGGAAAGGTGACAGGTAACGACGCCGGCATGTGTCAGAGTCCACTGCAGATGCGTGTTTCCCTACCTGTCATGTACCCCAGCCAGCACAAGGCTTCTCTTTGCCAATCTCCCATAGGTTTGCTGACCTTCGGGTTTTTTTCCCTCTGCTTACTTTTCCACTTCTGGAAAATGTTTAGCGTCTCACCTCGCAAGTTTTATTAAATTCTCTTCTAGATTTTTCACTTAGATTCCCTTTTAGAGAGTCTGTCTGCTCTGGGAAATCTGTCACAAGCTCAGTGTTAATATTTTGGTTGCAGGGTAATTAGAATTAATATCCAAGTAGAATGCTTTAACAGAAAATCTGAGTGCTTTCATTTTTGTTGGCTTAATTGAATCTGTTAAATGTAACTTAGACTGTTACAATAAGAAAAATATTCTTTGCCATCCTTTCAAAGTGAGATAGATGCTTCGATCCTCAGTTTCGAGGAATTGCTGGAGGAGAATCTTGGATCCACGTTTGCTGAAAGTAAGATAAACTAGAAGGCAGCTCTGCTGAGGAGGACAGCTTTGTCAGCTCATGGATACCAGCGAGTGTTCCTAACCTTTGTAACTCTGTAAAGCTTTAACCTCATCATGAAAGTTCCCGATAGCAGCTGGGAGGATTGTTGTGCAGCCAATCAAATGGGCTCAGTATTTGTTAGCCTCAGTTAAATAAGCAAGAATTGATATTTTGGCCTCCTCTTCAGGAGAGCTGCTTGCCAGACTGGAGTGGCGCTGCTCCTGGAGCACAGCAAGACTGTATTTTCAAAAAGCTTATGTAAATTAGGGACTTTTTATCCTCTCGGAGTCCATGGTGTCTTGCTATTAAGATGCATGACATCAGGACCAGGTCTTGCAGAATTGCATTACATGTCATTAAGTGTTTCTAGAACAAAGAGGAAGTAGCCCACGCTCTGTTTCAGGTATGTATTTCAGCCATTGTGTTAACAGGTCCCTTCATCACTTTAACAGCCTGAATCTATTTAGTTTCTTAGCACTTTTCGCTTGGACCTGTGATTTCTGAACTTGCGTGTTACCACGTGTCTTTCAGTCTTTGCCAAAGTGAGTAACATCATCTGCCATACTCAGAGCTGCTTTTTACTTCTGATCATCTCCAGAAGTGTAGTAATCTCCCTAAAGTGTTTCAGTTTCACTTTGTCATACTTATTCCTTAAAATTACTTTCAGCTTGAGCTAAATGCTAACCTCAAGATGCAAGGCAGTGTTTATTTTTATAAAATAATGAATCATCTCTGGGATGTTTTGTCTTTTTTACTTGGATGAAAAGTAAATTCAAGGAAATGGGATCTGCCAGTTTTCGGTTCTTGAGCAGGTGCCCACGCTGACAGGTACGCTGCTTCACGGGATGACCAGCAGTTGAGCTGAGCTTTGAACTTGCTGAACTGCACTGACAGTGAGAGTATGTGGGTGCAACAGGTTACCGGGTTTTTCTTCTAAGGTTGTTTTGTTGGAGAACAGCTACTCTGAAAACTAAGAAGGGAAATGCACATGTGTCCTTTCACGCTGAACTATTTCTAGCTCTTCTTTCTGTTTCCAGCTACGTTCTTCTGCTAAGATTAATGAAAGGGGGAAAACTCAGTTGCTGTGTGGATTAAATCAGTTGTGCATGGGGGATTTTGAATCCCAGAGGGCCTTGCAAAAATTGTGATCTTCGTTTTTCCTTCTCTCGTGATTGTCTTGAACCTCTCTGGTGTTTGAAGGCTTTTTGTTACTGAATTTGGGTTTGTCCTCACAGCAAATAGCTTTGGAACTAGATGTGACCTTGGCAGAGGAATTATCTCTAAAGCTATTGCAACTGCTTCCTTATCCTTTTGCTTTATGTTTGAGACCTAGTAGTAAGCCACTCCTTAATTTCAGAATCCAGGAGGCTGGCCTCTGAAATATCAAACTTCCTTATTCGTGAATTTGTGAGATATGAGCTAGGATTAGTGGTTTTCGCCTTTTAAATTCAAGCAGATGGCACGAATGAAGAGGACTATCGTTCAAGGTCTGAAGGAACCCATTTGGAGGAAACTGTATTAGTTGCTTGTAGGGTGTTAGGAATTCTTGGGAGGAGAATTTTTGCAAAAGCATAGTTTTCTTGTCTTCGTGGAAAGAGTTAGTTTTATCATGGTAGAGCAAAAGCCGTTACAATGCTTATCCTCTCTGCTGTTGCTGGATTATTGGACTCCTTACCCAAATGCCTTTGAGCTCACAGCTCTCAGAAAGGGACCTTGGAGGGCACCGTCTTTTGCCATAGAAATAAGCGTTTAGCTATGTCAGGTTCCAGGTTGGAATCCAGCAGTTTCTCGTCTGTCTCATTTTCTACCCTCTGACTCTAATTGTGGTCCTTGTTGCCCAGTCTCAAAGTGCGACGATCCTGTTGCCCCCTCCCAGCAGGCTGTGATGGTGTGTATGTTTGTCTTGGCACTTCAAAAACTTTAATCTCCTTAGTTACAGAAATTATTAGCGTATATTGACATATATAAGATGTAGGTAAACTCGTGGGGGAATCGGGTAGTACTCGGGTAAGTTCATGAGGAATCCTGGCATAGCATAGGTGGTGCTTGGTTAGTATAGATGTCACTGATTTAGGAAGTCATTAGTTTCTTCTCCTTGAAATATGTTTTTTTACCTTCCTTTCTAGGAAGGGGTCTGGAGGAGGGAAAATTTCCCTTTCTGGTGAAAGGGGACTGGAGCATTATGACAGTCAAGTCTTTAAAAGCTTATGAGTTACCAGAGTCCTTGACGGCTAGCCGCGTCCTCTGCTGACGTTGTCGGATGTCAATAAAGAGAGGTTGAAGGCAACACTTCTAATGGAGGTAGAAATGAAATACTTGGAAAATACCAAGGATTTTCCTGTTTTGATTAATGAAAAATCACATAGGTGTTTAATAGCTGGTTAGACACTTGAGATGTGGAACTCTATAGAAAATCACTAAATTCACCTATATTGTCTGGCTTGATTTCTAAAGCATTGTTGGATTATTTTTCCTAATAAAAGTGTTCTGGTCTCTTCAGCAGGTAACATCGAAAGGTGCTGGCTTAAACCCTAATGCAAAGGTGTGGCAAGAAGTACCCCAAGGGAGTGGCGAGGCTGTGCCACCAACAAATGGCGCAGAGCACTCGTGGCAAGAAACAGCGGCTGCGCAAGGGACTCCTACTGAGGGTGAGGTGTCACGGGCCCGTGTTTGAACGCTAGCCGTGATAACGTGCCTGGCTAGGCAGTGCTGAGGGGTCTCTGTAAGAGTTCAGCCGTGAGAAGCAACCTCTTGCTCTTGTCCTTGAGGTTGTTAGTGCTGATGTAGCAACAAGTATGAAATGAACGTGAGAAAGCAGTAGACAGTTTATAGAGATTATAGGTCTGACCAGTGAGCTTTGGTTTAGGGATTCAAGAAGGTGTCCAGAGCTGCGCTAGGACAGAATACTTCAGCAGGCAGCAGGATCCAAGGGGCCCAGTGATGACTGAGTAACGCGCTAAGAGGGAAGCAAGATGCTAAACGTGTAGAAATGGATTCATGACTTGTCTTGTTTGCCGTTGCTGCACTTTAGCATACGCTTGTCCCTGTGAACAGGAAGATAAGATCTGAGGGCCACCTACAATCCTGGTAGGTTGCTGAGGTGCTGCCAAGAACTGTTAGACAGTAGCGGTTGTACTGGAGTAGAAACTGCAAAGCATCTATGGTTAGCTCCCTTCAGGTTAGTCTGCATTCTGTTTCAGTCCCTGTTTTCCATCCTTACCACGTGGTAAGTCCTGCTGTCCAGAACTAAATATTCAAATGGTTTAACTCTTCTGATTTGGCTTAGAGTTGATACAAAGCCAATTGTATAGTTGAGGTTACTCAAAATACAGCAGAGGCCTGTTAAGTAGGAAGCAGAAGATTCCCTGAAAGAAGGTTTAGGAAAACTTAGGGATAAACAAGGGAGAGGATTCAGTTTGTGCGGCCCTGTCAAAAGTTTCTGGTAAGTCAAAAGCGAAGAGAGAGTACTGGGTTTGTGCATTGGCTGAGAGAAACTCATTTGTCTCTTCATAACAATATGAAGCAATCATGGCAGTGTTATGCTGCTGGAAAATTAAAGGCAATTTTTCCAAATACATTGTTCTTGCTTTTCAGCAATTCCTACTGTAAGTAGTTGAATAGTATCCCTTCTCAAAGTATATTTTTTAGCGGATTCATCATCAGTGTGGAAAAGATCTAGCGGAGTAGTTGATTTTTTTTTTTTTTTGAACAATCTCCTTTGCCCGACTGTCAGATTAAACCAAAATTGCGCTTGTTTCTATCTCAAGCAGCTGTGGTGAAGACTAAGCTGAGGTGTCCCAAACAAGAGATCAGCCAATTTCAATGTCATTCCACTGTGTTTTATAACAATCACTAGATGCTCCCGAGTCCTTTATATAAGTAAGAATCATGTGATGCATTGATGTGAGCTACTTTAGTGCTTTGTTTTTAGGAACCTCGTTTAAATATTTTAAATTTCAGGTGGAAAGCCTGATTTTTAGATCCTCTGCTGCTTCTGGGGATCTTACAATTTCACGATCCTGTTGTTTACTTCTCCCTGAGACCCTAGTGCAAACCAGAAGATCTTTCTGAAACTGGAGAGGTAGAAAGTGCTATCCAATACCAAGTAAATGCTGAAAGCCTAAGAAACATGGACTAACTCTAGACACTTTAGTTACGGCGTTCTTGAGTATTTGTTTTAATGTCGGTAGCCAAAATTTTTCAAATTAAAAATATTCTGAAGCTTATAGTAGGTTTTCTGTTGATGATGTGTTCTTTTGCCAGGTAACATAGAGATTTCAGAGGATAGCTGCAAGCAATATGAAGTGATGTATTCCCCGTCTTGTGAAGCCACAAGAAATGGCACAGGAGTTGATGAAGCATCTGCAAATGGAATTGTCCTAGCAACTGAAGATCTCGGATACCAAATCTATGAAGTGTCTGGTGAGTATTCAAGTCAGAACGCCACTGTCAGTATCTGTAGTCCTCTGAGGTCTGCTGCAGTTATTGTGTGACTTGTACATTCAGAGTAGGAACTTTGGAATGTTCCATTCAGTGCATGTTCAAGTAGATCCAAGCCAGCCATAGCGCTTGGCCAAGTAGTGAAAACTGTGGAATCTAAGTAATTTTGAGAATGTGTAGTATGGCGGCCTTTAAGCATGTCTCATGACCTTTTCCTCCTGGTCTTACGCAGAAGGATTCATTCTCTTATTGTACAATGAAACGTGTTCTTGCATTGTATTCTTACCATGAAGCTGAGATCTGATGGTGAATGTTGTAACTTTTAGGTGAAGGCAGCTCCACTGTGTCCACAGAAGACATTAGAGAATGTTTGAAAAAACAACTTGAATTCTGCTTTTCACGGTACAGTACAGTTAATTCAACTTTGTATAAACCCTTTATTAAAATAGTTGACACATTTTCCCCTTTTTTGGCTTGATGTGTGCTGTCATCTTCATAAAAATGTTAACTGTGAATGAGAGAGTTGGTTGTGATATGAAACAAGATTTGCTAAAATGCTGTAGAAACCCTGTGGCACCTTTCAGCTGTTTCAGTCCTGTCCATGCACCCTTGTCCTTTAATGAGAATTGAGTATGACTTCTGTGCTTCACAGTTGGAAGATGTTGAGATAATTTAGCTGTGTATTACCAGAAGAGGTCTCTTTGGCAATACCCTTTTTGCAGACTAACACGCAGAGCACTGTAACTTTCATTAAGCTATTTAATTATCTTCTCCTTTGTGTTGATCTGCTAGGATTTTTTTCCAGGAGAGAAAACCTGAGTATGTTTTGGCTAGAGTTTGCTGTGAATGGTATCAGTGAATATTTAAGCCTCCAGTTATCCTGTTGTTTTGAGGCTTCTGTAAGTAAAGTTCAGGACTTTTATAAAATAGTGAACTTCTGTCTTTTTAGTGAGAATCTTTCAAAGGATCTCTACCTGATGTCTCAAATGGATAGTGATCAGTTTGTTCCCATATGGACAATTGCCAACATGGAAGGTATTAAGAAGCTGACAACTGACATGGACCTTATTCTTGAAGTTTTGAGATGTAAGTCTGGGCGTTTGGTGTGTGTATTAGTAGAACAAAGAATCCTTCCTTGCTTTAGAGAAATGTATTAGTCTCCTAGCTGGTTATGGTGTATTGTTCTGGCAGATGGTGATGGGAACCTTGTTCTGCAGAGATGTTTGAATAGGTGGCTGTTCCAGACTCCTGAATTCTAGTTATCCTTTATAATAATCTGCCTAAATCTGCCCCTGGAGCAAGAGGCTACTCTAAGATACTGCTAGCGGTACAAGTCTTATTCTGGGAGTAAACCTAGTCTTCTGATTCAGTGCGAGAGTTTACTAGCAATGATAAAACTTGAAAAAGCTTATTAGAAAAAGTTCTTCTGACATACTGTCCTGTGCTGATTCTGCACATGGCTTCTTGTGGAAACAGTTGTAAGTGAACTTTTGAAGTCTTTATTCCGACTTGATTTCCTTCCTCTTATTTGAACTTTTCCTGTTAGGGCTCTGTCTAGGAATGGTTTATATCCTCTTACCGGAATTTGAGCTGGGAGAGAATTGAATTTGGGACTGAGCTTTTTAGATACCTGAGCTGTAGATGGAGGCAACATCAGGCAAACAGCTAAAATGTACTGAAATCTAATAGACCATAGCCAATAAAACAGTCCTTTACCCCGAACTCAAGAAATCTGGTTAAGCAGTCCATCACAGTTCTTTGTTACAAGTTGGATAATGGAGCCTAGTACTGCTGAGATGTTTTGCAGTGCACGATGTCCACTATTAAGCCGACTTTTGTATTTTAATTTTAGCTTCTCCTATGGTACAAGTGGATGAGAGGGGGGAGAAAGTTAGACCAAACCACAAACGATGTATTATCATTCTCCGTGAGATCCCTGAAACAACACCTATAGAGGTAAATAAATAGAAAAGCAAGAAATAAAAGCCCGTTGGTGTTTTTGGAAGGTACCTTCAACAGTGCTTCAAACAGCAACAGGAAGTGTTGCTTAAAAGGTCAACTGGTATTTAGTTTGATTAAACACAGATATTTTTCTTATAAACCATATAAGTAATTTTTTCTGCCTGGATGTATTGTCAAAAAAGCCAAAGGAAAAACTTACTGTCATTGTTGTCCCTTCCCATTATTTACTAATGTATTAAAATGCTCTTAAGTAAACTTTTTTCCACCAAAAACTGAGCTAGCTAGGCTTTTCTGGAAGGAAGTTTGAACAAGTCTCTTTCAGATCCAAAAATAAAATCAGTCCAGGGCATAGCTTGGAATTCAGGCTGAATTTCTGTCACAGCGGTAACTTTACTTGAAGTCAGATGGTTGTTTGGCAGCAAGAAACGTTACTAAACATTTCTCATTCATTGTGACCCAGTGTGAGCTGAGCTCATTATGTTCAGAGAAGGGAGGATAATAAAATTCCTACTGATATTTGGCTAACAGAATGATTTAGTTCTTTGTTTTTTAAAGTTGTAACACAGGGTGTTTGTCTACTAGCATTTTTAATTAGTTCTTTTAATGCAAACGCTGAAGAGCTGCTCTGCCCTCTCTTTAAAATCTGACTATTGCAAAGCTGTCAGGTTGCCTTGATTTAGAAATATTTCTTAGAATCATTCTTATCTAGATGACTTCTGATCTAAAACCATGGTTTTGCTACCTCTTTCATATAGAAATATCACCAGTTCTACACTCATCGTGATTTTCTTACCAGATGGGCCTGCTACTTTTTATTTGGGGAGCTCAGTCGGCTGGGCTGGTATTTTTGGGTTCAGAAACAGGTAGAGGATAATTTGGTGTCTGGCAGACCTGTCGAGGGAATAACAGAACATCCCTGACCAAGGGAAAATTGCAGCTGAGGAGCTGGAGTGTAAACTTTTGTTGCTTTAGTGTTCAGTTTACAGCTTAGAGCTAGGTCCCCTTAACTGCCTGACTTCTTCTCTCCCCTAGGAGGTTAAGGCTCTCTTTAAAAATGAAAACTGCCCCAAAGTGATAAGCTGTGAGTTTGCTCACAACAACAACTGGTACGTTACATTCCAGTCAGATACAGATGCGCAACAGGTAAGGCTGCCTTCAACTGTTAATGATGTCTCAATTTTGTTATTAATACTTTCCCTGCTCAGGAGAGTTGCACGCATGCTTCCTGCAGCTAAAAGAAATAAGAAATGTTTATTTACTGATCCCCCTTTTGTTATTTTAAGAGGTTATTGGCAAATTCTAGTTAATAGAGAAAAAAGCTGAGAGGTTGTATGGTTATAATTCCCTTGTCTGCCTCTTGCCTCAGTACTCTCTGGCCACAACTGACATCTTGTATCCTGAATTTGAAGTGTTAATGAATTTAGCTGGGCTAGCGGGGAAGCACATTGCTACGCATTCATGTTAAATCATGTAATATCCTTTGAGAAATACAATTTTATCAAGATATTCTAATGTTAATCTTTTTTGTATCCGCAGGCGTTTAAATACTTAAGGGAAGAAGTGAAAACCTTTCAGGGCAAGCCAGTAATGGTAAGGCTGCTTTATATGGCGTTTCTGTTTGAATTGAATTATATATTGTTTCTATTTGAATGATAGCGTGCATTTATGGGGGGGAACTAAGGAATTAGCAGTGAGATAGTTCATAACACTTGCTCTGTAGGCTGTTAATTTGAACGAGGTCATGGGTAGCTTTGCAAAATTACAGTTGAGTGGCTGCTGGTTATTCACAGTGCTGCTTCCCATGAGGTGTGAAATGCGTTCCTCTTTCCTCTTTCCTTCTCCAATTTCCCCAGAATCTGGGTCTGCAGAGCTCGGGAGAGGGACTCTTGCCATCATGCGTCTCTAGCTTGAGTTAGCTGCTCTACAAACAAGGCTGAAGCAAGCTGTCTGTACTGTGAGAGGAACTGTCAAAATCAGAGTCTGGGCAGTTACTGCTGTAGAAAGCAGCGTTTGTCTTAAACTTGACAGATTCTCTAGCTAAAGCAGCGTGTGTGCGCTTCCCTTTAGCACGCTGTAAGAATGTAATCTGTATTGATTTTTATCAGAGTTTTTATTTGTGAGCAGTAATCAACCTACTTCCTCTTCACATCCCTTCTGTTAGCATTTCAGTAGGCAAGAAAGATTTCATGTTCTGCTTCTCCTTTTCTCCCAACTAATGTCTGTGATGTGATTTGATACTTGCAGGCAAGGATAAAAGCCATCAACACATTTTTTGCTAAGAATGGTTATCGGGTAGTGGATTCCAGTGTCTACACTCAGCCAGTTCAAACACAAGCACAGTTTGCCTCGCCACTGTTTATGCAGCCTGTATATAGTCCTCAGCAGTACTCTATTTACAGCATTGTGCCTCAGACGTGGTCTCCAAATCCTGCACCTTACTTCGAAACACCACTGGTAAGTAACAGCTGATGAAAATGAGGGGAGGTAGCCCAAAACATCAGTAATAATTTGGTTAACAAATCGATAAGGTTAGTGGGCTTTTCAGCTGTCAAATGCACAGGTTTTCTAGTCAGATCCCTCTGTTCTATGATACTTCAGGCTATGTCATGGGCCTGATAAAGCAAGACTGTCAGAGAGGCTGCATGTCTCGCCATTGGCTGCCATTTATTTTAAGAAATTTTGGTGTGAAATTCCCTTATCCAGTAGCTAGTGTTACTGGAAGAGCTTTGTAGCTCTTCGGGAACGGGAGGACTCTGATGCTGAAGTAGGTGTGCAGACTGTTAACCTGGTGGGGCTTTCTCTTTAGCAGTGAGTTTACAACATACTAGGTATGGTAGCCCAGCATAAAAATACAAACAGACTAGATGAGTAACTGCCAAAGATGATCTCATAAAACTGCAAACGTTTTTCTTTTTAGTTCAGCCATTGAGACTGTTCTGTCTGTTGCAGGCCCCCTTTCCTAACGGTGGATTTGTGAATGGCTTTAATACACCAGGATCATATAAAACAAACGCTGCTTCTTTGAGTATAGGTCGCCCATTCCATAGAAATCGGTAAGATAGCTCTGTCAGTTGTTTGCTCTCTGAGAACTTACAGTATTGAGATCCTGAAGTGTTCCTTGCACTTGCAAAATGCAGTGCTTTCTGATGGGACTAGGTTACTTATTTTGTTTGTCGAGTATGTATGGTGTTTTTCAACTTGATTTATAAAATAAAATCAAGGTGGCAGCTTAAGATCCTAAAATAATGGACATATGTGCTGGAGAGAGCAAAGGTAACTCCTTTAACAGCCTCAGAGGAATTTCTGCAGACAAATAAATAACTTCCTCTTAAGGTAATACTTCTAATTATGTTTGTTATACACAGATTATAAACTCCTGCAGCACAAACGTAAGCTTTTCCTGTTGTGTGATTAGTCTTGCAGAGAGCCATTCAGTTTATGCAGCTGAGAGTTGCATGCCCTGACTGCTGTATGCTAAACCTGCTTGATGCTGAGTCTGTTACTGTAATCTATTTGCTTTATCCCCATCTTTCCTGATAACTGTAAGGACAAAGATTTAAACACTGGGGAGGAGGACACAGCTTTATATTTGCTGGAACAGTGCTCTCTGAATACAATGGAGTAGTAATCTGTTTGCGTGGGTGGAAATTGTTTTATTTGCAAGCTCTTTCACTGTATTCAGCATGTGGGCTGGTAGCATGGGAATTGCTTTTTATACTGTTTGAGAAATCGGTTGACGACTGCCAGTACCATAAGTGGTTTTGTGATGCAGTTAAGGTTTGTGGCTGTTGGCAGAAGGTGAACTTCGGAATCTGGTCTGCGGTGACTCGGCAGAGTCTTAATACAGGCTGTGGAGCTGGTAGTGTGACTCAACTTGGAAGACAGGGCAGCTGATTCAGTTACAGCCACTCAGCTCTCGACTAAGATCTTTTTATAAAGGGTTTGGTTCCCCCTCCCCCCCCCCCCCCGCCCCTCCCTTAAATTGTGCCCAAATTTAAAGCCTGTAAAACTCTTCACATGTATGGATCCTCTCAGAAGTATGGATGCTGAAGCTGTATGAGAATTGTATGGATCCAAAGATTAATATCTTGAAATGCCCACACGTTCACTGCTGCCTTCTAGAAAACATCTGTATAATCCTTCAGCTTTTAAAACTCTTTTGCTTATGTTAAGACTTTCATTTCTGAAACTTCGGTCGTTGTGAAGTTACAGCTTTAGGGTCAAGTGTGTACAGGTTCTGCTGGTCTGTCTCGGTTGTCTTATCTTTCCTGCCAATCTTGCTCAGCTGTTGTGCTAGTACAAAGCTCTGGTTTTGCGGTAATAAATGTTCATATTCTGGAAGCAGACATTAGTTATGCTTCAGCAGGATTCCTTTGCAAACAGGAGGCTGCTAAGGTAACAGTGAGGCACAGACTTGAAGGTTTGGCCCAGTGATGATCAAGTATCGCGCTAAGAGAGAACAGGTCTGACAGTCGATTGTCTGGGCAGCCTGCACTTCATGCTTTTCCTTCTTTTTGCTCTCTTACATCATCTCTCCTTCTCTCTGCTTTTTTTTCTTCCTTATCTTTCTTTGTCTTTTCTGCTTTGCTCTTCTGCCCAGACAAGATTGTGGCCTTCTCAATGACGGGTAAGATTATGAGATCTGAGGGCTGAATAATGACTTGAGAATCTTCCATTTTAGGAACAAATTGAACAAAATGGAAGAATTTAGTCAGCTTACCTCCTCGTCCCTATGGTCTTTTGCTGGTGAAAAACTTAACCTTAGTGGTGCCTTAAAACTGGTTCTTAATGCTTTTTGAAGCTGTGAAGTATGAATTCATCTTTGTTCAGCGTATCTTCTCTTGAACTGCAGAAGAGTTTGTTCGGAGAGGTTCATCCAGCTGCTGCTTTTGGGTTTCTGTCCTGGCTCATTAAACTTGGATTTGTTTTGTCATACAGGCAGTTAATAGTTAAGTATTGGATTTTTCTCTGTAGCTAAACATTTGTTTAAGCCCGTCATATTTATTTTGCCCTGATTTGTTGCGACATCCTTGTGAGAAAGGAGGATTGAGTCTTTGTAACAGAGAATCCTCAGTGCTAATATTGGTTAAATTGATATTTTTCTATCCAGCCATCTAAAATGTAACTTAAAATGTCTTTGGTAAAGCAGATTAATTTGACCGCGCAAAACTGGGCTGTTAAAAGGTGATTTTTGTTTTGCTTTCCGGTTACATATGAAATGCTGCAAAACTTCCAGCTGTAGCAAGGCTATGGAGAAGTCCATCAGATAGTGATGGAGTTGATTTTTAAATAGCACAGGATGATGGCTGAGCAGAGGGACGAATCTCCTGCTGCTACAGCCACATCACTTACTGCTGTTAGGATTTAGTGCTAACAAATAATAATTTATCATTCGTTGAATTCTCCTATTCTGCTTTCTTTTCCTCCCAACGTAAATTCTCTGGCCAAGTGGGAGAGAAGAAGTTTATTGGTGGAAGCTGGAAGGAAACTACCTCTTTGTTAGGCAGTCTAGGGACTGTGGCATCCACAACATGCCTTTCCATATTCGCTTAGCTTAGAGAAACCAAAAGCTGCATGATTTACGGTCTGTTGAAAGAAAGGACCCTTTTTCAGGCGGCAGGCTGCTCCTCGATTACTCTGTAAGAGACCATGTAGTCAAGTTAACTTCTCCTCCCGGACTGGAATAATACTTTGGCTGGCAGTGAGAGAATTTATTCTGATTGCATGGAATGTTATCATGAGATTGTTTTAAGAACAGTAAGCATGCAAAATCCTCCTTCTGTCCTGAAACTATGAGATGTGCAGGGTTGACCAGAGGAGAAAGATATAGTTTAAGGCGCTTGCCGAAGCTGGTTGGTGCTGCGTGGAAAAGACAGCAAGGTGCAGAAGTGGAAAATAGTCTAAGGCACCTGAATGCTGCTCCAGAAAACTGTTCCGTGTTATGGTAGGTCAGAGTTTTTCCTGGGTAATTCTGCATTTAAGACCCTGAGCCATAACTGGCAGAAACACTGAGCATGCACAGATGCATCTACGTTCAAAGGAAATAACAGCTTTAATGCTGAATAATCAGTAACTGGGTAAAATGTCTGGGGTGTTGTGAACTGCAGAGTCAGTCTTTGACAGCAGGCACAGTGAGGCTGAGATCCTGGCTTTTCAAGCTCCTGGGGGGGTGGGCTCAGCTACCCTAGCCTGATCTCCCTTGTTCTCTTCAGCCAATGTAGTCATCTTCTGCTCCTGGCTTCTTGTTTCAGTTCGGTTTTTTTGCCTGTGGCCAGATGAGTTTGTTCCTCAGGTTTGGCTTAGTTCTCCAGATCACTTTCCAGTACCCTGTGTCCATGCTGCAGGCCCAGACAAATGAAGAATCCCTCTTTGGGTCCTTGTGGCTCTTCTACCACCCTTAGGTTTTGGGGGTTTTCTGTTGGTCGGTCTGGCGTTTTTTTCCCCCTGCCCCTTTGGTATCCACTGGGCAGTGATCTCGATGTTTTCTTCAAATGGCAACACTTGACAGGAGGGGAGGTTGCAAGAAAACTAGAACAAAAGGAATAGATGGAGGTAAGGAAGAACAATTTCTTTGTTCTTGACAAACGTGTGTAGGAAACAGCTTCTCTGATGGAGTTCCAGTACTTACTGACCTCCTCCTTTCTTGTCAGCTACGAACTCACTGTAGTTGGTGGTAGTTTTGCATCTCGTTCTTTAAACTCTGGTTACACAGCTGCTGCTCTGTGTCCCGCAGCGTGAAGCCTCACTTCCGATCGGCTAACAGCTCGGAACACGGCGTGGAGGGGCCAGCTGCCGTCAGCACCATGCCAATGGGGGATGGACCACTGAACAGAACCAACTCAAGGAATTTTGTTATGGAGCGACATAACAGTACGTTAACTGGGCACCAAGACCAAGGTTATTCCCAGAAGGATTCTCCTACCGCACAGATGGAGCAGAACGGAGATTATGGCATTGGCAGGGGCAGGTAAAGAACTGTGTGTGCTGCTTTTTGCTGTAATGCAACAATGCAGTTGGGACATGGTGTTGGAGGTTCAAATGACTTGTGTGAGCCAAGCATCATCAACCGTTGGCACGATACATATTTCTGTAAAGACAGACCAGGAGAAAACTGACATTTAAATAAACCAGGTGTGATAAATACTTAAATGGAAGCATGAATACTGCCTGCTTGACTGTGCAGCTATTAGTTATTCTGACAAACACCTTGCAGTAAGATCGTGAGGTGTCTTTATTTCAAAATACCTGCCTGATTTGTCCCTAGAATTAAACAGTTGCTGAGGTAAAGTTGGTATTTGTATTGCTGTAGATAATTTAAGCAAGTCCTCGGTGGGGGAATTTGATGATCCTAAACATTGTAAGATCAACTGGTTTTACCTTTTGTCTGTTAATTCTGGGTGTAGACACTTAAAAATAAGTGACCAAGACAGATATGTGAGAAATCAGATGAATAAGTTTATTACTATAAAATTATAGGATACTATTCTATAATATTATAGTCTAATTGTCACTGTACTTGTTCAGATACAATGCTCTAGGGTACCTCCTCCACAGGAGAGAAAAGAGAAATTGTTTCCCGTATTGGCTATGTTCCAAGAGTGTAAGAGCTTTGACCCCTCCTGAAGATGGAGAACATCCCAGAACTGTATCTTGAGAAACATCAGTAGGCTGCTGTAAATCCCCTGCCGCAGGCTCCCCTTTGTGCAGATGAGTGTGCACTTCAGCGAGATGAATGCACTTACTGACTTTTTTTTGCCTTTAAAGGAGGAACGTTTTCCGAGGTCGGAGGAGACGAGAAGATGACCGGGTTTCAGTAAGTTTCACTTCCCTTATTGCAGGGAGTTGCACAGTGCAATGTGTTGCCTGCGCGTTTATTGGAGGAATGGCACAGTCCTTAAATTCTCAGATTACGTTGTGGGTATTCAGTGTTTCTAGGAAATTCCCTGACACTTGCTCAATGCTTTTAATGCTAGGTGTTACGGCTCTATTAACGGGTATTTTCCTTCTCTAGAGACCTCAGCCTTCAGCAGAAACAAAGACTCAGACACCAAAGTTTGACTTGCTAGCATCAAATTTCCCACCTTTGCCTGGCAGCACAGCAAAAATACCAGGAGAGCCTGTGCTGGAGAGCAGGATGTCCGATATCGTTAAAGGAGTCTGCAAAGAAAAGGTACCCCCTCTTTCTCTGGCATGCACACAGGAGCGTGCGTATGCTGCGTCTCCCTTCTTCCCTGCTTAAAGAATCCGTTTGTAGAGCTGCACGTTAGAATGGTTTAAGCCCGAACATCGCACTGTGTTTGTTAATACAATAGTGCATTTTCTGTCTTTCTGTTCATGGATTTCCTTGGCTTTTTGCGGGTATTTAGCTGAAGCTTCCGTAATTACACTATTGTAAGCTTGGTACTGTTTTGGAATGAGCAGGCAAATGAGGAGTGTTGGCTGTGGAAGGAGGAACAGTTTGTGTGTAGTGTAGGCAAGGGCCTTTTCCAGATGAATCGAGCCGGTGGGACTGCATTGATAACCTGGGTGATACAGCCTTACCTCTCGCTTTATCCGCTATTTCTTTTACCCATGTAAAGGATGATTTGCTTTAGAGGCGATGCTCCAAAAGAAGTAGAATTCCTGTAATCGGTACTTGAGCAGCTTTTGGAAATATCCCACTTTTCAGTTGTCTTGAACTGGCATATTGAGGAGCAATTTAAGCACATCTGCAATCTTTCCATATTTTGCAACTTATGCTTTCTGTACAGGAAAGCAAAGATTTGCTGCCCAGCTGTCCAGCTCCTGCTCAGGAAGAACAAACGCACAGCACTGTCCAAGAGCCTGTGACCAGTGTGGGTTCACCAAGTGAGACTGAAGCTGTGGTGTTAAGGTATGTGGATGGCTTGAATCAAGAATACTAAAATTTGCACGTTCTAGCAAAGACTCTAGCTGGCGTCCGGCAAGGTGGCAATAATGTTTGTTGTTTCTTCTCTGTCTGCGGTAGGCAGCTTCTCTAGAGGCCACTAGATGGAAATAACAAATTGTGGTGGCAACGGCTGTACCATCGTGTTCTGCAAAAAACACAGCTGTGACTTCAAAGAAAGAAAATACTTTCTCAAACGTTAATTTCTACGTTAGTAGGTTTTGATGTTAAATTGTTCTTGATTTAACAGCACAGTTCAGCCAGAGAGTAAAGCGGAAGAAGTGTCTGCTCAGAAAGATGTCACAAGCCACGCTTCCCCACCGGCGTCTGTCTCTCCTGTCAGCGCCGCGAAGCCGCCAAGGACAAATACCACTTCACCTTCGGCTAATGCAAGCGCAGCTCCTGCTTTGCTGCTGCAGGTAAGGCGCAGAGCGGGCAGTGAGCGGGGAGCACGGGGAGCTTTCTCTCGGATGTGCTGATGTAGCACCCGGGACCTTCTCGTGTGCAGTTTGCCACAGCTGCGGTGTAGTGGCTCGCTGTACGTGTTCTTGCTGTTGGGCCTTGACATTGTGCCTGGGATAGTCTGGAAGGGCACGGTGTGGTTACTCCGGTGTGTAAACCTTGCTCTTCTCCCTTGGTCCCAAAGGAGCCACGCAAGCTAAGTTATGCTGAAGTTTGCCAGAAGCCCCCAAAGGAGCCTCCTCCAGTCCCTGTTCAGCCTCTTAGGGAACATCGCACCAACATAGTTCCCCCTGCCAAAAATGAAGAAAACGGCACACCTGAGAAGGCTCCGGAGAAGGCTCATGACAAGGTTGAAGGTCGAATGAAGGATTATTCTGGGTTCCGAGGCAACGGGCCTCCCAGGGGAGCTGCTGGGAAAATCAGGGAACAGAGGCGCCAATTTGGACGCAGATCATCGCCTCAGGGAGCACCTCGACGTATCGGCAAGGAGCAGTACGTGCCACCCCGGTCACCAAAGTAACACTTGTCCAGCCAATTATTCTCTATTTAATTTGAGCTGTGGACTAATAAGCAGCAAAGGAGACTGTGAGGAAGAAGTATTCGTGAAGGGGAATACTGAACTGGAGCGTGGCTTGTGTGGAGAAGTTGTGGAGGGTCCCAAAATTCATCTCTAAAAGTGATTTCACAAATGCTGGAGGATTCCAATCAATATAAATATAGAGATTATAATTTTTGTATTTTTGTTTTTAATTTGCAGAGGGTTTCCTGCTTGAAATCAGTTTTGGGGTTGTGAACTAGCATTTTGACAAAGTGAAAGAATATGAATTGACAAATTAACCTGTCCCTCAGTGTAGGAGGAAAAGGATAAGAGAATATTATTTTTGAAAAAATGAGCATTTCTGTAAAATTAGAACTTTTTTTAACCTATTTAACATTTGGCTTGTCGGATGATGTGTCTGCCATTGATGGCCTTGCATTGCAGAGCACGTCTGCGGCTGAGGTGCTTGGTCGGCGTGTGAGTGGAGTGAGTGCAGCCAGATACTGTTGTCATGACTTAGTCACTGATGATAAAAACTGAATGTACTACTGTAGTAAACTTTGTGTTTCCAGCTTGAAGTGTAGTCTCTTGACCTTACTAATAATTCACTCAGCAAGCTTTTTAAACTATAGTTTTTACAGGATACTGGATTGTAGATCAGAGCACACGGACAGCAAAAATTGTCTTCTAGACGCAATGGGAAGGAGGCAGAAGGGAGCACGTCAGAATTTTTAATTTGCCCTTTTTCCTCGCCTCCTTTTGAGGGCAACTTCTTAGGTTTGTGGTTTGGTTTGGGTTTTTTTTTTTTCCCCCCCTTGTTTGTTACTTTCTCTAATCTCTTTATTACAGACTCTTGTGCGTTTCTCTTGGTATGTTTTCCCGAGGCAGGCCCCGTATAGGATCGGCGGGTGGCTACACAGTACGTGATGTTAGCTTTGCAGGTAAAGAGTCTGGAATTGCAGTTGCAGACATGGAATTCTGCCTTGCAGGAGGGAACTCTGGGCACGGAGTTCTGCGTGCCCCCCCAGGGTTAAAGCGATGCCTCCCCGAGTGGCTAGCAAATCGGAGGTGTGGCTGGGTTTTCTGTATGCTGACCTGTCTTTGTGTTCTGGAGTAGGGTATTGGATGCTGTATACTAGAAATCAGGGTTTATATCTACTGGGAACTCATTGTTTACAGCTGATGTAGTAGCAACTGACTGTTTTTAACTGTTTAAAGTGGAAGTAAAGGTAAAGAGTTAAACAAAGCCCCTCATGTTCGGAGAAGCTACTCGAAAGGTAGCGGCTTGCCTAGCTGTATGCTGACTAAATTCGCAACACTATTGTGTAGTAAGTGGTTATGCTTCAAGGTGATTACCATAATGACCGAAATAGGAAATTTCAGTGCATTAATCTGCCAAAATCAGCATGCCAGGGTTCAAAGTTCTGTATAAAGTGTTAGGGAAAAGTAGCTTCCAGCAGTAAGAATCACACCTCTTTTTTTCTTCTTTTTTTAGTGAATAGCAAGTGTACAAATTTAAAGTCGTAAGTTGTGAACACTGGAAAACTCAATTGTGATATATACCGTAAACATCTTAGTAATATATGCTAGTGTTGCCATTAGAATGAATGTAAGTGGCAGTTAAAATAACTGTGAAAATTTTCATCTTCTGATTTCTTAGCCAGATAGCCCGTGACGACTTCTTACTCAGTAGGCATTCTCTATCAACTGCTTTGAGAACACTCATATCTATTTTTATAAATATATATATAAAGCCAGAGTTGTCATTTCTCTAACTTATTATTCAGCTTGGCAATTGCTTTGATTTGATTCATAACACAATATAATGTATTTATGCAGTTAACTGTTCATTTCTACGCATGTTATATATATATACATATATATATAAAAAAAAAAACCCAAAATCATTATTCATTTTAAACTACCTGTACTGGGTTTGGGAGGGGTTTTTTTAATTTAGTAAAAAAAAATCGTTCATCACATCCACAGTTTAGGGATGCTTACAGAACCCTTCTCCATCTGTTTCAGTAATGCTACATTTGTTGGAATGATAGAGAAGTTTAAACATTTAAAAGCGTTAAAGTTCTGAAATGAAGTTAATTCAAAGTTAATTTTTAATCATTTTAAAGGCTATAAACAATAACTGCAGTCAAACTGGAAAAAACCAAACCCGTATGATGGTCACAGATATTCAGGCTAGGTGTGCACTGCCGTTGCGAAGCTGGGTAAGCGTGGGGATGCCAGGCGCTGCATTGCAAAGTTGAGTAAGCGTGGGGATGCCAGGCGCTGCCGTGTGCTGCTCCTGTTCAGAGGAAGAGTTCTTTGGGAAGAGGCTTGCGCAGCTCTGGATCTCTCTCCGTGGTAATTCTGACTGCGCTAATTCTGACCCGGCGTGCTAATTCTGACCCGCGCGGGCATCCGCTTTGTGCCGTGCATAAATAACCTTGGAGTGCTGAAAGCACTGACTTTGTAACAGCTGTGAAATGTAATTTCTTCATTTATTGGATGTGGAGAAAAAAAAAAGATAACTGCAGTTCAATCTTTCTTGTAAGGCGATTGGAAAAACTTGACCGTGGAAAGGATGCTTTGTACGTCCTGGGTGTGCGTTTCCCAGCAGCGGATTACGGCTTTTGCATAGTGTGTGCAAATAAGTCTAGAAACCTGTTGGCTTTTTCCAGCATATTCGAACTTTTATCAGATTAGGGCGCTCATTATTTATTTAATACCTGCGTGCAAGGATTTAAGGTTAGCATTACCCTTCTCCCCCTTCCCCCACTGCCATTTATAACTGCGGGTTTGGGGTTTTTTTTTTCCCTTTCTATTTTTTTGGGGTGTGGGGAATAACCAGTAAATCTAAAGGCTGTGAAAACCATAGTTTTGTGTGCGAGTTCTCCTGCAGTACTTGTATTGCATGCAAACACCTAACTTAGAGAGGCTAGCTGCTGCGTTCTCACCCCCGTAGCGGACTCGTGTCTACCCGCCGAGTTTGCCTGTCGCGACGGACTGGGGGAAGCGGGGACAAAGCGGTCGTTCGGGAGTCGGCCCCGCTGCTGGTGCAGCTCATGGATTTCCTTTGAGCTTTGTCATTTTGTCAGCAGAGGCGAAACTGTCCCTTGCTCACCAGCGATGCTCAGCGTGCACCTGAAGTGACAAGTAGCAGTTCTCCGTGGTAGCTTACCACAGGACGTAAAGACAAGTTTTCCTACTCTGCTGATACTAAATACCAGAAGGTGCAAATCACACCTAACTTTTGGTTTTATGAACTGTGACTTGTTTTTGGAATTGTTGACTTTGGTTAGCTACAGAAGTATATACGTCCCCAGTTAAGTTCTTTTCCAAATTATTGTGCATGGAGAAGATCGGGCCGCTCTCTTGTACTTCTGCTGGGGAGTGAAAAGAGAAGTAATTATTTGCATGTGATAGTAAAAAGTGCAAAAAGTTTTTTTTTCTTTTGATTTCTAAAATTAAGTTAGTTTTATAGTATCTTACATTCCTGCTATCTTTGTTTTTTTTAAAAAAAAGTTAGCCTGGCACAGTATGATGGTGCAGTTTTAGCAGTAGGTTTAAAAAAAAAAAAAAAAAAAAAAAGAAGAAAAAAAAAAAAGTAACCCACTATTAACCAGAAGAGAAAGTTGATACTGTGGCAGATCAGTAGCAAATAAGTGACTTAATCAATGCTTTACTGTAGTTAAATAGCTATGGCCTTACTACTTTGTCAATATCAGCTTAATTGTCTTGAAAATGTCCGCTATTTTTACTGTCACCCAAGTGAGTGTTCACCTGGGGTAAAATATCTGGTATGTACAGATGATATTTTAAATTTGTAAAATGCGCCATTGTATTACAGACGATGCAACAGAAATGCACTTCGGGGGGAAATTGCTTCTGATAAGTTTTTTTGTAAATCCTTGATTACTACAGATATGCAATAGAATTTTTGTTTCTAATTTTGATATTTCCTTCTGAAACATAAGATTGTTGCCATTAATCTGAATGATTTATCATGCTCTTCTTTGTGTGTATATATTACATATAGTCCGAGCTTCCTTTAGGATGGTACATAATTTTGGTTTGTTGTAGTATTTTAGTTGGCTCTTCTCTTGAGTGCCTTTAGCATAGGCACTTCAAGAGGTTGAGTCTGTTTTTAATGTACAGTTGGGAGGACTTGAAATGGAGTTAAAGCAACTTATTTCTGAAAAATCCATCTGCAAACTAACCTGTAACAACTTTAAAATTTTATATTTAAGAACCAGAGGTTTATTTTTATGGAGCTTCAGTTATGGATACAGTTTCCAAAAAAGCAACTTCAAATGTAAACAGACTGTGCATAAATGGGTTTTGTTCTAATTTTTATAGAATACAAAATATTCAGATAATATATTGAGCTCAAGTTACTACAGACATCTTGTTCCTCCCGGATGAATCCAGCTTCCCCTTGGCATTTATGATCTCTCTTCAAAGTGGTAGGGCTTCAGTGAAAGGAGAAAAAAGAGAAAAAAAAAAAAAAAAAAAACAACCTATCTGGCTTCTATACTTTGTCTGTTCTGGTATATTCCTGTTGTCAAAACTGTCCAAAACAAAATTTGTGTAAAGTAGGTTCATGCTTTAAATGTTAAAATGATAATACATGTATTTGTATTTGTTTTTGACATTGCCAAGGTGCTATGGGAAATTGAAATAACAGTTAGAAAAATAAAGCTGATTTAAAAGGAAAAAAAAAAAAAAAACAAAAAACACCCAACAAAAAAAAAATTCCGTTCGTTGCTGCTGTGCTGTTCCACCGGCGCTCCCCTCCCTGGCCCCCCCGTGCAGGGGCTGTAGCCGGCACCCGTTGTTGCCCCCCGTGCAGGGGCTGTAGCCGGCACCCCTTGTTGCCCCCGGTGCAGGGGCTGTAGCCGGCACCCGTTGTTGCCCCCGGTGCAGGGGCTGTAGCCGGCACCCCTTGTTGCCCCCGGTGCAGGGGCTGTAGCCGGCACCCGTTGTTGCCCCCCGTGCAGGGGCTGTAGCCGGCACCCGTTGTTGCCCCCCGTGCAGGGGCTGTAGCCGGCACCCGTTGTTGCCCCCCGTGCAGGGGCTGTAGCCGGCACCCGTTGTTGCCCCCCGTGCAGGGGCTGTAGCCGGCACCCCTTGTTGCCCCCGGTGCAGGGGCTGTAGCCGCCCCCCGCGGCGCTGCCCAGCCCTGTCCCGCGGGGCTTTGCCGCCGGCGGTGCCCGCTCGAGGGGGGAGCGCGGGGGGGGGGGGGGGGGCCGGCGGTCGCCCCCCTGCCCTGGGCCCGCGCGGGGGGGGCCGGGGCCGCGGCAAACCTTCCCGGGGGGGCGCGGGCGCGACGCTTCCGTGGGCGCGTTTGTGTTTCCAGCCGCACCTGGCCGGGGGCTGCGCCCCTCCCCCCCCCCCGCGGGGCGCCTGAGGGGACGCGGCTCGCGCCGGGGGCACGCGGGAAGCGGCGGCCTCCCCTGAGGGGAGCAGGGGCGCGCGCGGTCCCGCTGGGGGGCTCCGGGCGGTGGGGAGGGGTCCCGGGCCGTCGGGAGGGGAGGGGGTCCCGGTCCGTGGGGAGGGGGGTCCCGGGCGGTGGGGTGGGGAGGGGTCCCGGGCCGTGGGAGGGGTCCCGGGCGGGGTCCCGGGCGGTGGGGAGGGGGGTCCCGGTCCGTGAGGAGAGGAGGGGGTCCCGGGCCGTGGGGAGGGGAGGGGGGTCCCGGTCCGTGGGGAGGGGGGTCCCGGGCGGTGGGAGGGGGGTCCCGGGCCGTGGGGAGGGGAGGGGAGGGGAGGGGTCCCGGGCGGGATCCCGGGCGGTGGGGAGGGGGGTCCCGGTCCGTGAGGAGAGGAGGGGGTCCCGGGCCGTGGGGAGGGGGTCCCGGTCCGTGAGGAGAGGAGGGGGTCCCGGGCCGTGGGGAGGGGAGGGGAGGGGAGGGGCGGGGAGGGGAGGGGGGTCCCGGTCCGTGAGGAGAGGAGGGGGGTCCCGGGCCGTGGGGAGGGGAGGGGCGGGGAGGGGAGGGGCGGGGAGGGGAGGGGTCCCGGGCGGGGCCGCGGGGCTGCGGCGCGGGGCCGGGCCGCGGGGGGGCGCTCGGCGGCGGTGAGGCGCGGCGGGCGCCCCGCCCCGTCACGTGACGGCGGCGCTGGGGCTCAGCATGGCGGAGGTGGCGGCCGCTCCTGCTGCGCCCGCGATCCGGAGCCCCCGGCGCTGAGCCGGAGCGGGAGCCGCGCCGAGCCGCCGGCCGGGCCTGCCTCCCCCCACCCCCCCCCCCCTCCTCCCCTCCCCTCCGCCCGCCATGGCCGAGCCGGCGGCCGCGGGCGTCTCCTCGCTGCCCCGCGAGGTCCGCGAGCAGCTGGCCGAGCTGGAGCTGGAGCTCTCCGAAGGTGAGGAGCGCCGGGCCGCGCCGGGACCCCGCCTGCCCTCAGGAGCACCGGGCCGCGCCGGGCCCCCGCCGGGCCCCCGCCTGCCCTGCCCTGCCCTGCCCTGCCCTGCCCTGCCCTGCCCTCGGGGCGCCGGCCCGGCCGCCGCGGCCTCCCGCAGCCCGGGGGGGGGCAGCCCCCGTGTGAGGGGCTGGGGGGGGCGGCAGGAGCGAGGCCTGCGCTGGGTTCGCGGGAGAGGAGGCCCGGGGCGGGGGGGCTGCGAGGGAGGCTCCCTGCGAGGGGGCCGGCAGCGTGTGTCTGCGTGAGGGGCTTCGAGGGGCTCCGTGCGGGGGGCCCCGTGCGGCGGGGCGGGGGGGGAGGACGGGCCCTGCCTGCGGCGGGGGTGCCTGGGGGCAGCGAGCGCGGGGCGCTTCGTGCGTGCGGGGACCCCGCCTCGGCCCGGCGGGACCCTCTGCCCGGCGGCGGGGATCCCCTCGGGAGCGCTTCCCTTGGGGCTTCTTTTCCGCAGTTCCCGAGCTGAGGGCGTGCGGTGGGAGGCAGGGACTGGGGACAGCCGGGTCCTGGGCTGCGGGAGGCGAAGCAACTTTGCGTGCATGATCAAGACGCACCCGCAGTTCTTTCGACTTTCTGGTTAAGTTCTTGTGCGTAGCCGTACTCGGGACAGAGCATGCGCTTCTTTTTGTTTCCTTTTTTGTACGGCTATGTCTTTGTTTCCTAGTGCTTAAAACGCTGTTCTCCATGCAGCCGTGCGGTAAAGTTCCCTTGCGAAGCGAGGGCGAGGGCCGAATCCGAGGTAGACGGCGAAGGTTGCAGAGCAGGTAGCTCTGGTTTGCATCTCTTTAAACTTCTTCCCTCCATCAGGGTATGGACCTTGATGCCAGGATCGGCGGCTTCTCAGGAGGGCTTACTGGACAGTTGCAATAATCTCATAGTATTAAAACTTACGGAAAATCAGGTTTCAGTGACGTCTTTTTAGTCTCTCGCTTTGTCCCGGAACACGCAGTGTATAAAGGAGACCTATTTGCTATTTGGAAGATGAGGAGTTCATTCGCCGCGCTGGTGCTGTCAGCCCCCACTGCCCCATTGCTGCGCTGCGCTCAATATTTTGCCCGATGAAAAGGCCGTGCTAGTGCTGCCTTAGCATGACTTGTTTGTAGTTAAACTTCTCACGTTAGCTGGTTTTGGGTGTTTTTTTCTTTTTGTCAAATGTTTTTCAGATACGCTTTCTGTAAACATTTAACTGAAGTGATAATGCTATCTGGTGTTTGGTTTTGGGTACTCCATGATAACAAAGAATTGAAGAACATTCTCTTGTATTGCTCAAAATGTAATATGAAATAATATTTTAAAGTTTTTTAAGAATTTGCTGAATGTTTTAAGCATTTGCTTGTATTTTCTGAAACTTGTTTCTTGTGATACTGAAAGCCCATTATAGTTCGGCCCTGTAACATATAGTACTGCAGACTTAAAAAAATTAAATCCCTTTGCTAGAATGGCTGGCTGTGACATCGTGCTAATCTTTAACAAGCTTCTGTAATAGCTTAAACTTCAGTGTTATAGAGTGAACTTCCTATGTTAGGTAAGTAATTATCTGAATATTAAATCCACTGTCCCTTTGTGGATTTAGTACTCGAATTTCTTAATATGCATATTATGGATTTGTGTGTGCAAATCGCTTTTTCTATCAAAAAGCATGAGCACAAAGAATGTTGTGTGACTGTGTCCCCAAGCTCTTGGAAATGTATTTCACGGTGTCTTGTTGCTGAGATAACTGAGGTCTGACCCGTAAAGGAGCCGAGTGAGTCAGTGAGGTAATGTCATTGTATAGTTTTTGAAAAATACGCCCTAGTTTGAGGCTTAAGCTTGAAGATTTTAAGGCGTATGTGTGCATTGTTCAACTGAACATAACTATGGACTGTTTACTATAAACAATATTGAATAGAAGCATTCTGTTAAAAATGGCAGTAATGCTTCATGTGTAACTGATTAGTTGTTGCTCCGATAAGAACACTTGATCTATTTTTTTCCCACCCCCTTGTTGCAGCTTTATTCGTCTCTAGGCTTGGCTGTTTGCTATGTAAACGTTTCCGTCAGGTTTTCTGGGTAAGAGCACCTCGCCCGTGGAACGGGAGAGGAACCGCACTTGCAGTGGGTTCGTACAGGTAGCGCGGGGTCCTTGACAGCAGGAACTGGGAGATGGCTCTGTCCTTGGCAGCCGATCTCGGGGCAGGGAGTACCTGCGCGCTGTTCGGAATATGGCTTCGGGTGCAGGGGGCTGCAGGCTGGGAGCATAAACAAGTTGTGCGCTGAGCCTCGCGGTGAGCTTTACACAGGGCTGCGTTACCATTAACCGCCACGGCGCAGAGAGTTTATAACAATACGGGGGGAGTGTAGTATTAAAATCTTATCTGGCCTTATGCTTGTGGAAGATGCTGTGTCAGCAACTAGGATGCAAAGTGGAGCAGGATTAGTTTAATGTATGCTTAAAATAGAAATCATAGTTTGCAATGATGAGCCATGAGACTTTCTTCAGGAACAATCTGTGCGGACAGAGCAAGAGCACTAATTATACCTCTGCCAGCCCTGGATTATTCCTTACTGAGCCTTGTGGTCAGCGCGGAAGTAACAGTAGTCCCATTCCTGAGTACGCTTAAAATGTCTAAGCAAAATAGTGGAATGAGTTTCAGGACACAGTAATTGTTTATTAATCAACAGAAATTGCATTTATTTCTTTTTTTAGTCTTTTATTGTGTGTCTTTATTTGGCCTCAGTAATTGATTTGAGTCTAACTCATTTATTTCTCAGTGTAGATAAGGATTCAGTTGTCTTCTATCAACGTGAAGTATATTATAGCCAAATCTGAAACACCACACTGTACGGAGACATCTCATTCCCTTACAGAAGGGATCAGTGTCATTGCCTCTAAGTGAAAATGTTAAAATACCAATAACTGTATATAAGCATTTAATTGGGTCATGGAAGTGTGTGACACCTGGAACCTGCTCATTACTCATGTTTTCCTTCTTTTCTTGCTTTTGGGTTGGTTTTTTTTTTTTTTCTTTCTAGTGCTTTTCTTCATCTGTCAGTAACACCCACATTATGCATCACCAATGATGGGAAGGGCTGTCTTGGTATTTGCATATGCCTCTTTTTCATGAGTAAAAGTGCCAGGGATGTTAACTTTAAAGAAGACTTTTACCCTCGTTTTCCCATTTCTGTAAGCACAGGAGCTCAGTTTTACGCCTTTGGGGTTGAACTGCAGCTGTGTGCGAAGGTGACTTTGCATCTGCTACATGATGCTGTTTCTTAAAATGTTTGCAGTGTGTGCTGACGAGTTCACAGAACAAAGTAAATGCCTGAATTTGTCCCACATTCAGCCGAAAATGTTAGTATTAAAGCCCTTCAGCACTCGGCTTGGGGATGTCTGCTACGCTTTGGGTGACATTTTCAGGCAGCTCCTCTCACGTTAGCCTCGTCACAGCTCTGTTAATAGAGCTGAGAAACTCTGGAATAGCCAGATTCGAAGGTTCTAGTTAAGCACGTTCAGTGGATTTGTTTCGGACGGTGCACGTTGTGAGCCTGTTGTGCTGCTTGTGTGGTGAGGCTTGTCCCGGTGCGACGAGAGCTGCGGGACAGCTCTCCGACGACGACGGACGTAGGACAGCCGTCTCCCGGGCCGTGCCGCGCGGGACAGCTTGGCTCCGAGAGGGCTAAGGGCTCTCGGGAAGAGCTTTGGCTGCTGGTTTTCTGTTTGACTGTGGTTTCTGTCCTGTCTGATGTTTTTAGCTAGTAGAGGGATGTTAGCGGAGCGCGTGTCGGCTTGTGATATCTATGAAAGCATGAGGTAAGGGGTGGGGAGCTCCGCCTCGGAACGAGGAGTTGCCCTGTGAGCAGTTCAGGCCTTGAACACAATTCCAGCCGTTTCTGGGTTATTTGGCGGGGTTATCCTGTCATTGCTCTTGCCTCATGTACAGAAGGAGCTGGTTTCTGTTTACTTTTCTGGTTAAACATACATGTGGCTGTCTGGTTTATGATGTTGTGTGGGTGTTTCTGTGAATGGCTTCGTCCACCTGTGTGTGTTCCTTTTAAAGCTGATTGTCTCTTACTGAAGAATTGAGGCTCTGTCTGCAGAGGAAAGTTTCGTATTAGGATTTCCAGAAGCTGAAGAAATAGCAAGGATGGTGGCATGTGTGGAAAAAGTAATATCAGCAAAACAGTTGAAACCCAGGGCTGAAGGCCAGCCAAATAGGATAGAACCTTACTGGAAGAAAACATGTTGACTCAAGGAAGTGGGTAGAGTCTTTATTTTGTTTGGCTTGAAAATTTCCTACGGAATCATGGTATTTTTCTGTTCTTTCAAAAATTGTGCGTTTCGGTTTTCATTCTTTTGATTGCCACGTGCCTATCAAAGTAGGTGAGGATCTTTTTTTATAGATTAAGTAGCTGAAGCATAGAATTTAAATAGAATAGAGAAGAGTCAAAGGAAGTAATTGTCCAAGTAAGGACTGGCTGTGTGGATTTTGCTGAGTGAGGAGAAAGGTTTCACTTCAGTCTCTTCCCTGCCATTCAGAGGGGAACTGTGGCTGTAGCACAAAAAAGGCTGAAGAAGAGCTTATGAACATAAGCAAGTCAGATCTGATCATCTTGTAGCTAACAGGACTTACAGGTGGGTTTTGTGCATTTATGCAGCATCTCGCCCATAAGTCTTGCATTAGGCAAAACTAGTAATGGGAAAGCTTTTATGTTGCTTCCTTAATTTACCTGCAGGACTGACAACTGATGGGTACCAAATCTGCTGAGAAATCTGTGTATGGCTTTGACACAGGCTTTCTGTATGCAGCGCCAACAAAGGTACAGTTCTGAGGCAGTGCTTTGAAATGCATAAAAAACCTTTTGGAGCGTGTCATAGGGAGCTCTTTACGCACATTCAGGGATGATCATTCCTGCCTTGTTTGGCTTTGCAAAGATTCTGATTAGAGCCTTCACTTCAGGTGATATTGTATGTTCTTAAGCCTTACAACTCAGGAAAAAGTGATGCAAGCATGGTAGCACGTGGATTCCTTGCAATATCTGTGTCTCGCAGGAAAAGGAAACGCAGCTCAAGTCATGACCAAGAGGAGCAAAGTAACAAACCTGTCACCTGTGCGTCAAACAGAAGGTCCATAAGATGGTCACAAGTTTCTACTATGCAGATGGTCAAAGCAGAATGCTTTAAATGCTTAATGGCTTGGAGAGAGCGAGTTAAATGCAAATACCAAAAGAAGTATTGTGGCTGCTGTGAGTGGGAGTAGATTTTACTGTTGGTACATGATTGAAGCATGTAAATGTGGTGAAGACAAGGAAGGGTTTTGGAGCAGCCAGGCTGGTATAATGAAGAATAACCAGGAGAGGTAAAGAATGTGCATATTTTTGTGTCGTCCCTTTTCTATTTGGGAAATGAGGAGCGAGTTTGGGACTATTTTTAAAAGCTGCAGCTCTGACCCTTTGCCTTGGGGAGAGGAGGAAATTAGAGGCTTTAAAGAGAGTTCTCCACCTCCTCCCTGATTGCTTCTCTGAAGCTTTGCTAGAGTTAGAACCAGTTTCCCTCAGTTGGGTGGAGGGGACATCAGTGATTCCCTGTTTGTCTTTTGTGATTCTTACTACTTCTAGTAGGGGTGGCATCTGCAGTTTCGGCTGGATGCTTAGGCTGGAAATGGTAATCAGACCTGTTAGCCTGACACATCTGCAGCAAAGCCGTGTTTGGTGTTCTTTTTGTGGTGTCCTAGATAACTGATCTTCAGTTTTCTATTTTAAATTCTGTAGCATGAAATATTAAGTAGTAAATGTGACGGATGGTAGCATAACTGCATGGAGCTGGACTGCTGGCCTTTCAAACGTGCATCTGACTGGACAATACTTGGAGCTCCATAGGAAAGTATGCATGCAGAGGACCCCTCGTGTTTCTAGTTCATTAGTAATGTTGTGGAAAGGGTGATGGGTTCCTTCCTGATTCCCTCTATCTGATTAGTTTTTGTCATGAAGCTTTCTATTCATTGGATTTATCATGTTTATTCAGTGGCAAGTTTCAGAAGCCAAAGAGTGAACTAATGGTGAGGAGTCCCAGAGGTGCAGGCAGAAGCTGAATAGTATCCTGTTTTCATTTGTTTCAAATACAATGTTCAGATAATTTCTTAAAATGGTTTTCTTTAAACTGTATGTCTCAAAGTTACAAAAAGCATTTCCTGAATCTCTCAGTGAGTTGCTCAGCTGCTTTTTGGACCTGGATTAATAGAGAGAGGAATTGAAGCATTCCTCTGTTGAGGTTGATTCAATCCAAAAATTTTTCTTAGAGCTTATGAAATCAGGGAAGAGTCATCAGGCCAGGATGTCTCATTCTATTAATTAGAATGGAAGACTCTTAAATTTGCACCATGTGTGAGGAAACAGTGATTTATAGCTAACGGATGCTCTGCAGGCAGCACTATTCCATCTGCTACACGAATTTTCCCATTACATTTTGATGAAAAGTCTTGGGAAAAGCATCACACCTGTATTTCTCATTCTGAATAATGTTTGCCAATGCTGGGTCGCTACTCTCGCCTGGATATTTTTTTTGAGTAAAATGCTTATTTCTATCAGCTTGCATTTTTTTCAGACTTCAAAGCTGAGAGTTTCTGAAACACTACTTAGAATAAACACAGGCAGGAGAGATTATGCTTATACCATAGATAGTCAGTGTAATAGTAACTTAACTTTCCTTGCTGCTCTTGTGAGCAAACACCTTGTTTTATCTGGTGTAACTTAAGCCAATTAAAAGAAAAAGAAAAAAAAAAAAGCTTGCTTAAAGTTTTAGTACTTCTCTGCCAACATAAACTTTTTCTAATTCTTGTTGACTCGAGAATTGCTGATACAAACTAGGTCTTTCTGGACTTTGAATTCCGTGGGGATGGGAGCCCACGGAGCCTACAGGGCATGCATTAATATATTTTTGGGAACCCAGGATGTGAGTTACTGCCTCAGTGATCAGCAACTGAGCCTCTCAGAATTGTTCCCCAGCAGTCAGGCAACCTGCTTTCACCAGCTCCGTGTCCCTAGGGAGCAAAAACAACCAGGAGAATTGTATCCCTGCCTGATAAAATTAGGTCTTCTGTAATCTCTCTCAGAACAGCCGGATGGCTAGCTGCCTTGAAAAACATATGTTTTAATGCAGGAATAATGCATTCCATTTAGGATGGCTCTAGCCGTGGGAGCTGGTTGACTTAGTGGATAAAGCACTCCCATTTTGCCTCTGGGATCAGGACTAATGTCAAACATCAGGTCTGAAGTGCAGCGGTGGAAGAGAATTGTTTGGGATGTTTTTCCTGTCTTTCGCTCTTAGCAGGGATATCGTTCCTGTACCTTAGTCCTAAAGGAGTTTGAAAACTAAATCGTCCAATTATTGGAAATAAAGTGTAAATTGCAAAGAGGAGGAGTTAGCACGTGTATTTTTAGATTTTAGCTCACTCTGCCTTAAGAAAACTTACTTAGGAATAGCAATATTGGTGTTCCTCTCATACACGTTTATAAAAAATTTCTCCGAGAGCTAGATGTAGGTGACTTGCTGGAGGAAGTTCTGCTTTACGCCTGCCTCTCCTGCCAGAGCTGCCCTGCACAGAGGGAAGACACCGCTCTCGTTGCAGCCGCACGCAGCTCCCTAGCGCAGACAAAGCCCGCTGCTCTGTTGGGAACCGGTCGTCATGTGGTACTTCCAGCTCCTCCTCCCGAGCTGCTGAATTTCATTACAGGAAGCTAAGAATACGTCTTTTCCCACTAATAATTTTCCATACGAGCCATCGCCGTAGCTGCCGCCGGGACGGGCTGCGGGTGGCTGGCGCGGTGGCGAGCTGCGCCGCCGGCCGCGGGAAGGGGTGGCCAGGAAGAGAAGCTGTTTGCGCGGGGCACCCGTGGGAGGCTGTGGAAGCGCTAAGTTTGGAACGTACGAACAAAACCAGTCGTGACGGGGCATTTGGTTGGCCATAAATGGGAAAGATGTGAGCTAAAGTAGGAACGGTACAGCAGATAACGCACCAGATTGGGAGATGAAAGATTTGGTTTCAGGCCTCATTCCGTGGCTGTACAGCCGCTGTTCCAGAAAGGGTGGTCAGGTGAGGATGTGTTAAAGAAGGTTTTGTGTTGCCTGCTGTCCCACCTGTACCTGTAATGCATCAACTCTTCATTTAGAGTGCTGATTAATGCTTGACATGAAGAGCCGTTTCAATATGAAGCGCATTTTCTGGAAATACTGTAATTTGCTCACCGAGAACAGCAGCGAATGCATGTATGTCAGTATGGATGTCCTGATAAGAGTGTTTTCTTTGCCTGGTGGTTGCGTCTTCATCATCACCTCTCACTGTAATTACCTGCTGTGGAAGCTTTCCGTGCTTCTCTGGGAACAGTGATCACGTAGATAAGCTGACCAGCCAACAGAAACCCTAAGGAGGGGAAAGAGGCTTTGAAGTTTTCTGCTTACTTTCTAGAAAGAGGTACGAGCAAAGTTAACAAACAGTTGTAAAAGGTCACTCTTTGCCTTTCTGTCAAGAAGGCAAGATACGTAGCTAGCGCGGTTTTGTGCTGCACAGCAGCAGCTGACGTTCCTGCTCGCAATGTGCGTTGTCACTGTGGTAAGGAGGACGAGAGTTCCTCCGAAGTGACATGGCAAATTCCAGCCTGTGATTATTCACCGTGCGATGGAGAGCCGAGTCAGGTGATCCGAGCAGGAGATAAAAGGTCCTTGATCCTCAGCGGTTCTGGTAGAGGAATAAACAATCTGCAGCTTATTAAACTGGGCTGTCTTTTTTTTTTTCTTTCCTTAATTGAACATAAGCAGAAAATGCCTATTAAAGGTGTTCCATTTCTGGCATCAAAAAAAAAAAAAAAGATGGTTACGTGTCCCATAGGGGTGGTTCTAGCAAGGTACCGATGGCGTTTGGTTAGCTAAATGCAGGGCTTCTTGCAGCGCTGTTTGTGTATGTGAAAGGAGAAGGGTGTTGCTGAAAAGTTTGCTTCAGACGACTCCTTACTGTGTCTCCAAGCTGGGGAAAAGCACGTGCATCCCTACGGCGTGTCCTCAAGAACCACAGTCCTGCTTTCGCAACAAAGCCTTTGGCAGCAGTATTGGCTCAAGATCCTCTCACCTCGTAGCACCTTACTCTTTCCCTTCTCTGAGAGCACAGGCGCCTCAGCTCTGCGTTTTGTAAAGCCGTGAACTTTGCAAACTGCGGAGGGCAATTGATTAAACTCTTAGGAACGTGAGTTTTGTTTCTTAAAAAATACTGACCCATTTACTTCATTTCATGAGCAGTGAAAGCATTTGTAGGTAACCAAATTACATATTACTTTGATACAGGTTTTTTAAGCTTTTGTGACAGTCCTGAAAAAAATACCAAACACCGCAAGACTGAAGCCTGTCTTGTATTAGCAAAAAAGCAGATCTCGTAATAGTAAAGTGCTCAAGTCAATGTTTTTTGAGACCGAGACCTGTGTTTATTCTTAGGGCAGAAACTTTAAGTGATCCCTTGTGGATTAAAAAAAAAAAGAACAATTCTTATTGTAATTGGAATGAAAACCTCCGTACTTACGCAGTTTTGGATTGGAAGTTGCTGCAGTGAAAAGGGGGAAGTATTGTTATTTTCGGGCTGCAGACAGGAAGCTGAGATGCGTGGAGCTGAGGTGAGTTGCTCAGTCACACAAACCAGCAGCAGAGCCAGGCGCAGATCTGAGATCTTCTGACACTCAGTCCTCTGCTCCATAGATGAGGGGGCATTATCACTTACAAGGGAAGAGACTTTGAAATGTGCAGTCTGGTAACTACTAAATGGGTATCTGTACGGTGTGCTGGCAGTTTGCATGTTCTACGCGTTCAGGTAATCCGAAGTTTAGCTATGACAGTGATAGTATGTCTTGGTTGAACACATATTGATATAAACCAACTGTATTTGTGGAATTTCTTCTCTCTGCTTTAAATTCTGGAGTCCCTCTTGAAAATGTCCCGAATTTAAGAAGTCCTACGGTGCAGAAAAAAGTAAATTATTGAGCCCCAAACAGGGAGAATCATGGATGAAGACAAAGCAAATGAGTCAGATATAAATAATCCTATTATGTCTTGGCTGCAGCCACACCTAGAAACCTTGAACAAACATTGCTGTTCTGTTTAGTTATTCCCGTGTTTGATACACTTTACTTGTTAAGTCCTGTTTTAAAATTGCAGCATGTAAAAATTGTGTAGGGCTAGTCGCCATTGGTGTTAAAGACTTACAAATGTTGTTTTAGTAATTTTGATCAGGGACGTGGATGCCCGTGCTAGAGCATATTTAATTTGCTCTCGTATTTCCCCAAAATCAGAAAAATACAAAACCTTGGTGTTGCCTTGGAAGGCTTTCAAGGCAATTCTTTTTGCAGTAGGCCTTTAAAAAAAAGTCTGGCTAGAACAGCAAACAGGAAGATGTAATTACCCTTTGGCTTTTGTGTATCAAAACATTGTTCATTGTACAAAGCTTCGGTAAAACACTTTTAGTAGTATTATAGGTTATAGCATGGAAGCCATAAAGAAAAGCATTTGGATCTAGCAGAATCATACTTGGTGTATTATGATTACTGTCATGTATCTTACTAGGCAATTACGTACCTAATAGCATGTGTCTCTCTCTTCCCTCTTTCACGGTGGATAAGCTGATTTTTAATAAATCTGAATGAAGCTGTTTTTCAGATGAGGCTTACAGAAAAAAGAAAGGCTGGACCCTTCTTCTCCCTCCCTCCTCTGATTCTAATTCTTCTGTTGTAGGTCTGGTAAAGGGGGGCCTAAATTCTTGTCTGTTAAGCGTGGCTGTCACTAATTCCGAGGGGTTTTTAACAGAGGTTGGGGTTTGGTTTTTGGTTCTTGTCCAAACATGTACCCTTCGCTTTGCATTCGTCTCTTGTACTGACTGCTATCGTTTGGGCTTTGTATGTGGCCTATGAAACGTGATCCTCTGGCTCAAGAGAGTTGTAGAGATTTGTCTTACGCACGCTTACCTGCAGTAATCCTTCTCAGTTTATCAGTGTTGCAGTGTGACAACTCCTGATACTCAACCCGTTCGTTTCCCTGGGACGAGAAGGTAATTTCTTGTGTTGAACCTGATGGGGAAAGCCAAATAGAAATAAAGGTTTGTGTACTGGCAGCTCTTCGGGGGCTTATTTCTGGAGGCTCACTCTCATGTATGTTGAGTCTGTAGCAAAGGTGACACTTTCTTTTTTTCACGTTTTAGAGATTTAAATGGATTCAGCAAAGCAACAAGGGAGGGGGGCACGAAGTAAGGTAGCTGATGGTAACAAAGTTCTCCATGCCGTGCAGGATGCTGTAAGTTGGCCTCTTCTCTTAGGAAAATAATTGCTTGTTATGTTCTCTTGTTTAAAGTTAGAGAATACCTTCCTGTGAACAATAAAATGGTGTGAAAGACACAGACACGTTGTACGGCACTGCAGGCACACTCCTCTTCCAGCAGAGATGGAACTATTTGGGCAGAAGGATGAAAGGAAAGACTTGGCATGGAGAACTGGGGAAGGAGTAAATAGTCTTCTATTAGAATTGAGTTTGGCTTCAGGTTATAAAGATCTGGCAACGGTACAGCCTAGAGCGTGTTTGCTGCTTTCTGTTGCTCTTGCCTTGCAGTGACAACCTCTCGGTTGTGCTGGTTGGTACAGCTGCTCATGGGTCTGTCTTGGAATCTGGACTGAGGAGCTGACAGGCTCAAAAAAATTAACAGCGTTGCTGTTGAATACTTGACATCGTGATAGGCTAGCCTGCAGAATAGTCCAAGAAAGGAAGAATGAAAGGAACTAGTGAAGTGGAGAGATCTGAGAGATGTAAGAGCTGGGGTTTTTTCTGTAATTCTGCTCTCAAGAATAGCTATTTAAGAATAGCTTAAATTTTCTGTGGGTGAAATGTGACAAAAAGTCTCCAAGAGTTATTGTCACATTGGAGTAAGCTAGCAGTTGTTGGATTGTTTCCACGTTTTAAAGGGATCGTTTGAAGCTGTTTCATAGATTCCTAGTTGAAAGGTAGATTTCTGCTCCTTCAGCACATTCTGCCCCAAGCAATTGCAGACAGCATCTCTCTTCTTGACTCACTAAACCAGTTAATGTTTGAGCTTTGAACATATTGTCTGCTCTTTGAGTGTTACATACTGTTAGATACGTAAATGAAAAAGACTGTGCTGGTTGTTCCAGGGAGTTACCTCATGGAGGGGAAAAGCTGACTTGGGCTTCCTGTGATATCCTTTACCTCTGATTGTGCAGGGTGCACGTTCAAAGCCCTGCCTTATCTATGGATGGAGGCACATATGAAAAGGAAGAAGGCAGCTAGGCTAGGGCAGCCTGCCAATTGCTTAAAGCCTTTGTTAGAGACTAAAGGAAACCTGCGCCCATTTAGGCACTAGTACAGCCTCGGGGGCTTTCTTGGCCTCGTATGTAAAGAAGATGAAGGCGGCCGCATGGAAATGATTGCACGCTTTTGCATGTCGGTCTACATTAGCTCTTAGGCCCGGGTTGTTGTGTTTGAATGCGAAGATCTTGTGCTTAATTCTCAGGATTTTCATCCTGTGGGTCTGTCAGTATAGCACTTAACCCATCTGTTGAAACTAAACCATGAGGAAAGTGTCTTGTGCGCAAGAACGCTTGTGAAACCGGTCTCTTATTGAGCCGCTCCGAGCCCGTGTGTGACTTCATTCCGATCACAAGGAAGGAGATGTCTCCAGCGGTCAGGCTTTGCCGCGTTCCCTCTGGGAAGGGTGTCTGCCTCTGTGATGACTGGTTTCTCCGTATGATAAATTCCCTATTCTCAGCTTGCTGTGTGCTGAAATAAAAAGAAGAGACAAACGCAAGCATCAAAATAAATGTCAATTTTAAACCAGTGCAACCAAACAAATTTGAAACGGGGACACTTTCGCTCTCGAGTCTGTGCTGTCCCTTGTCTCCGCATGAAAAGAAGATTTTGGAGTGATTTATAGCTGATATGCCAGTCTCATCAGGACTGCTAGGTGCAGTACTGTGCGCTGTAGTGGAGTGGTTGACTTCTGCAGACTGCGTTTCTGGGCTAGGGCTTTTTTTTCCTTTTAGAGCTTTTAACATGAAATAATCGTATCTGCGCACAGCACGACCGATGCAGGTATCACGCTTCAGAGAACTGTGGTGAGGGTGTCGGGGTGCGAGCACGTCCTGTGTTTGTGGCTTCTATGTGTTTGTATATTTTCATGGAGATGGTAGCTACCTGCATGTGACTTTGGGGTTCCAGGAGACATTTTGTTGTGTCTTCCTCCAGCAGAGTTAGCTGGGGCTAGAAGGGACACCTCTCCAGAGTTTCCTCAATAGTCTGAGGTACTACAGCCTACCAGGTGTTTTTTATGGATGCTCCAGATTGGCTGTCCCTGAAAAGGCAGGTCAGCTTTGCATTTGGTAGGAAGATCAAAGCTGGGATACCCCAAGGAATTTATTTTGTTTCTGTATTTTTTGTACAGTACTGTCTTATGCTTCTAGAATGCCCAGTGTTTAAGAAGAAATGATCCTGTTGTATAAGGGATATTGAAGAGAAGTGGTTGCTTTATTTCCCAAACATCATCATTTCTCTTCAGAGACTATTACGTAGCATGGCACAAATTTTACTTATATGAAACACATGGAGTCAGCAGACAAGTCTTACTGAACAAATTGGAGGGCAGCAATCCAAACCGATGCCTGTTGTCTACAGTCCTCCGTTTTCAGAGTTTTTGCTTATTTGCAAGCTTTCTATTTGGACTTTAATTCATTAGTTTCTCTTTCTTGGCAGAATATCTTGTCTTAAATTATTGCTGTCAACGCGTCCTTAGCCCTTCCTGCCCGCCCCCCCCCCATTCCCCTAAATTGTGTAGTACTGTCTGTGGTGCTTCAGATTGCTATAAAAAGGCCATTATGTTTGTAGTTGAAAGCAAAGCCTGCTGTGAATATAATATTTTATCAAAAAGACACAAGCACGTCCCTGTTAATAATATTACATTGACACACTGGTTTTATAAACATTTTAATGTTCTTTGAAATGGTTGATATCTAGTGATTATGGCTCCATTCGGCATGGTAACAGATGCTTCATATACAAGTACTCTTCATGTTGTCATCTATAGCAGAAAGAGTGAAATGCAAGGGAATGTTAAATTTTCACCCAATTTACCAATTTGGTAAGACTGGGAAGTTAGTGTGTGGTGCGGTGGAGGATCTGGTATTAATGTAAGATTGTGTGATCTAGGAGGAAGCCGACTAATACCTGAATGATGCAGAATAGACTGCAGAGGGATAACGAATCGTGCTGGAGCCAGGCAGGAGAGAGCACGAATCCTGGAAGGGATTGTAAGCCAGTGGAGCAAGACTGCAAGTAGGATGATCTCCGGGTGCGTAGACCACAGTACTCCGTAGGATTTCCAGATTTTAGAAGAGGTAGGACTCCTGCAGTTCCTGAGTTAGAGGGAGAGGCCTGGAAAGTGCCTGCCTTCTTTGCCAGCCAAAATAAAGGTGGAATTAGGCCATGGACATCGGATAACTTGGCCAAGGTCGTACTGTGGAGCTGAAGCAGCAGCTTGGCCAAACATCTGCATCTGCCCTATGCACCTGCATTCATTTGTGGCTTCCATCAAGTTTTTTTCGACAGGCATGATGAGGAATTGCAGACCTCTGTGTCTCCACAAATGACTCCGAGATAGTCTAATTTAAATGCCCTCTGCAATCCTTAGCTTGGTTTTTCAGGTGATGCTTTTGTTAAGTTTTGTCTTGGTTTTTTTGGTTTGTTGGTTTGGTTTTTTTCTGGACATCTGAGAGTTGTGTATTCTTAAATTTTGCTCTGTTCATGCCTAGAGAGAAATTAGCTAGCGCTTCAGGGTTTTTTCCTGCAAGAACCAGAGAGTTCAAAGTTTTGGGCTTCTGTTTTAGATGAGTAAGTCAGAGGGCTTACATGGTTTTTTGCATAGTAATAAAAACAGGCTAGTACTGCTAGAATTAAGTGCTAGTGGGAAATAAAGCAATAACGATTAGTTTGTTATTTAAAGTAATTCTGCTTACACCTTTGAGGAGGGTTGGCTATTGCTAAGAGAAACTGCACAGTCACCTTTGCTTTAAATTTATTGCAGAATGAAAAATTAAAATATGATCTCACTCTTATTAAAATTAAGTAATTGATGTCCTCATTCAATTAAAATATTTTTTGGGAGCTTTTGGCAAGTCATTCCAGGTTGGTTTTAAGACCAGACCAACCAAGCATCCTTACATTGGAGGGAATGGGGGATAGTTCTCTGTTAAATAACTGAAAGACGAGGGAGCAGCTCAACAAAATACATAACTAGCCAAACCAGCCACCCCAACCAACCTCACTACTGTAGGGCACTGCTACCAGTGTGCTTCAGGGAGATTTCTGTCATGAGGTTAGTTAGAGTCAAAGCACAATTCTGAAGTGAAGTTGAATATATTCCTCTTAACGCGCTTGTCTCTCCAGGTACCTAGCTTGACGTTGAGCGTTCTGAATATGCACGTGCATCAAAAGTGGGACTTTGAAGGGAGCGCTTCTAACTTTATCGTCAGCACGAGTTTTTCTCCTCACTAAACATAACTGTGAGGCCAGTGCAGTATTGGTAACCTGTTGTCTCTGCTTTTCGTTAGCTGGCATTATAACAAGTAACTGCTGTTACTAGTTTACCATGAATGCGTTTTGCTGGTTGTTGCTTTTTCAGACAGCTTGCAGTTCCCAACCTGTACACCTATCGCTTGGTTTTGTTTCTGTTTTATTCATAATTCCATCTAGGCATCGCTGTTTGCAAGAAATCTTTCATCTCTAGCTCTGGGCTATACAGAACTGGAGTGGCAAAGGAGACTGGTGGTTTTGTGCTGGCTTCATCATTTTCAGAATATTAATATTTAATTTAGGCTTTTTAAAGCTTTTAGCAGATTTGTCAGGCTTTCTTCCCTGTGGTAGTGTACGTAAGGACAACTTGAGAGAGCATTCTGATTAACTTACAATATGGAAAGTGGGTTTATTTATTTTGATTTATGACTGAAATACTTTTAAGAAGCTCATCCTGTTCTGTAAGTAACTTTGCCATGAACTTAACCATAAAATAGATCCAGCAGTTTTTCCTTTTCTCCAGCTAGAGCCCAGCCAAGCAAATACTGTATCGCATCCAAGTAACATTTTTCTTGCCCATAAAGGCCAGTCTGTGTTGTCACTCTCCAGTGAAAAAAAAAAAGATATTTTCTTCAAGTGAAGAGCCCGTGCCGTGAGGGCAGATCTGGTGCAGGTAGGCCGCCTTTCAGTGCTCGAGGTAATTCTGCCTGCAAAACATCTGGAGCCAGTTTAGAGATGGATCGTTTTTCTTTTTTCTGACTGTGCAGCTGCCTTCAGTGCAGCAGCTCACAGCTGTTCGCGTCGCGTCGAGCTCCTCGTCAGGCCTGCGCAAGAGTTCGTGCTTTTCGGCTGAGAGCCCTCTGAGCTGGGCCCGAGTCCCACTCTGAGCCTCCTGAAACCTGGTGTTGGGGGCTGGAGATGGAAGCCACGAAGGGGGGAGGCAGTCGGCATTCCGGCCCCCGGCAGAGGCCGGTCTTGTTTGCCAGTCAGCGTCCCTCTCCAGCTGGCCGGTGCTTGCTGGGCCAGCCGGTCTGCTCTCCAAAGGGACTTGTTTACAGCTAACTCTGTCTTTTCATACTTTAATGCTGGATCTACCAACAGGAGTTCTTCATTTACCTGCTGAAAGCTCATTTCTAGAGGAACGTGTTTGTTTTTCTTCCCTTTTTATTATAAATAAACCACAGTGAGTTTATTTCCGCTGTATCAAACCTCGCAGGAGCAGAGCGCAGAAGTGTCAAAATCAAACAGAACAATTTGGAGACTAATCGTATTTAGGTGCTTGCTTATCTAGCAAGGCAGTACTTGCTTGCTGTTACCACACGCCAGGTGCCCGATGTAAAACTCGCTTCCTTTTCCATTGATATTCAGCTCTTGCGTGTAGGTAGAGGGCCGGCTCATTAATATTACGTATTGTGCCGGCTCATTAATATTACAAGTGTCGTACGTATTGTGTTGGGGCCGGTCCCTGTTTTGCACTCCTCTGAAGTGGAGGCAGTGTCGCTGGAAGCGCTCCAATTTGTGCTTCACGAGGCTTCTGTCGGTGAGAGTATTAGGCTTTAATCTGTCTCATGGCGATAGCTTTGCCTTTCCAGGAGGGAGCCACTTCTGTGGGTAGACCAGACCGCGCCAGAACCGGGCATTGGCCTGTTGCGAGGTTGCCCGCTGTAATCTCGCCGCTCAGAGAGGAGCGAGCGCGGTCAGATTTTCCGAGCAATTCAGAATACCGAAGCAGCTTTACAGAAACACTGGCCTAGGCAGGCCGGGGCTAGGGAGGAATTCAATTAGAGGTTTTCGCAGCCTCTCTATCTAGACTGCTGCGGAGATTGGAGCTTTTGTGCAGACAAAGCAGTGATTGTCCAGAGCTTTGTGTCATCCTCTGGTTTTTGTTTTATCGAGCGCCTCGATTCCCCACTCACTGAGAATTTCTAGCAAGGTGTTTTGGAGTCGCTTGTTGTGATTGCTCCGCTGTTATCATCTGCTTTATTTTTCGCTAATGAAAAATTAACAAGATAGACATTTTCTCATGTAGAGTTTGGTTATGTGAATGTTTGATGGGAAAATGTGATCTCTCAGCTTTTTAACAAGGTTGCAGTGACAAATTTTGTAATAAACACACAGTATTTTGGAAGCGTATTGTAAATAATTCCTGTATTCGTTTGCTGTCAGAGACTTTAAGTTTTCAAAGTAAATCACATCTGTAACTGCAATATCTTTTTTTGTAAGCTCTTTTGTTCATTTTGTTTGCGTTCTTTTTCTTTTTGTCAAGCTGCTGACTGCGTGCTCTTAAATAATCCTACTGATTTCTCCACACTTTCTTCCCTCTACAAGTAAGACGCTTGAGAATTCAGTTTATTTAAATCGGAAAAGGAAATATTGCGCCCTTAGAGAGGCCACAGTAGGAAAACTCACTGTAAGTAGTAATTGTGGTTTTGGAGACAGCTTGTTGAATAAGATCTTTCTTACTTTTAAGCCTGTTTGTTTAGGTCCAAGGTCCACTGGTGTCAATATAGAAAGGATATTTGTCCTCATGGTTTTGTGAATGTGTATTATGACAGCGGTGACGTACTGATACAAGGCAAGAAAAATCCATGCGTTAGGATCTTGCCATTTTGGAACAACAGAAGTATCTGTCTGATATTGCAATATCCTGCATAACAAGGCCAGCAATTTGAGATTGACCATTCCTTCTCTTTATGACAATAGCATGTTTTTTCTATTTAAAGGCAGACAGAGCGAGGGCCATGTTGTACCAAAAATTGCATGTCATTCTCTTTAAAGAGCTATTCGCGTACAGAATTAGGAGGAATCGATGGGAGAGGTGTGTATTTTCCCTACGTTCAGTAACTTCAGCTACGTTCAGTAACTTTGTGGGGGATTTGCAAGATGCAGCTGGATTGTTGAGGCTTCTCGTGTTTGCTGCTAGCGTACGTTTTGCCCATTATTTTGATCTTCCACGCAGCTTGAAGGCTGTCGCGTAAGAAGGATCTTGCCACATCCTGCTATCCAGCCTCTGAACAAAGTGCTTCTGAAGCAGACACTGCCTCTTCTTTAGCATGCCGAAAGAGCCCTGAACAGAAGTCATTCCTTGCATGATCTTTCTTGCATTGCAGCTGACAGAATAATGGGTTTTCTTAGGCTTGCTGGTGACATGCCAACATGGTTTCCTTAGCAGTGAAATTCCTCAAGAAGCCATGGTTGCTGATGTAAACATAGCTGAAAGCTTAACACAGCCGGTACTGAGCTCAGGGCCTGAAGTCTGCTGCTTATGCCACGCTGTACAGTGCGTTTTTCTTCTGCTCTTTCTGTTTAAATCTGGTTTCCCAAGCTTGTAACCAACTTGAATGGGTTGTACTCTTCAGTCCGGAAAAGATGGCCTGCTCTCTGCATGGAGGAGCCGGTACAGACTCCGGGGCTCGTGCGCAGCAAGTATCGCTCCACGCAGCAGCCTCCCATTTGCTTGAATACAGCCCTGGTTTTGTAGAACTGTGTCTGGGAGGGAGGTGGCGTTATTTTAAATTACCACGTGCAGGGCAGGTTTAAGGCTATTTAACAAAGTGCTTTGGATCCCACTAGTCAGGCTTAGGAGAAATGACTAGCAAAACCAAGAACAGTTTGGGATCTGCTCGCTGAGTCTGCTTCCTGTCTTTTTGTCAGGTACGCTTCTGGAATTTGGTGGGAGTTTCCGCAAGTCAAATTACTGGTGTTGCGCACTAATTGGAGGCTGGGTAAAAGATTAATAATTGTATTGCTTTAACTTTAAGTAGTGGAATCCTGCTATGGTGACTAATACTGTTTAATAGTAACTACCCTAGAGTAAGTACTTGTTAGTGCTGTAAAATGACTGTGGTTTGTGTTTCAGATTTCAGTGCTTTGGGAAAAACAATGTTTTTTTGCTCTCTTGAGCAGCCATCATTTCCTCTGCTGCTTTTTTTCTGCGAAATGGGAGTGACATCCTTATGAGTACACAGTTGGTACTACCTCTTTGGGAAAGCCACGGCAGGAGGCATGTGGGAAAACAAGTCGCAATAGATGTCTCGCCTCTTTAGTTTGGAAAAATTCATTCTAATTTTTTTTTTCAGCTGATTTTTGTTTGGGGAATAATCTTTTAAGTGCTAATGCTTTCATCAAGATATCTCTCTTTGTTTCATCATGCATAATCATCGAGCTCATCACACTATGATTTGGAATAGCATTTTCCCATCTGGAAATACATAATTATTGTGCTGCCGTGCAGTATGACATGCCAACTAGGTTAGTGCTCTGTTAACGCTGTGTTCAAAGGAAGGTCAGAGTTGCTATTTCCATACCTGAATACTTCGTGTGAGCGGCGCTGTGTTTGATCAATAGATAGGGGAATAGTTGCTCTTAACTTCTTTCTTCTCCCATTCTTGCATCTTATTCAAGAATCTAGAATTTAATTACGAAAAGTAACTTCAGGTACAGTTGGACTGAAGTGGGCTGATATCCAAACTGCTTTTCGGGATGGTTTGGCAAGGTGTCGGCTATGGCATCAGATTTGGAGGAGAGTTACCAGCAAGGAGTACCTGTGGCAGTTGGCTTATGTTAGAAAAATTGAAGCCCGTTTCAAGAGAATTATTAAATACTGGCATCCGCGAGGCATGAAAGAGTAGGCGGTAGGAATTGCGCGCAGGATTAAAACCCACAGTAACTTATATTTTAGTCTTATCCCAGGTGGATCCACTGTGGTAATATTCTGATGTTTTTGTGTGGCCACGTTAGCTGCTGGAAAAAAAAAATGCTGAAAAAATATGATCAGATTTCTGTGCGAGAGCTGAGAGGGAAACAGCCTTGGCGAGGGCCCGTCCTCCCCTGGTACTGAGGTGCGGAATAAATGCCAGGGACTGTTCGGCTTCGCTGAATACCTCGGACTGGGAACCGCGGTGTCGCCGATGGCTGCGGGTGGGGTAAAAGCTTCGTACATCTGACTTCAGTCAACCTCGGCGTTTGTCAGAGCCACGGACTGTCGCTGGGTGCCGCTTCCTGCAGGCTGTGGTGAACCCAAGGGAAGATATCGTTTGGCTTTCGAATTGTGGGTGGCTGTCTGCGCGAGCCTTACGTGTTTTGCAGCAAGAGTTCTCCTTGGGTACCTGTGTGGTTTTGGTTTTATTTTTATTCCTGGGCTAAAACCAGGCTTGATTTAGAAACTGATCCGTCCACGCCGGTCTGTCTTGTGGAGAAAGTGCGCGCTGTTTGGAATAGGGCAGGAGTTTACATGCGTGCGATCCTTTGTAGCTGGACGGACAGCTTCTAGGAGCAGGTTATCGGCACTCACTGGTCTAATAATTCAGTTTTACCTTAAGGAAGCGATGTACCTGCCTACTGAATAAGTGCTGAATCACAGGGTTGGTGCTCCTGCATCAAGTTGAGTCATTTCCTGAGCAACTTTTGTTTTCAGCCTAGCGGCAGAGGGCTGGGTCTGCCGGTTGTGCTGGGGACCACACGCGTGTGAACGTCTGCGAGTGCCGGTGACCAGGAGGTTGCTCAGCAGAGAGTACCGTTTGGGGCAGAACCGCTTCATCTGGCTGTTTTAAAGGCGTTGTGAGCTGTCTTGCTTTACTCGGCTCAGCCTGTGAGTATAGCTAGTTCTTGCGTACGTGTGACGCTTTCTGTTTCTCCTCATTTAAATGCATTGTTCTGATGCCGGACCAGCATTACAAACGGTTAAGCGCTCCTACATCTAAACTCGCATTCTTCTCATTGACTACGTATTAAAAATAGATGAAAACGTTTCTCTTGAACAGATTTTGTAAAATCCTATTTGTGACAAATCCTTGGGTTTGTGCCCTTGATAGCATTCAGAAGGGAAAATGCATTTTTTCCTTATGACAAGTTGTAACTATTTAAAAGACTCCCCCCCGCCCAGGATGGGGTTACATGCAAGATTTATTATTTGTATATGGGATTAAGCTATTTATGTGCATGTGCTGGTTTTATGGATAACATGTAAAATTTATATGGCTGCACTTTGCAACGTAATATCTTGTATAAAGTTGACTCCAGTGATTGCATTTTGCAGATGTTTTTTAGAGGCAGTGGGCAGAGCCTGTATTTAGTAGGGTTATCAGGGTTAACAGAATTCAGTGATGTATTTAAAGGTTTTAAGGGGTTATCTTCAAGAGTTTTTGGAACCTTTTTAAAAGCATTTTACCTTTTACTGCACATTTGGAGCGTGATTTGAGTTGCTGATGCACCAGTGCATCGTGCATCCTTTTGGCATAGGTTAGGACTGAAAGGCAAAGTATTTCTGGCCTTTTACTTCTTGCATACAAATGAACTAGAGGTATGGCTTGAAGCTGGGCATCGTGGTCATTTGAGCAGCTTACCTGGGGAAGTCCTTTAAATAAACTAACCGCTGAGAATACTGGGGTCACGTTGATGCCGTGTAAACCGTGCACGCGGCCACGTGTAAGAATGCTCTTATGTCTGCTGCAAAGCGAAGAATCAACACCAGTGTAGTGCATCTAGAAGAGGCTCTTTTATTTACAGTGGTAAGCTTCCAAGCATTTTTCAGTGTCCCAGTCTTGTGAAGCCTTTGAGAACTCATTTTGCTGACCCTGGGTAGTGCCATTTTCAGCAGAAATGGTAATGATAAGTTACTATATGTGTCTGGTTTTTTTTTTTTGTGGGGAAGGGAGGGTCTTCAGCTGAAGTTGATCCGGTGACACCTCCTTTTTCTTGGTCACCCCCTGCGTAGACACACAAAGCAAGGTGAACTCTGTCCTTAGCTCACCCGGTTTGGTGATGCATCACATATGGCATCCAAGATTACTACTCAGAATACATGGGCCCAGACGGGTGAATCGAGGACAGTGGGTCATCTGGAACTCTGAAATGCTGTTGTAAGGTAAAGAGCTTCTTCGGTACAGTTTCAGTAGTTGGATTGATTGTTTAAAGGTAAAACAACAACAACAGCAACAAAAAAAGGCTTAAGGCACGTAGTAAGTGACTTGTAGTAAAGTGCACCTTGTGACCTTAAATGACACAGAGCCAGACCTCTGCAGTGTGGGTCTGGGAATGGCCGTGTACACGGGGTGGACCATGCCACATTCTTTTGCGATAATAAACGTTGATACTAAAATAGTTTTAATTTGGTAAAGCAACATTCATAAGCCTTTAGAAAAGATTTGTGAAACTGTGGAACAGAGTCCCCACAGTGCTGGAGCCAAGTGGACTTGTACTGTGTGTATAAATTAATCTGGAGCTGATCTGTCTGTGAAACTTTCAGTACTGAAACTGCAGCAGTATAATGCTTGCGCTTAACAAACGCAGCTTTGTAAGGCTTGCTGGTTCGGTCAGTAGCCTATTCATGTTCCTAATGGGAGCAGAATAGTGCTGTTAAAGGGAAACTGCTAAGCACAAACCTGTTCTGTTTGTTTTTCTTACTGTTGGTTTTGTGGGTTCTTTTGGGGGGGGGACAACATATGGAGTGAGTAAGGCTTTATTTCTTTCAAGAAATCAGTGACTTTTTTCTGGAAGACGGTATAGTTCGCAGACCTTAGTATTGTCTTCAAGGAGGAAACCTGATATACAGCTTCACCAGAAGGAAGGAGGGGGGAATCTTTGAAGCTGCATCGTCATTTGGCCTCAAACAGAAAGAGGCAATTGTCTAAACTTGTTTCAAACATAGTTTTTGTGCTGAAGTTATAGCCAGAGTGTTAGGAGTGCAAGACAGGTATAGTGTGTTTGACACACAGCCTTAGAAAAAAGGTTTAAATGTTGTCTTTGGGGTTGCTGAAGCCTGGCATTGAGGACATCCTAGCTTTAAGCAAGCCTTGGTAAAACCATCAGGGGTGGGGTTGTCTAGAAGTTGCCAGTCCGCCAGGAAGAAAGATGATATCTAGCTGCAAAATAAATAAATGAGTGGTGACAACATTTCTTACTGAAGTGCTGAACTGATTGGTTTGTTACCTGTTTTCTTCCTAGTCCATAGCTGAGACACTCTTAAGTGCTGAAGTGCATACCGTCCTCATTTTGGATTTCTCAAGCATGCCACCCAACACTTCCAGACACACTTGAAAGACCTTATCTGGAAGTGGCATGCAACAAAAGAACACTTTGGACTTTCAGCTACACTTCTGGGTTTCAGTATCTCCAGTTTGGTCAAGGACAGGAAATCCAAAATCAAGCTCTGCAAAACCAGGCTTTCTGTTGTTTTCTTTCAGCGTAAGTTTGAGATGATAAAACTACAGGGAGGCATTGCCTGTCATATGCGCCTGGAGATCAAGCAGGGGGAGTAGGCAAGAAAGGCAGAGTCATCAAGGTCATCTATAGGGATGAGACCTGAAAAGCAGATGCAGTGGTGATAATAGAATTTATGTCCTTATTTTTGTTATAATCTTGTTACAGTATTTGCTGTTAAACAGAGTAGCTATCTGTGTTTGGGGGCTAATTTCCAGGATTCTCTGTTAACATAAGCTGCTAGAAACTTCAACTTTTTTTTTTTGTAAAAGCATACAACACATTTTTTAAAAATGCATACAAAGTGCTTTCAAATTTGAATCTTTTGCTTGATACAGTCAAGTGTTTGGAGGCTTTGTTGGGGAGATGCTGTGCACTACGTGATCCTTTTCCTTAATTTCTCCACTGTAGTAATTATGGTTTTGTTAGACAGTAAATGATTCAGTGTTCTCATTCCATGGGGGGAAGGGGAGCAAGGATGTTGAAAGAGGAGTATTGTCTGAGCGTAGCAGGATTAGCTGGTGTTACCACCTTGCACTGATTGAGCACCACTGTTCAGAATAGATCATCAACTCTAATTGCTAAAAAGCAGCCTGGCGTCACAGGGCGGTGTGACTCCTGAAGTTTCAGGCTTCCCTGTTGCATGATTTGAATATAGGTGTAACATCTAGGCCGATCGGTTGTAGTTCACTGGACTTCTCTGTGGAAGCCCGTACCCCTCTGTTTTCTGTCACTGCTGAGTTTGTCTTTTCTCTTGCACTCTCAATGGTCAGAACATCCAGACTGGATTTGCATGGTGAGGATCAGTTCTAATTTCCTCTCAAGAAATTAGGAGAATCATATGAAAAAGGAATTTCAGAACCCATTTTTTGCATTTTTCTAGGGAATTCTGTTTCTCAGATGTACGCTTCCTTAATTGCAAACGAGCAGGGCCTCTTGGATTTCATCACGGAGGTGTCTGCAGTCAGGATTATTATCCAGGTGTTCCAAGTGAGGGAAAATTGTTGCTCCTTGGTCAAACTTGTCTTGTTTCTGCAAACCATAAATCTAGAGTTCTTTCCTACTCTGAATCCACAGGAGGGCATCTCTTGTGTATTTGCAAGACCTGCTGTGTCTTGAAAAGTAGGCTTTCTTTAAATTCTTCTTTTAAAACTGTCAGAAGAGTGAAAAGATTAAATGGACGAGAGGGTTAAAAGAGGGGAACAGTATTGTGATATATAGCAAGATGAGGAGTTACCGAAGCAGTGCGATGGTAGTGCCGGCGTCCTGCCAGAGAGCCTGTTCCGTGGAGCTGGCTGGGGCTGGTCCATCAAATGCTCTGCGAAGGAGCAGGAAAACTGAGCTGGTGGCTCTGCAGGAGAAAATTCCTCGTCTGTTGGGATGAGTTAACCTTTGTGAGTAGTGCAGGCGGTAGCAGAGCTTTGCATTGCTTGGGGTGGAAAAATGAGTTTGGGTAGCATAGTGAGGCAAATGGTAGTGTGTGGTGCTGATGAACTGGGTTGTGGTGGTGGAGGGCTGTGTTTACACTTCAGTCTGTTCTAGCATACCGGTTACCTGTGGGGGGTGCAGACATCACCGCGCCTGAGCTGATGGTTGCCGTCACTGCAGCAGAAGTGTCAAGGAGAGCATGTTCCTCCACTGTATTGGTGATCAGCAGCTTAGCTCACTCTCATGTGTCATAGAATCATCAAATCGTTTAGGTTGGAAAAGACCTTTAAGATCATCCAGTCCAACCATTAACTTACACTACCAAGTCTACTCTAAACCAATCAAGGGTAGACCAGACTAAACCATGTCCCCAAGTGCCACCTCTGCCCGTTTTTTGAACACTTCCAGGGATGGGGACTCCACCACCTCTCTGGGCAGCCTGTTCCAATTCTTGACCACCCTTTCCGTAAAGAAATTTTTCCTAATTTCCAACCTAAACCTCCCCTGGCGCAGCTTGAGCCCATTGCCTCTCGTCCTATCGCTGACTACTTGGGAGAAGAGACCAACACCCCCCTCACTACAACCTCCTTTTTAAAAAAAAAAAAAAAAAAACAACAAACCCAACAACAACAAAAAAACCCACCCAGAGATTCCTGACATCACATTTTGAGACGCTAGGAAAGATCACAGCATACAAGAATCTTATGGTTGTTTATGGCAGAAGGGTCTTGGCTGAGAAGGAGCTGAAGCTTTGCCTTCTTCTGACAAGAATCCCATTTCCTGAGCAGGGCCTCCTCGGCATGTGGAGGCACAACCATGGCTAGCTTAGGATATAGATAAATATAGACTACAACTGAACAGGAACAGTTGTAGCTGGGAGAGGGCCAAAAGAATGTCTCAGCAGTAAGTGTTTTTGTTTGTAATTTCTTTCCGAGGAATGAACAAACACTAGCACCATTTTAAAGCTAAATTGTCAGCTCTCATTTGCTTTGCTAATGTTTTCTTTGTAGTTCTGTGTCTTGCATCTGTGTAGAGAGGGGTTGCGGTTCTTGGGTTGTTTTTTCAGCTAGCGGGAAGAATTTAGCACACCAAATGTCACAAAGTGGTGAATTTATGGAAGCGGGTTGATGATTTACCAGGTTTATGTGGTAGGAGTGAATGGTTCTTGAGATTGCAGTCCTATTGTCTTGGTTCTCTTCCTGTTGCTGTAATTTATGATATTTGGTGAGGAAGTCCGCATTTATGTTCGGATCTAGCCATTTCCATTTCCTGTAGATCAGCAGAAAAGGAATAGGGTGAAAGAAAGTTTCTCTCTTAGTGAATCTTTGGTTTCTGTCTCAGTGGATTGATACCAAATTTGGACCATGTGTGACCAGAGAGAAGAGGCTTTATACAATAAATTCATTCCAGTCGTGCAGCGTATTAAAGGGACACTTGCTTCCAAGACTTGAGATGTCAATTTGGGCATAACTATTGTGGTTGTAGTAATTGGACGGTAATTTTATTGCGATGACTTTACACCTGTCACCCGTGCCTACACACAAGCTTTTTTTCCAAAGAGCCTTAGTCCCCGTGTCTTGCTGGAGCTTTATTTCAGATCATAGCATTCTGTTTCTAACCTGCATGGATGACTATGCTTAAATAAAGAACTCTAATTTATCTGTTTCTTCTAACCTTTCCAGTCCCTACTGCCTAGTTCCACTTCAGTGGTCTAAAAATGTAAGCGTTAACACTGTCTAATCCTGTAGGCAGGTGCCTGAGACTGTGAGCCTGTTTGTCGAAATCATGGTTACTTGGGGCTGGGTTTGGGTTTTGTGTTTGTGGGTTTTGTTTTTTTTTTTAACCAAACTCTGCTTGGAAATTCAGCAGTGGGAAGACACAGTGCTGCAGGGAAGTCCCAGGCATTTATCACCCTTATTTCTGTTGCTTGAATTTTGCTAGTTGGAACTTTCCTGCTCTTGCCAAACAGCATTAGGCTTTTTATGTTTTTGTTAGCTTATGCCCGGACAATCCTTTTTTCCAAGCAATAATGTAAATGATCTGCATCGTGTGGTAGTTAAGGTTGCAAATAGTATTTTGGCCTGAGTTACCTTCTTGTTTTTCAGTAGTATCTCACCTCAACTTCAAATTTCCAAATGCAAATCTGTGAACCATAAGCCTTGCATTCATGTGAGGATAGGTTGGTTTATTGGTAGGATATTAGTGTGGAGCAAGTGCTTAGAGAGAATTCTTTGCTTCCCAGTACGTAAAACAGAATGTGATACTTAAATTGAGTGCTGCTATTTGTTCATAATGTACTGGTGTTCCTTAGTAATTCAAACAATTTTCTGTGGCAAATGTTTCATTATATGTAGTGTGTAACCAGCAATGTCAAGAGTCCAATTAAATCTTGTGGAGAAATTAATCACAAAATAACAAGCTACAAACAAATCTGTGGGTTGGCTTATAAGGAAAAATCCCTCCCCTTTGTGCGCAGGTTGGTTTTTCCTGAAGTGGCAGTCACCCTGGTCTATTTGCTACCCAAATGAACATGTGCGGAATTAAAACCGCCTCCGAAAACGGAGAGGCCAATCTCAGAAAAGCTGGTGGATTTTGTAGCTCATGCAGTGGATCAAAATGTTATCCTTTTGGTGTACGGTCTTTGTCTAGCTCTTTTTTGAAGGTGTACTTTCTTACACTGGCAGCATACCTTTCTTGTGAGCTGGATTAATTTAACTGAACTCTGTATTGCAATCAAGCATTAAAATTAACGCTTTGGTTGGCATTTCAGTGCTTCATGGACATTCTAATTTTCAGCTGTTGGATTTGTTTGGTCTTGTTGGGGCCTGACTCAAACACAGTGCTAGAGGGGCGAGAGAAAATTTTGTGTGCAAATGCGCACCCTCCGCTAAGCAGCGTAAGTACCCATTCCAGCTTCGAAAGTCTTAGTCTAGGCGTTTGACTGTGCAGCGCAAAGGAGTGAAATCCATTCCCTTTCCAAGCATGTCAGTGCTGCAAAATCGCCTTTATAACCAAAATGGCCTGTTGGCTGGAATGTTTTAGCAGAGACGCTGGTTGCGTTGGGAGGCTTAGAGCCTAAACCCTCTAATCACCTTTTCTGCTGTGGCCTCCAGATCCGGCTGGAAGTGTCTGGCGGAAGGCTGCTGGAAGGCAGCAGATGCAGTGGCCTGTGCTGCTCCATGTCTAATACTGGTGCCTTGCAATAACCAGGCTCACAGAAAGAAAACATGCTGTTTGCAATCACCGGTTTCTTCTTGTAATACAAACGTGGGCTTAATTTTTGCTTGAGAAGTAATACCAAATAATTCTGTTTTCTTATTGCTATGTGTTTGCTTTCAATCTTTCGGCACCAAGAGATAAGAGGTTACAAGTGCAGGTCAGGCTACAAAAAGGCTTGAAATGCTGCAGGGCTTTTTGCTTTAATCCCTTCAAGGTTTCCGTCTTTCTTGTGGTTCTGATGTAATGTGAGAATTTAAAACAAAGACAGCAGCCAGATGGTACATCTCCAGGATCAGACAGATTAGCTTTTTTAAAAAAGGGAAAAGTTTACTAATACTTGTTGTCTTCTGGAGTTTTTGCTTCTGTGGAGCTCAAGCATCCATCTTCTGCATGCTTCTGCCAGTAGCCAAACAGTGGAATTGCAGCTACTGCCGTGTTAAAAAAACCGCAACCCCCTAGCTTGCTTCCACTGAATACCAAATAGACGTGGTTAAAAGTCTGGCTTTCGGGATCATAGGGTGTGCTTGCTGGGCAGTGGTCTAGAAGTTGACTCTGTTCATCCTTGCCTCACTTTTCGGAGGTGCCCTAAACAGCTCCTGCAGTGGGCTTGCTTTATTTCCTAAAAGCTGTTCTCAGTTTGATTAGTTTAAGATGAGGCTCTGAATTTGCACTTTCCCTTTGCCCTGTTGTTTGGGAATTATTTCATTTTGTTAGCCTAAGTTGGTTTTGTGGTTACAGAATATTTTCATGCACTCTGAGTTTCCCTTTTTAGGTTTTCTTTGCTTTGATATTCCGTTTAGATAGCTGTTCTGATTCAAATGACTGCATTTAAATAGTGTGTAGTGTATATCTCTGATCCCAAGGGAAACTACAGAAGTTCTGTAATATGGAGGCTTTGAAATCATAACGTGCTCGCATTTATTTGGTTTCACATTTTCTTCAGCATATGCATTGCCGTGTTCAGGTGAAACCTTCATGTCACTGAAAAGAAAAGCCAACAGACCTCAAACTGAAAAATGAGGACATGGTTAAACGAGTTTTCTTTCCTTGATTTTAGGGGACATCACACAAAAGGGGTATGAGAAGAAGAGAGCAAAGCTTCTGGCTCCGTACGTTCCACAAACCCAAGGTAGGTACTTGTTTCAGCTGGCATAAGGATTTTGCATAGCCTTGACATTAAAGGGATCCGTGGAATGGCTGTGGAGAGGAGCGCTGAAATTTCATTTGCCAGCTCTGAACTATTCTGTTTCAGATGCGTTTCCTTAGCTATCTAATAATTACGCTGTGGAGGTTGCGTGGATGCCGTGAAGTCATGGGCAGTATTTTGCCTCTAGGTCACTTGTTCATCTTGAACTCCAGGCATTCCTGGTAGTTCCAGAGCTGTTTGGGTCTCTGAGGAGCGCTGAGTACTTCAACACTTTGTACGCCCTGTCTTTATCTCTCACGTACATAAGTTGCGTCCTACTCCCTTGTCAGCTGAGAACTCAGGGGCCTTGAATCAATCATGAAGTGTGAAGTCCTCAAGAATCGTTCTTGAAACCTTGTTAAAAATGGCTTAACTGCAGAGCTGGTCTGTACTGCGTCCTTCTTTCAGCCATCTTAATTCCTTGCTGGAGAAACATTTGAATTGTCATAATTTGTTGGTTTATTTTACCAGAGTAGCTGAATTCATGTACTTCGTTTACGTCTGTTTCTTTTGGTTCAAAGATCCTTAGCAGTAGAGCTGATTGTATGTAGGGTAATTATATATAATTGTAAACTGAAGGACACGGCTGAAAGTATGCCTAATAATTATTATGGGGATGCTTACCCAAAATAATTGCACTACTGATATGCTGAGATGCTTAACCATTAAAAACTAATGTGTCTGGCTCTTAGCAGTTTGGGGAGTGAATGGGTATGACAGGCAGTCATGACTGGACTTACTGTAATTTACTGAGACTGAACTACTGCCAGAAAAATGAAAGTGTGAAGGCTAAAAGTGCATTTATTGACCGTCAGCACTGCATCCATTGGGGAAAGATTGTATAGGGTTTTTTCTGCTGAAATTACAGCAGTTCACTCCAGGCAATTGAGGAACATGAAAGGGCTCTGCCGCTGTCTTGTGGGAGCTTCTCGACTCTGCCACTCCGAAGCACTTGACGGTTGCATTCCTGCTCTCCTCCATCCCGGCTGTTTCCCAACTTTGCTTTGTTTGCGCATTCAAGCAAAGCTGGTGCCCGTTCTCGTGCCTGAGACTGACTGCCGTAGTGGGTGCTTTATGCACAAAAGAACAGCGTATTCTGTCTGAGCTGACGTACTGGAGGTAGCCAGGCGAGCAAAAATCGGGGTTTAGCCTTCAAATTTGAGATTTTGTTACCAACAGCTCTCTGAGCACCAAGAACTGCCTCCCTGACCAGGATGCGATAGGAATCTCTGGCAGCTTGGTTGCTACCTTTGTATCCAATCTGTTTCTGTTATTTAAAGAAACCAAAAAGTAATACACATGACTAATCCCTGTTTATGGTCTTTGTAAGTAGCTATTTGTTGAGCAGGTTTTACAGTCTCTCAGCCCAACCTGTATACCAGCGGGGATCTCGAGCCTCAGAAGGACACGTGGGCTCCTTTCGGATCCGTCTTGGCAGACTGGCTTTTGTCCTGGAGTCCGGTGGAGGCTGAAGCTCTGCGAGTTGCTCTTCATCTGTGACGTGATCTCGTGCCCCTCGTGCCTGTCACTTTGCACACGTTTGCTTTGTTTCAGAAAATGTGGTTTAATTAGGAGGGGAGAAGAAAAAAAAAAAAAAAAAGCGTTTGGCAAGACTGTGGCCCTGCTATTTTAATTGTTGTGCTTTTGAAAGCTGCAGAATGAGCCAAAGTTCAGGAAGAGACGCAGGCTGATAGGAGGTCACCAATTAAGATAGCATTTTGACTGCTGTTCTGGCTCAACCCTCCAGCTTTTTATATATTATCTTATATCCAGCTGCCCCTACATCTAGGAATCTCCTGTTGTAAAAATCCTGTTGAAGTCACGCATGAGGGATTCAAAATCAGCTCGCCTTGTTAATGAGGAGAAAATTAATTTAGTCCATAACACACCAACAAAAAAAATATTTACTCCTGGCATTTAGTGCGTTACATTTCTCAAAGCACCTTCCTGATCTTAGCTAATGTATCGTCTCCATTTCAGAGATGTGCAGTGAGATGAAGGTAGGTGTGATGACATGTCAGGGCATGTCAGCATTATAATTTGGGAGATTCTTATTGCTAGATCTGTGCTCCGTTCACATTGCCTCTGGGAGCTTGCCTCATTATTTTGGAGTTAAGGCAACAATGTTAATTACCTAAAGATACAAGTTTTCCTGGTGCAGCATCCATTTTTGTAAATGGGACGTACAGAGGTGATGGGGCTGTGATACCAGAGTTGCTGCTCCCCTGTTATGTGCCGGCTGCTGCGCAGAAGGCTTTGAAGAAAGCATTTGGAGCAGCTTCCCAGGTTGCGCGTGTGGAGTAATGCTGCTGATTTCACTGTTGCCTGAACCAAAACAGGCAGGACAGGCATGCTTATTCCGTGCTACACTACTGACTAACCACCCGCGAAAATAAAGAAAGGCCGCCCTGCTGTCATCTCATCCTTAGTGTCTTTCTGAATGTGTATAACTAGCTAACCGTAAGTTCCCTTCTGAAACGGACTGCAGTCTCAGTGCTTTGAGATGTTGCTTTTCTTGGAGCAACGCTGACATTCTCAAGTCACCCTCAGTCATTTGTTAGGGCTGAATATTTTTATGCCTGTTTTAAAAGATGCGATACAATGCTATTTTTGCTATTTTGAAAAAATGCTTTCTGGGTGGACAGGTGAACTGCTCTGCTACTAAGAGACGGTATAGTAACTCACCACCTCTTGAAACTAGTTTTTAAAATCATGGAATCGTTTAGGTTGGAAAAGCCCTTTGAGATCATCCAGTCCAACCATTAACCTAACACTACCAAGTCCACACTAAACCAGTTAAGGGTAGAGTAGCAATTTCATGTTTCCTGGCTTGGGGGCTGGATTATTTTTTAATGAAAGTAAAAACCAGGAATCACTAAGGTTGGAAAGGATCTCTAAGATCAGCAGCCCAACCATCAACCCAACACCCCCATGCCCACTAAACCATGTCCCCAAGTGCCACCTCTGCCCGTTTTTTGAACCCCTCCAGAGCTGGGGACTCCCCCACCTCTCTGGGCAGCCTGTTCCAACGCTTGACCACTCTTTCCATGAAGAAATTTTTCCCAATATCCAATCTAAACCTCCCCTGACACAGCTTGAGCCCATTTCCTCTCATCCTATCGCTGGTTCCTTGGGAGAAGAGACCAAGACCCCCTCCCTGCCCCCTCCTTTCAGGCAGTTGGAGAGAGCGATGAGGTCTCCCCTCAGCCTCCTCTCTCCAGGCTGAACACCCCCAGCTGCCCCCCACCAGCCCTGTGCTCCAGACCCCTCCCCAGCTCCACTGCCCTTTTGCTGCAGACTACAGGCAAACTTCTGCCTAGGGAAAGAGCTCCTGGCCGTGCTAGTTGCTGCAAATCTGCAAAAGCATTTACAACTCTTTAGCTCAAACAATGCAGACGCAGGAATGCCTTCTGCCAAAATTAGCAGCCCTTGCACATAGACTGTTGGCAGAGTACGTTTTCTTGCTATTTAAGATAATGCATTCGGTTCCTCTGCTAATGTGTAAAGGCAATTATATTCATTAAGCACTGATTCACTGTCAGAACCTTTTTATGTAACTGCTAGAGTGCTCTTGCTCCTATTTTCTGTTTTCATGATGATGAAAAAACAGAAAAAAATTAAAAATTTTAAACAAGCAAAGAGAACATTGAAGTAGTTACTGTTTTTATTGAAAAGGTAAGATGGATGTGATCCGGTGGTTTTTGTATGCAGTACCACAGGGAAAGGTGTTGGAAGACAGGAGTAATATGCTTATAAACCTGTTGAGATTGATAACATTTGAAGCTGGTTTAATTGATCTGTGAATTTTAGCTGTTAATGGATGTTTTGTTGTTTTTTCTGCTTCATGTTATTCATGGATAGCACAAGGTGGGAACACTGTAGATTCTGTTACTTTAGGGTTTCATTTCTTTGAAATTGTGGCGCTTTGGAAAAGAAGCATTTCTTCTTTGCTTTCGGAGTGGGCTGTCATGTATTTCCTGTCTCAGAGAGTTCTTCCTGCCACCCTGTGTGTCATGGACTGCCAGTAAGCCAGCAGAACTCTACTGTTAAGTTTTGCTTATTTTTTTTTTCTTCCCCCTCCCCCGTCTTTCAGCATCATGTTATTTCAAATGGGAGCTAATGTGGAATTGTAACCAGCGACAGAACAGCTTTGTCTAAACCTGTAAATCATGCACACGCGCCCCAGCTTAGTGTTGTTTAGAGAGTTTCACCAGTTTACAAGATCTGACTTGCAGCTACCACAAATGGGGAATTATTTTCTTCCTTTTTCAGTCTGAGGGGTATCGTCATTTCAAATAAAGCTTATCACTTGATGCTAGGAAATATATTTCTCCATCTTTGAAATAATATCTAGGACTAAAACAATGGAGCACCCAAATTCTTCCTTCATGTCTTGTACAAGGCAGAATTAAGATCTGTCTAGCTAGTAACACCTGCAAAAGTCTCCGGATCTCCTAATCTGGTGAGTTCTCCGTGCTGGGAGACAGCAGGGATCACGCTAAGCTTACGCAGCCGTGCCCGCTGCTGGGCGAGGCGGTCCCCTGTGTGCTCTTGGGGGCTCTTGGGGAAGTGCTCCTGGGGCTGACTTGTACACCCAGGATGCTCGAGTTTATTCACGTGGTTTTTACAGGCATGTAGCTTGAAAAAAATAATCTCGTTTTAAGGAATAGCCAGTCCAACGCTAGCACTTCTGTTCAATTCTGTATGTAAAACGGGAGAATAACACGTTTGCCTGCTGCTTTGCTTCTGTCAGCTGAATCTAGCACTTACTGTCCTTATTGTTAATGTAAACATCTATCCTTGTTGATCATACATGTTGTTTATAATGATTCTTTTAATCTAAAAATCTTTTTATGAAAAAAAATCTCTGAATCATTGAACCTCTTCAGCAAAATGCAGGGATCGGAAGCAGTCAATTCTGCTTAAAAACTAAGGACAATTTAAAAATCCATAGCATCCTTCAAAAACAAATCTAAAATAATTTATTTTTCATGTCTCTGGATTCGGATCCTGCCAGCAGAAACTGCAGCTATAGCAGGATTATTCTAAAGGGAATGCTACGTAAGTCACCTATCACCTGCCAGGCTTAGCTCACTTATGCTCTTTGTTGTAGAACCGTTTGCGATTTACTGTAGCTGTATACTTTTTCCCTCGTGTGTGCTTGAATGCTTTGTTAGGCTACTGTAACATGTTATTATGTCATAGCAAAGTATTTAAACAAAGAGCTTGCTCTTGGTGTGTCATGTCACTTACAGACACGTTTGATCCCTTTGCAAATGGAACGTCATGTTTGCCTTGTGATGCCCCGCGGAGCAGATGCGATGCTTTTGCAAGGCTTATGAGAGGGAACTGAATATGAATTTAATAATTCATTTAAAATAGTGTTAAATCTGCTGCTGACATCTAGTGGGTACTTGAATTCGTAAATACTCGAATGATCAGAAGGCATTAAGCTTTTCTTCTCAGTCTGGGAAGTTGTCTTTGGGTGGAAATAAAACTCTCGTTTTTGATGAAGGCACATGATGAAGGCTACAAAGGTGCTCAACTAGTTCTCAGTGAAACGCGTTACAGAATGACAGGAAGGGGACACAAACACTGTTTCTTTTGGATGTGGGTAAACTGAGACTTTGAATTGAAAATCTTGCTCTGAAGTCCAGGTCTTCCGATTAGCAGATCCTGCACTGAAACCACAGAAGTCTCTTTCCCTTTTCCATTCTACTTTTTGTGCTGCTGGCATCTTTGTAGAGGTGATGGTTATGTTTTGATAAGCGAATACAGAACTGTGTGCTCTATGTTATGATATCCAAAAAATACCAGTGAAAATGGGGAATAGTTGTTTGTCCCCCTAATATGGATTGAGAATTTCTGGCTAGCAGGGTACGTTCTTTTTAACTAGAAATAAAAGTTCTGATTTTTTGGCATGGTGGTTTAAAGAATCATTAATACTTAAGCTCGGTAGCTTGCTTCCATTGACTGTTGATTTTGCAAACGGAACTACTAAAAATTTGAGTAAGAGGTGAAAAGTTTTGAAAAGGTTCCCAGGCCAAATAGTAATGCTAGGGCTTGAGAGAGAAATTCTTCCAGGAGTGCATTGCCCCCGTATTCTGGAATTTTTTCCAAAGCATATAATGCTGGGCTAAGCGGATGGTTAGTTTGGTGTAACGTTCAATTAATATTCTGCTCTGTAGGATGTTGGAAGGTATAGGAGATGGTTGAAGATTTCTGTAACTAGTTAGGTGTGATTTGCTGGTATTGTAAGCTCCCTGAGCTTGAGGCGCTTGCCTTAAGTTGTTTACCTAAAACCACACACTAAGAAAGTGGTATAACTGGAATTGGATTCCAGGATTTGTGGTTTCCTCTTCATTTCTCTAATCCTTTGGTAGTTTGTGAGAATTCATAAGCAGCGCATATTTAGGTGACACAGCTGCTCTTCTTTTTGCATGACTTCGGGTGACAACCTGAAGGTAATTACAGCTATATGACCTTTAGTTTTTAAAAAGTTCCCACTGACGCACAATTCGTTTTAGAATTGAAACTCCAGTAGCCACAATTCCTAGCGTCCCTTGCTGAATTACGTAAAATGATAATTTCTTATCAGATTATCTATTTAGCTCCTTGTATTCATGGGAGGAACAAACTTTCCAGGATGATGAAGCTACTCATTTCTTGACATGCTGAAAGGAACCAGAACCTGGACAGCTGGAGCCTGCTCGGTTTTGTAATTAATGTGAACAGCAAAGGCTCTTGCCGCTGGTGTGTTACTGGTTTTCCTGTCAGTAACGCACAGTGGTCAGTGGAACACTGAGTAACAAACCCGGCTTCTCAACATATTTTTCTCTGGGTTTGCTGCTCTTTACAACTCAAACTGATTTTGGGATAATGACTTACCGCAGCAGTCAAACCCCTTTACTCGTTGTGCCCATAGTAGTGGTGTCTACGAGGAGGCTGGTGTAAATGACTGCTCTCTAAAAGCAGTTTACATACATCGCTTTACCACGAGTTAAACTGCTAATTCTCTTCCGTCTTAATGCAATAACGAGAGTATGGTGCCGTCCTGCTCCCACTGAAAACATGGCAAAATAGGGAGCAAACCGTACAGATGCTAAATCACAAAACATTGACGTTCATTGCAAATGGCCCTATTAAGTGAGTGGAAGTGTAGGACTTAGCTGCCTTATCTACTATTTCATTTATCAAGATTTATCTGAATCTTATCACCTTTGCTTTTGTATTTTGTAATGAATTCTTTAAAGGTGACTTCATCTCCCTTTATCACTAATAGGTTACTTGAATTATGTGGAATTGTGTATTATGTCACCTGCTTCAGATTTGCTGTAAATTGTCTCTTCAAGTCCCTAACAACTCCTTAAAAAGAAAAAAGCTGGAAAGAACTCTTAAGAGTAAGGTCAAAGAAGGGACAGGTGTATGTTAACTGATTAGGGTACAATTGGACAGATGTATTAATATACTAATTAGAGCCACTTCACTACAAATAAAAGTGTGTGTGGGGGTGATTATATGGTAAAAGAGAAAAGTATGGTCAAAAAAGGCTACTTTTATTTCCTGCTCTCAGAGACTTGTGGACTGTTTTCCAGGGGTTGATCCAGCATTACAGAAGGAATCCAGAACTCAGATGCCCGTTCCATCTGCAACTCCAGCCGCAGCATCAACATCATCATCCTCATCCAAATTTCACCGAGCTCGCTCAGGGGGAGCCAGAGATGAACGCTATCGATCTGGTAAGGGCAGGAGCAGGGGTTCACCTGGGATTTCTGTTAGTGAGGAAGAACGTACCGTGTCCTCTCAAGGAGTCAAGCTTACTATTTGTCCACTGATGGAAAGTCCTACCTTGGTGGTTCTGTATAAAGAAACATCAGACTTGCTGCTGAATCAAAAAGAATGCTAAGTAGAAAAAGCAAACAACTTTTTGCCACCTTGATTTTCTGGCTTGAATGCAACTATTCAATGCAAGTCATTCACAGGATGGAAAACCTATTTTAATCACGTCTGTAGGTAACCAGATTCAGTGAAGTGACAGGTAATAATTTGTTCCTGGAACTGGTGATTGCTGTGTATATCTGCTCTAGGAGCTTGGAGAATGAGAGCTGGCTTTCTCTATCTGCGCTTAAAGTATTTCCAAAGAGGCTGACAGCACCCTGCTGATTTCCTTCTCTGCTTAAGGCAAGGAGAAGGTGGCAGCACCTATTTTTTGTTTCCACCTGGTTTTGTTTTTCACTTTGCATTAACAAGATTGAAGTTTTCTTCTCAACAGGGGCAAATAAAGTCTATCAAATACTTCTTCTCCAGTAACACTGCTAGCATATACCACCATTTCATAAAGCATTAGAAGAGCCTAGTTTTCTGGGTTTTGGAAAAGCATAATTAAAATACAATAATCTGAGAAATTCATGTAGATGAGCTCTCCCTTGTCATAGCAGTTTTTTAATCAGTTGTCTTCTCATCACAAGTGATGAGTCTTCCTTTAAAGAGTTCTGGACGTTTGTGGGGGGATGGAAGCCTCACGTCCTAGCCTGTTTCAGTTACTAATCAAGCATGCATTTACAGCCGCAGTTAGCAACTTTCAAGATTTACATGAAATCTGCATCCATTCAGGTTTTTGAACATAAGGTTTGAACATCAGACAACTGGCTCAGAATTTGTCAGTTTATAGACCAGTGTTGCACCTGGGGCTGTACACACTGTTAGCTTAAGTGCGTATTTTAAATTATGCACAAACGTATTTTAGGATAATCTTTGGTTGAGGGAAACAATCTGATGGGGTTGGGGTTTCTATAAAAGTTGCTAGAGACACCAGAATATAATGACTAATCCAGAAGATTCCAGACTAAAAAAACTGGCCCTGCTATATAGCTTGCTAACTTTAGAAACCTCAGTTAGTTTCCCTGATTTTTTTGTTTTTTTTAAAAAGATGTTACTCATGAGAAGGCAAAATGTAGTTGTTTGGAAAGGTACTGTAAAATGGAGAGTTGCATAAATATAGATGGCTAGCAATAGTTGCACATGTGTAAGCCTTGTGTGTTTTTAATTCCTCCTCTACTGTTGCAAAACTGAGTATCTGAACTTCCATTTTGTAGACATCCACACGGAAGCAGTTCAAGCAGCACTGGCCAAACACAAAGAACAGAAGATGGCCCTGCCCATGCCAACGAAAAGACGGTCTACGTTTGTTCAGTCTCCAGCCGATGCCTGCACTCCCCCAGGTTAGGTTCTTACAGTGTGGGTGTCTGTGTGGATGTTAAGGTACGCATTAGTAACAGTTTCCAAATCAAGAGGCTGCAATTGTCAAAATAGTCAAACTCTTCAGCGCGTTTGTAGGTAGTCTGTTACTCCTGTAGCTCTCTTGCTACATTTGAGCAGCTGCTTGTTTTCACGGAGCTGCTGTTAGGGCTGTGAAAATGATTCCTCTTCCGGGAGCTTTTAAAGAATCAATTGGCAAGAGCTGAGTAGGCTGTCTGGACTGAGGCTTCATCTTTTGCTTCCCTCACACCTATTTCGGTTGCATAATTCACATTTTGATTTTGTTAAGGTTTAATACTCAACATACAGGAAAAGGATTTGCAGCGATACACGTTTCTGGGCAAGGACCTTGGAGGGCGTCCTGTGGGATTCCATGACTTGCAGGACTTTTCCTTCCTAACCCCTCCCATGTAATGGCTGCGGCAAAATACCTCAGATAACATGGTGTACGTGCATCAGAAATTAATAAACCTCTCTGTTTTCAAGCAGCTATATGCACTGGCTTAAAAATGAATATGTGTAATTTTCGGCAGTGACTTTTATGTTGTCTTTCATTGTGCAGAAGCATCACAGTCATTTGGATTGATGAAGTCATCTGAATGTTATGAATTCCTATCTCATTGTGAATTCATATCTCAAACTCCTCTGCTAGGCCACTTCACTCATACCTATTCTTTTACCTCCTTTTTTCTTCATCCTTCCTTTTTTCTTTTCCTTTCTCCTGGGGGCCAGTGCATGTTCCTGGTGTCTGCTTGGGTCTCAGCTCTGTACTAACTTGTCCAGGACCGCAGCACATGCTGAGCTGTGGGTCCTACACAGACAAAGAATCAGCCTTTTTCTTCAGCTCGTAACTGCATTCTACTTTGGCAAGTAGGTAGAACGTGATTTAAGAGTTTGATTTACAACTGGAGTATAGGCAGGCAATCACTCTGAAGAACACCCAGATTTTGGGCCAAAGCCTAGCTGAATGTTTATAATGTAGCGCTGTACAACTTAAGCACTCATAACTTGATATCTTTCTTCATGATAAATAAATAATTAGTTCACAGCTTTAGGACAGGCAAGGTATCTGTTCTCTCAGAAATGCAGGATGCAGTTCCTTGTTGTAGTTTTCTCTGTTTTGTTTTGGTTTGGGGTTGGGTTTTTTGTTTGTTTTCTGCAATTGAAAGGGACCCATTTAGAATACCAGACAAAAGCATCTTCTGCGTGTGGCCTTGGCACATTTGTCTCCCAGTGCCTGCATTCTGCTTTGTTCCTGTGAATTTTCAGTTCTTGACAATGATACTGACCCCTCGCTTTCCATTTCAGAATTACCAAAGTTAGGCAATACAGCATCTGATATTATAGAATGTGAATGGAAAAGTAATGAGAGATAAGTTAATAAACTTGGAGAACCCAGGGGAAGGATACGTGGCTGAGGAGGTGAATCTTTTGTGTGCTTTTAACGGGGGCAAAACACCAGGGGTAAATGTGTTCACATCGGAGATGTCTGCTGCTTTACCTTCTGTTTTGGCCAGCGTAACCTTGTTTGACACAGCCTGTGGAAAAAAGATCTTCGTATTACAAGCCTGTGCCGTTGATATGTGAATTGGAAAGAGAGCATGTTCAGTGCAATGTGCTTTTCCCTAAGCAGCTAGATTTTCTTTTCTGCTTCCACACAGACACGTCTTCCGCATCCGAGGATGAGGGGTCGCTAAGGCGCCAAGCTGCTCTTTCTGCTGCATTGTATCAGAGCTTACAGAATGCTGAGTCTTGGATCAACCGATCTATTCAGGGGTCATCCACATCTTCATCAGCATCTTCTACACTTTCCCATGGAGAAGGCAAAGGGACCAGTGGGTCACTAGCTGATGTATTTGCCAATGCTCGAATAGGTAGGAGATGGGTATGAACAGAAAAATTGCTTCAAGTTCAGATTGTATTAATAAAGCTGGAGTTGTCCATTGCATAAGGGAAATTCGGATCGAGAGTTTAGTTAGTTTTGATGGAACTTGCTAGCATTTGTTGGAGTTGCACCATCACGATGTTTTTTTCCTTAAGAATTTCGGAATATTGAGTTGGTTGAAAAAGGGGAAGCGGGGAGCAGGAGCTTAGCAGAGTAGAAAAGACGCCAGGGTGTGATGACAGTATTGACAGCATCAGTAGGCACAACTTCCTTTCTGTACATGGTGTTGCTTATGTCTACAGCTATCTGAGGCTACTGTCTGTACAAAGCTACCGTATGCAAGTAGCATTTGGCATCTGTGTCCTGATGAATACCAGAGGGGTGTCTTTGCCTATTGAGTGGGGGAAATGCTGTGTTTTAACATTCTCATTTTGCTATAAGCCCTCATGGTTTATTGTTTGTGTTAGATTAAAAAAACCAAACAAAAAAAACCCAAAAAACCTAGCCATATGTGAACAAATGAGCATGTCGTTGGAAAAAAATGGTTTTAGCAGAGTAAAGATTTAGCACAGATCTTTCATGACTAGTCTGAGAAATAATCAGAGCATCCAGATATTGAGAAGACGGAGCGAAATCTACAGATCTGGATACCCCAGGCTCAGTTTTTTGAGGCTCTGAGGTGCTCCTTGCTGCTGATGCTTCTGTATGAAATTGCAAAGTTTGTTTTTGCTCTCTGTGTTTGTCTTTTTTTATCTGCTGATAAGAGTATTACTGCATTTTAGGAGGTGTCTGTATTTTGTGTGCTCTCTGCTTTTGCTTAACTGGTTTGGGGCAAGCAGTGCATAGAAGTGCTGGTGGTTTTAACTGTTTCAATTTTTTTTTTATTGCTGTTATTTTTATTTGTTTATTTGCTGGAATGCAACTTGTTTTCTGAAACGGAAAACTGGGGAAATTGCCCATAAAATGTAGTCAATATAATTAATGTGTCTTCAAAGCAGAGAGGCTGTTTTTAATTGGAGCATACAGAAAGCCACGTTACCTTTTGTAATGAATTAAGGTAATATAGCTTTTTACCTACTATCTAATATAATTAGTACTTCATGTGAAATAGAAGTTTTAAATCTTTGTTGGAATTATATTTGCCATGTAGATGCCACATTCATCCTGTGTTAACACCCGATTTAAATGAATAGGAACTCTCACATATGAAATTTCATACATCTCTTTGGGGAGAGCAATAAAAAGTCCTGCAAATGTTTGGAGTTGTACAAAATCTAGGTCCTTCCTAGTGATCTTAGAAGTTCAATACCTGAGAAATATTCCTTGCCACTGTACCTCCAAAGGTATGCAGAAATGGATTTTTTTTTTTTCTCCTTAGAAAGAGGGGCACAGAGAATCAACCGCAAAAAGCTTTCTGTGGGAATTATTCAGTATCTGACTTCCTTCAGATTCTCTCTGTGCAAGCCAACATACAGTTTCAAAATTGCTGGGTTTTTTCCTCCGTAAGCAAGGGTTGCTGGTTCTATTAAGCTAGAATAGAATATTCTTGCCCTATCAGATGATTGAACCTACTGTGTTGTATAAAGAAATCCCATGCAAGCAAAAATCGCTTATTTAAGAGAAAGTTAATGAGAGAATTGCTGAAGTATGCAGAGTTACTTGCAGTTTTGAAGCTCACAGACTCATCTGAAAAGCAGAACGGTGTCTTGCAACTTAAAACAAAAGTAAGACCCAGCTTGCTCTGTTCATTAGATTTTAAGTTTATTTAACTGCTGGACAGGCTCATACTGCTTAGCCACCGAACTGGAAGAAATTTAAACCCAACATGATTTTTTTGCTGATCTGCTTTAGTCAATAGCCTACCACGTGCTTTGTTTTAGAAAGCTCTTACTGACAAAAAAGTTAAATAGTATAATTCTAGCAAGAGCGATTACTGCATAGGTGATGTAGGGTTTTGTTCTGGGGCTTTGAATATTTCAGAGCTCATGTGGATCTCAAACTTTTTGTTTTTTTTAAGCAGTACTGAATGTCAAGAGATTGAGCTTGATTTGAAGGTTAGAAACCAAGAATAGGAATTCTGTTTTGCTGAACCACTTTCCTGACATGGACAGAGCCACTCATCTTGTGCCTTTGTTTTCTGTTTTCCAGAACAGATAATGTGCACCTCCTAGAGCTACTTAATATTTAGGAAGCGGTGTGTTTAGCATTAATAAGAGCTCCCATGCATTCAACCCATTAAATTCTTAAGATTGTTGGTAACAGGTAACTAACACTTTGCTTGTTCCATCTGATAATAAAAGGTATATGTTAACTGCCATCTCAATTTTCTCCCTTTTTTTAGAAAATTTCTCAGTTCCCCCAGATGTCACAGCAACTACCTCCTCTTCCTCAGCACGCCCAGCAGCGATTGACCTTCCTCCTTCAGGGATCGTGAAAGGCATGCACAAGGGATCTAATCGGTCTAGTCTCATGGATACTGCTGATGGTACGAAACCTTTGAGAGTACCCAGAAATGAGAATGGTGTTAAGGAAGGACTTAACTCGCATGATTCATTCTCCCAACTCAAGTTTACCCCATTTAAGCACTGCACAAATTTGAAATGGTTATGGCATTAGCATTAACGCGTTCCTATGCCGCAGTTGTGACGTTGGCATTAACACATTCCCATGCCGCAGCAACTACCTACCATGTACTGAACTGGAGAAAATCACAGGAGAGATAATAGGCTTTTCTCTTCTCTACCAGGAAATTACAAATGCATAGGTAGGCTAATTGTTTTTAAAAGCTTTTGTCCTAGAATCCCCAAAAGGAAAGGTAAGAGGAATGAAATAATGTAATTTTTAAGTATAATTAAGCTCCCATGAAGCTGCTAATACTCACTCTAAGCCGGTTGGCACACACTTTTGTGCAGAGGGGTGGCTTTAATGCTGCGGCTCTGGTTGTGTCCTCCCTCTGCTGGCAGTCTCGCGCTGCAGCTGACTGATGCTGCAGGCAGGCGCAGATCTGCAGGCTGTGTTTTACAGCAAGTACGGTGTGTCAGAGACAGATAGAAATCGGGCTTTGGGAGGGACTAAATGCTTTCAAAATTAATTTCTATTACTAGCATTTTCTGACCACTGAGTTAATACAGAACTGATATAATGCTTCCTAATGTCATCCTGCGCTGGCACAGCCTTTAATAATGGAAGCCGGGAGTTGAATGAGTGGGTGCGCCAAGAGAAGTATCCTCTGGTGGAAGGAGGTAAGATGTAAATGTTAATAGATACGATGAACACGTTTATTAGACAAAATGTTTCCCTCCAGGTGTTCCTGTGAGTAGTAGAGTCTCCACGAAAATTCAGCAGTTGCTTAACACCTTGAAAAGACCTAAAAGACCACCCCTGAAAGAATTTTTTGTGGATGATTTTGAAGAAATTGTGGAAGGTAATAGCACCAAGTAATGGTTGTTATTAATCATTTGTTATAAGTATGCAGCCATGCGCAGCGCTGAATTTATTTATGCCATTGTTTTCGAAGTTGACTCTGATTCGGTAACTGCAGCTAGCAGCAGCCTTCATGTGTAGTCTGATACAAAACCAGTGTTTTAAGTAATTTACTGTACTGCTGAGCTTTGGGTGGCCTCCTCAACGCTAAACTTCTTACAGTTAGCTAAAACTTATTAACAAAAAACTTTAAATAGATTTTTAAAACCCCTTCGTTTGCTTAGGTTACTCTAATTAATTTCCCCAAGGGGATTGTCTTTACTGGTAATTTCATCGCAACCTTATTTTGTAAGATTGTTTGCCTTTTCTCCAATTCTGTGTTACTTTCCTCACTGTTATATTGATTACCTTTTAATAGCACCTTAGGATAAGACTATGTTCATGATGCTTTGTTTTGTGCAGGGCTTCCTAGGAAATGAAATGCGATAGGCGTTGTTAAACCTAAATGCGATGAGGAAGAGCGTTTGTTCTCAGTGCATCTTTCCAGCTTAACTGTCTGGTAACAAACGGGCAAAGATGTATTGGAAACATTATTGAATTTTCTTCAGTTCCGCAGCCTGACCCAAATCAGCCCAAGCCAGAGGGCCGCCAGATGACACCGGTGAAGGGAGAGCCCCTGGGAGTTGTTTGTAACTGGCCTCCTGCCTTAGAAGCAGCACTGCAGCGCTGGGGAACCACGCAAGCCAAATGCCCCTGTCTGACAGCACTGGATGTTACAGGAAAACCAGTTTATACCCTCACGTATGGTGAGCTGAGCCCTGGCTTCCATTGCTAAACTGCTCCGAAAGAGCAGTAGTGGATAGAGCGCGGGGTTGTTGGTCTTAGGAAGCTATTTGCAAATACCTTCCTGGGTTTTGAGAGCTTTGTAGACAAAGCAGTAACTGAAACGGAGGACGTGACTGTAGACGGTAAAAGAAGTCAAGAATTGAAATATTCTCTTGTATGCTGGATTGATTTAGAGTTGTGCAAGTCTCTCTTCTTTGTGTTCTAGGCAAATTGTGGAGCAGAAGTCTCAAGCTGGCCTACACGCTGCTTAATAAACTGGGGACCAAAAATGAACCCGTGTTAAAACCTGGAGATAGGGTAATGAGTTTGGGACTGTCTGGTTCTCCCTCTGAAATAAAAAGAAGGTTTTGGGGGTCTGCAGCTTACCGCAGACGCTATAATCTTATTCTTTTAATAGCAAGACTATTATCCCAGGGACAGGCTGTTTGGGAAAGAATCTTTTGTGATTTTTCAGTCCTGCTGGCTGCTCTGTAAACAACTTCTTGGCTCTGGACTTTGAAATATATCTAAGGAAGAGCATTGCACCTCTGAGAGAAATACGGAGTTTTAGATCTCTGTGTTCTGGCTGTGTGTGCATCTTCGCGTGTGTGGGCACACGGGGAATGCTGACATTACTGTGTGAGGAACTCGGGCACATACCAGATATTCCGTGGAAGAAAGAGTGTGTAAAGGTGCCCTGTGAAAAATCCTGTGATAGAATGTGAAAGAACACAAAGTTTTCTGACTTTTAGTCACTATAGATCTGAACTTGGCAATTTTTCCTTGTATTTCAACTAACAAAACATTTTTGTGAATTGTAGGTAGCCCTTGTTTATCCCAACAATGACCCCGTCATGTTTATGGTGGCATTTTACGGCTGTCTCCTAGCAGAAGTCATACCAGTGCCTATAGAGGTACCTCTTACCAGAAAGGTAACGTTGATGGAACTTAGAGGAGTGATAGGCTGATGTGGGATGAAAACCAAGTCAGACCGTCAACCTCTGAAAGCGTTTCACAGCATCCAGCTGCTGCCTTAGCAGCTCCATGTCAACGCAATGTGCAAGACCTTTGTGAACCTGGAACAGCTGTTTGAAAATGGAAAAACATACTGACCAGAGAGCTGTGCCGAGTAGCTGGAAATGGTCGATTCACCTAAACGCTGTAGTCTTTACTCTGTTACTGAAAATAATTTATACAGTACAGAGAATACTGTGAATCTGCCCTCTGATGTGAAGGGGGTCTCATTTCCAGCCATGCTTAGCATCTGCCAGTCTTTTGACTTTGTGGAGACTGGAGGTGCTAAGTATTTCTGAAGACTTCGAGGCACATTTTGTAAATTATTTGCTCAACAAAGTGTTTTCTTTACCCTTACCAGATTTTTTGCAATATTGCCATATTATTGCCATGTCAAGAACTGTCTAAAGCTATAGAATTTCATAGGAGGAAACAAAAGAAAGAGGATAATGGCAAACATATGGCAAGAGAGGTGGTAATGAAATGGTAAGCTAGCCTGGTAATACTATGGGAGTCGCAGAGCTTTGCTTTCATTTGCCTGCAACGTGACAACTGCTATAGCAACCAAATACAAAATGAAAACTTCTCCCAGTATTTGCCCAATCGGATTTCTTAGTGAGGTACCTCATTTCAGTGCTTTTATCATTGTGCAATAGAAATTAGTTCCTGGGGAAAGAGGCCGTGTTATTTCAGTGTAATTATACGTTTTGCTTTTTTTGCCTCATGATTCCTCTTTGAAGCATCTGGGCTTCCATTATTGAAAATAAATGGTGTGTGCTCGATGCCTAGATGCTGGGTATGAGCGCTTGTTTTCTGTGGATTTCACATCCAATGCGTTTCAGTCTTGCCAATGTAATGCTTGGTTTATGTAGAAAGAGTTCCCTTTGAGAATCACCAAATTTCCCTGCAGTCTGTCCCCAGTTACATAATCGTTTCATTTTTTAATAAAATGAATTGAAAAGAGCAGACTTGGTATGCAGAAGATTAAGTAGCCCTTCCGCATTTTTGTGGCGGCTTATCATTTTCCTGTGGACTTTGATTGGCTTGTAGGTATGTCTCCGTTTTCACCCAGCAGGCCGTTGTGCTGGACATATATCATCTTCCCAAATGTGTTGTAACGTAAGCTTAGAAGCGCTTGTATTCATCCCTGCCAGACAGTGGTTGTCATTTGAGTTTCAAACCATTGCCAGACATCGGATGTAGGTGGAGGAGGGCAAACCAAAGGGAAGAGTGTTTGTGGGCATGGGTTGTTTCTTCCCTTTCCTCCCCGTGTCATCCATAATGTTACCATCCAGTTACCAGAGCATTACCAAACCTTGGATTTTGGTAAGGGGAAAGTTGACTTACGTTGTCTTTAAACAGGAATGACTCTTTTCCCCCTCTTCCTTCAGGATGCTGGTGGTCAGCAGATTGGTTTTCTGCTGGGAAGCTGTGGTATTGCTTTGGCCCTCACCACTGAAGTTTGTCTGAAAGGCCTTCCAAAAACCCAAAATGGAGAAATTGTGCAGTTTAAAGGTGAGATCGGTTACATACTCGCTTTTGACTGTACTTTTGCTAGAGCTGAACTGTCTGAAAGTGGTTGTCAGAAGTCTGAATGCATTGGGGGGGGGCAAAGTGAGCAACTTTTCTGATAGCATCGCTTAACTGTTGTAGGTTCTATGCATGTGGTGTAGATTGATCCATGTGTCTGACAGAATTGCTTTGTTGTTCTGGAAGTCGCAATAAATCCACCTTACAAGCCAGGGTTGTCCTCAGATCCCTTCAGTGGCATTTGGCAGGTTCAAAAGCAGTTTTATTAATGATACAAGCAGCTATATTTAGAAATACTGCAGGGATCTTTCCTGAGTAGAGGAAGTGCCTTGTTGCCCACTGATCTCCCTGATGAGAAATGAGATGAACCTTCTGGCTAGTAGCTTGGCTTGGATTGGTATTTTGCTTGTGTAACTGAACTTGGACAAATGATGGGGTTTTAGTGTATTCTTGCAGAATACAAATCCCTCAATAAATAAACTGATATTAATATTCTACTTTAATTTTGGCTCTAGGTTGGCCCAGGCTTAAATGGGTTGTGACAGATTCAAAATATCTCTCCAAATCTCCTAAGGACTGGCAGCCCAACATCTCAGCTGCAGGAACTGAGCCAGCATATATTGAGGTAAGTAGTGAATGGGGAATAGAAAGTAGTTTCCGTGAGCTGAATTTAATGTTCGAATCACCAGAGAGATAATACTTTCACCTCACTACCTTAAACTTTCAGTTTCTAGCCACTGAAACAAGTCTTTCACTGCTCTACAACCTGCTGTGGAGCTTATTTTAGTTTTGAATATCTTTGTGGCCTTGAGCGCTGCTCAAAATGAATTAGAGAACACTGTTCTTGTTCCAGACAGCTAGTTAATTGAGACAACTGAGCTCTCTATGATAGCGTACTTGATAACACAGATTCCTGAAACTACTTAAGCCAACAGCATTTTGAATTTTCTGTTCTTCCTAGCAGAGCTTATTTTTGTTTTTACACCCCAGTAAGGCAACTTCTAGGAAATGCAGTGGTTTAAGTAGTAAGAGTAATTTGGTTATTCTAAAATTACGAATTGGCTTTCAGTTTACTTATGGGAGCAGGAAGAGATGTTGCGAGAAGTAGTAATAGTGAAATAAACACAAACACATTCAATTGCCACCTTTATCGCATATCTCTCTGGAGTTAGTGGAACCTGTCTGCTACCTGAATAACTACATTTTCTGTAGTGAACCTTGCTGACGTCTTTCTACAAGCAGGTACTTTTTTGAGTATGTCTCAGCAGCTTTAGAGGAACAAAACTTTATTTAGTATGGATTCTGTCAATTAATTTCTTCCACATGTGGGATCCAGAGTCACACCCTGACTTTTTTTCTCTTCTGTAGTACAAGACGAGCAAAGAGGGCAGTGTTATGGGTGTTACAGTCTCTCGGATTGCCATGCTCTCTCACTGTCAAGCCCTGTCTCAGGCCTGCAACTATTCTGAAGGTAGGTGGTGTCACAGAAACATCAAAGGAATGAAGGTTAAGCGACATCATTTTCAGTGGTTGCCTCTCATATTTTTAACAGCTGTCTATGAGTAACCAATACACAATAGTATCTACTTTAAAAAAAAAAAAAAAAAATGTGCAGATTAATTCTCCCCCAGAAGCGAAGACTATCTGTAATCTTTTCCATCCAAAACTACATCATTTTCATTGCCATAGTGAAGAGGAATAAAAAGTGGCATTTGCATCATGTCTAGAAAGTTAACAAGTCTGTTCTGATGAATCAAAAGAGGAGCAGATGAATCAAAAGTGGAGCATTTTCCAACGAGCTTGAGTCTCCCTCTTGCTGTACTGATGGCCCATTAAAATGTCTTTCCAAACTTTTGTTCTTGGTAGTGCGGGTAAATGTCAAAGCACCTCTTGCATAAACTGGTTCCGTACGAGTCGCATGAGGCTTTTCGGCTAACCCAGAAATGGAGAGAGGAAATTGCTGGTGGGAGTACGGAGAGTTCTGCTACGGGATATGGTTTTAGTCTGGTCTACCTTGTAAATCAAGCTAATTTATATATCCATGACAAACTTTATTTTTAGAGCTGTATGTCATGGTACTTTAAAATGCGGAGTTGGTCTTTTGGAAGCCCTCACTTTTTAATTTCCATTGCTTCTGGGAGTCAGTGCTTGAATGATGTTCTCTGCTCTCTTCCCCTGCTACAGCTCATGCATAATGAGGTTAAGACCCTTTCTGTTCTACTGATGTACATTACAGGCTAGAATGTAATTTGCTTGCAACTTTCTGGGATGTGTTCCTTCTCTTAAATTGATGTTCAGTTGTGTTATTTTGCATAACAAGGAGCTCTGACTAGTAAAATGTATAATGAGACAAACAAGGCTCTGCACTTGCTTGCTACATGTGTACCTCTTGGAGCAGATCTGACGGATTCAAATGACAGATTCAAACGTATGCAGATTCTAGCATAAATAATGGTCACAGCTGTCCTGGCACATTTCACTTCAAAACTACAACTTTCTTTTCCCAGGTGAAACGATAGTGAATGTTCTGGATTTTAAGAAGGATGCAGGGCTGTGGCATGGCATTCTAACGGTGAGTTGAGCCTGTAAGGACTTTCTGAGGCATTTCATAACTCTCTATAATTGCAAGATTTGAGGAGATGGCTGAAGACCATTAGCTATTAAGTCAACCATTTCTCTCCCTGCTAGGTCTGCAATTCTCTGGAGGAAGTGTAGAAGCATCCTCAGTAAACTAATGGGAACTCATGGTGGGGTAGGGGTTGATCAGGAGTAAGGGTGACCCCTATTTCTGCTTCATAATAGGTTTTGTGAGCCCTTTTCTGAAAATCTTTTTCTACTTTTCAGAATGTAATGAACAAACTGCATACTATCAGTGTGCCCTATTCTGTGATGAAAACCTGTCCGCTCTCATGGGTGCAGAGAGTTCATGCCCACAAAGGTACCTGCATATGTTCCACAACTTCAGCTTGAAGTTCTCGGGATAAATGAGTGGGAGGTGTTAAAATCTCAAACGCTTTAGAGCCTGTCTTCTTGCTCTCCCATGACAAATCACAAGGGCCAAAACTTTAATTTATTTCTAAATATGCACAAAGTCCTAATGCCATGTGAATGTCAGCAAACTTGTTGGGGACCTCATGACCTGTGTACTTGAAGCCAGTGCCTTTTATGAGGCTAAGAAAATAGTTGAGCACAGCAAGATCCATCGATCCCCAGCCCTCACCACATTCAGGTAGTGATAATGACTTAGGCACTTTGGAGGAGGGGCTGCAATAGTGACAGACGCTGGCTCAGGTGGTGGGCAAATGGCCTGTGTGCCACAGCAGATGCTATTGTGTGTTGGGGTTTGCTGTTACTGCAGGCTCAATTAATTAAGGCTTGCTTGCTTTAGTGAGAATTTTCTCGTTTGGGAGTGTTGGAGTGTGTATTCATATGAAAATGACTCATGGAAAGCTTTTATTTGTCCTTATATGGATTTTTTGTGTTGGTTTGCAGCAAAAGTTGCTTTAGTCAAGTGTCGAGACTTGCACTGGGCCATGATGGCCCACCGAGACCAAAGAGACGTCAGTCTGAGTTCTCTGCGCATGCTGATTGTAACTGATGGTGCAAATCCTTGTGAGTATGCATGTCCTGCTGTTTTCAGGAGAGGTTTCTCAGCTAGTTGTCTCACAGGCTTGAGCTTAACTCCGTTTGTAGACACTACTGAGAAGATTTCAGTTAGGGCAGCTGTGTGGTAATACAGCTCTGTGGGCTGTGGCACTTGAGCACCAGGGCAAGGGGGTTTCTGTGCTCTCATCCTGTGAGTACGAGTTGTGAAAGATACTGCAAAGTAAGAAACAGTTGAGTGGGGAGCTCTTGTGTGCAAAACAGAATTCTGGTAGACACAGCGAGATTGGCTTTAAATTGCTCACAGGGTATAAGGTAAAGGCTTTTAAGACGAACTTTGAAGGGGAAAAATCCCCAGAAAAATCTGCAAGGAATGCTGTTAGTGAAAAGGTTTAAAGAATGTTTGTCTAGACGGCACCAACTGGAAGGGATACTTAGAGTACAATTAGGCCTGTTTTGATTATGCATGCTGCATGGAAACAGACCCTACATAAGTGCACTAACTGTTGGAGGTTTGGGAAGTATTTTCAGCCTGATGTTGCACCATGAGCATGTAACAACTCTGAAGCAAATTGGGGGAGAAAAGCAGACTTGTTCAAGAGAATATGCCTGTTCCCAAGTCACATTTGGTAGGCACTTAAGCTTCTTTGTGGCTGGTATTTTGGAAGATGCTACCTGAAGTTTTTTAGAAGCAATACAGTATATATACTCTGCAAATACACTGCACTTATTTCTAGGTTATTTTACAGACAATTTTTAAAATCAAATTATGTAAAGTCATAGTGGCATCTTTTCTTTCTCTCCAGGGTCTGTTTCCTCATGCGATGCCTTCCTGAGCTTGTTTCAGAGCCATGGGCTTAAACCAGAGGCAATTTGTCCATGTGCCACATCTCCAGAAGCGATGACTATTGCAATACGGAGGTAATGGGAGTACAGCATTGCAGTCTGTTTGCTAGATTAAGTGACCCAGGCTGAGGTTTGTTCACACGTCAATTGGTCATAGTTGACTTAAGCATGTAATAAGCTCCACTGACATTTGCTGTGTGTGCTCAGGTATTCAGGTAGCTAATTTGTTAAACATTTCTCCTAAGATACAAGTGCTTTTTTTCCTCTAAGATGTGTCTAAGCTCAACAGTGCCTGCAAGAACTATGCACTGCTTTTTCCTACTCTTGATTTACACAGCTAGCGTGGTATTCTTCAGTCTGAGATGAAATTTGATATCACTGGACAGTCATTTTCGTAGTCTGTTTCTGTCCATTGCTGCCTTCTGTAATAAATAGCCCTGTAATCATCTGGCCTGGGAGCTTGTGCTTAACACAGGGTAAGCTAAAGAGCTGGAAGAAGAGTTGTACTTGCCCAAGAGTATGGTTTCGCTTGTTGATCCATGTGGCTCTTCTGGGAGGCAATCTCTACTGCCATCTTACAGTTTTAAATTTGTTATGCAAAGAAGAGACGCTGAAGTACGCATATTTCTGTTGCTGTGATATCTTCATCCGAGTCTAATAATAGCCTGTATGCCTGATTTAGTGTATTGATTTTGTGTCCTTCAAAGGCCTGGGGTCCCCGGGGCGTCTTTGCCTGGAAGAGCCATCCTGTCCATGAACGGGCTGAGCTTTGGTGTGATTCGTGTCAACACTGAAGATAAAAACTCTGCTCTCACTGTCCAGGATGTAGGCCATGTGATGCCAGGAGGTAAAAATGTGCGGGAGGCCCCTGTAAGACCTTTTTGCGAACGGTCTAGAATGTTTTAGAAAAAGAACCGGTCAACGTTCTCTCCTGTATTCAGCCTCAGCATTCGGGGAGGTTAGGCAGTCCCCATACTGTGTTGTCATCTGTCATGGTTAAATGTGTCAGTTCTTACGCAAGGCAAATCTTGGGGACTACTTTAACGATGCATAATTTGTCCTAGGGATGATGTGTATAGTGAAACCTGATGGACCACCTCAGCTCTGTAAAACAGATGAGATTGGTGAAATCTGTGTTAGCTCCAGAGCGGGAGGAATGATGTATTATGGGCTGACAGGGTTGACAAAGAATACATTTGAGGTATGTATAGTAGAATGCACCTTTCTTTCCCTGTTTCCTGTGTAGAACCGATAACCTTGTATAATCTCTTGGCTTTGTAACTTAAGTGTTAATGTTGGGGTTTTTTTTAAAAAGATACACTGAAAAATTCATTACAGTTAGATATATTCAGCGTTCCCCTTTCTAAAGGGGATGAAAACGATGACTGTACCAAGGATTCCCTCCCCTCATCGCTTGCATATGGTGCAGTTCTTGATGTAGGGAATGTTTTTCTATCCTCAGGCAAATCCACTTTGCCTCCAATGTCCTCCCTTCTGTTGCAGGTTATCCCTGTGAACTCGGCTGGCTCTCCAGTGGGTGAGGTGCCATTTGTCCGTTCTGGCTTGCTGGGGTTTGTTGGACCTGTACGTAACACAGTTTTTGAGCTTACATTGCTGCATTCTTTTGTTCGTGCTAATAGCCTTCGATGTTTAAAAGAAAAGTGTTTGGGTACAGAAGTACACGTAAGGATAGCTTGCTGTGGGTAAGGCAGTTGAGAGTTAATGGGTTTGCCTGAGCCTTTACCTTGCCAGCATGCTGTCATTACAGTGCCATACTGTGTTGCTTGTTACATTTTTAGATTGCTAATTCTTCTAAAACCAAGCGTAAGAAGCTTTTTGTATGGCAGTTCTGCTGTGCGTGCTGGAGTGTCTTGTCTCACTGAGTGGCTAGAATGCTTCTCCTGGTTTAGTCGTAAATGATGTAATTTAAAGAGAAAGAAAACGTGCTGTGTACAAATTCCATTGATCTAGCCATAGTTATGAAATATGCAAGTCCTCAAAGACGTTTGAATATCTGCGCTATCTAAGTTACTGATACCTTTTTATCTTTCAGGGCAGTTTGGTGTTTGTGGTTGGAAAAATGGATGGATTGCTGACAGTTAGCGGACGTAGACATAATGCCGATGACATCGTAGCAACTGGATTGGCAGTGGAGTCGGTAAAAACAGTTTACAGAGGAAGGTTAGCAAAATAAACCTTGCCCCTCCCCATAAGCTTCTGCATGTAACATAGTGAAACAGGATCTTGAGTGTGATCTTCGATTTCTCTTCAGTAACTGCTTTGTTTGGGTAGCTCAGTTAAAGTAAATATGGTTTTGGTTTAGACAGTAATTGGCCTGATCCTGCCCAACACAGGTCTGTTTTCCCACTGTCCTGTCTGGCTTTTCATCAAGTCTGTGTACTTTAGGGGAAGGAATCAAGTAACAAGATAAGTCAGCCACATGGAGAATTTAATTTTCTGTCTCTGTAGAATTTACTTTTAAGTCTCTGTAGTAGTTAGCTGCTGGCTGATGCTCTGCAGCAAGGAAGAGTTTCATTAATGTCCAAAGATACTTAATTTCATTTAGCAGTGGTGGATATAATTTTCCAGATCCTCAGGCAGGGTTGGAGCTCATGTCTCTAAGACTTAACAGGAGTTTTTAAGCCCCCTACATCATGTAGATACCTTCAAAGCTTTTATTGCACTGGTGTTTTGCCACTGGTTGGAACAGAAGTGTGATAGCAGGTTGAGAGGACAGGGGACTATGCTGTGTAGAAATTTAATCGGAAGGTGGAATTAATCCCTTACGTACTTCACAAAGTCTTTCCTTTTTGACTCAATTTTAATTGTCTAATGTTTTTTTTTCTCTGTCTTTGCCCCATGGGGTTTTTTTTACAAGCTCTGTCCTTAGTCTGTTTCCTTGGCTTCCTCTTCCCAAGGAGCAGAACTAGAATTTGTGCCAATGTGGCTCTCCCCTTTTCCTTAGGATTGCTGTGTTCTCAGTATCTGTCTTCTATGATGAGAGGATTGTGGTGGTTGCAGAGCAGAGGCCAGATGCATCCGAAGAGGACAGTTTTCAGTGGATGAGTCGAGTGCTGCAGGTAAGCCCACTTACACAGGTGCACAAGGTGAGTTTGTGCAGTTTTTCAGTGTGTGGGCAGATAAGAGGTCATCGGCGGGCCCCAGATGGAAAGAGCACAGGCTCATGATCCCTCTTGGCACAAGGTATTTTTACAGGGTCACAAGCTGGGTACATCTGCTGTGTACAAGCTGTTCTGTTATGTCCTGAAGGTCCTGGGAAAGCGGCTGCCACACAGAATAGCGTAGGCTCTGACGAAGTGGTCAGCATTATGCTACCAAGATGGCTGTGTAGAAAAACACGGTTGCCTCTCAGCACTGCAAAACAGACCCAGGGCTCAAGCTTAGGAATTCTGCTTTTAGTCTTGGGTCACGCTGGTGCTCAAAGTTACGCTTTAAAGCTACCCTTATCTTTGGAGATTCATTTTCAGCAGAGAGACGGTAAGCAGAGAAAGGTTAAAACAGCTGAATGAGTGTAGTCCTAAGAAAGTAGAATGAGTAGCAAATACTTACTTTGAGAGCTGCCTGCATTGCATGTATGTCATTCTTGGGAATGATGTTTCAGGTTGTGAAGTATGCACACTGGGGAGAAAAATCAGGGAAGTGCCTGGTGGTCTGAATAATGTATTAGATGCCTGAATGCTGAGGCGGACAAAAAGGAGCGGAGCGTGATGGTTCAGAAGAGACAGATGGATAAAATCCTAAGATCAAAATCATATGATTCATCAAGCAACTGTGTATATTTTGGGATTTTGGTCATGAAAGATTTAAAAATGGATTTCTTGTATACGCGATGAACTATAAAGGCAGGGATGCTAACAAGCACTTAACTCTTGCCATAGGGCTCGCTGATGTTACAGAGGTGAAATGGAATGATGGTGACTGACTCGCTCCCCAGTACCTTATAAATGCAGGGATTTGTCTTGCAGTATGTCAGTGCAGCCAGTAACAGTAGACTGTCTCCAGCAGTACCAAGAATTCAAGTGACCATCTTTCCTTTCTCTAGGCAATTGACAGCATTCACCAAGTGGGTGTATATTGCCTTGCTCTTGTGCCAGCCAATACGTTGCCAAAAACTCCGCTGGGAGGGATCCATATCTCTCAAACTAAACAGCACTTTCTGGAGGGCTCTCTGCATCCGTGCAACATCCTCATGTGCCCACACACGTGTGTGACAAACTTGCCAAAACCCAGGCAGAAACAACCAGGTAACATGAGCCCCTTTGTTTAATGTTAGTAAACTGAAGTTCACAGTCTCAGACCTAGGAAGCTGTGTGATGCCTCCAACACTTAGTGTCCTACTTGCTGGGGTTTGTGAGATTGTCTTGTGGCCTGTGGCTGGGGTGTGTTTGAGGCCTCTCTTTGAGGTCAGGAATTTTGATTCCTACCTTGGAACTCATTGGGATTCTCTCTACTGATGAATAGGAGACTAGCAATGCCTTCTGAACTCTATCAGTGAGGTTTCATTACCTCTTTTCTTGCACGCGTGCCTAGGAGCAGTGGGATCCTACAGAGAATCTTTGTACCTTTGCTGTCCTGCAGATTGCACTTCTAGGCTAGCTTCTTCCCATTTGTGTTAAAAGTCCAGATTTCATGCGGCTGTTCTTTGTCAACAGGCGTTGGCCCTGCCTCTGTGATGGTGGGGAACCTGGTTGCTGGGAAGCGTATTGCTCAAGCCTCTGGAAGAGATCTTGGTCAAATAGAAGACATTGATTTAGTTAAAAAGGTAAATCAGTATTTGTTACAGCTAGAGAATGGGAAAAGAATTTACCCTACAGTTGAATGCAAAGCAGCAATGTGAAGTGGACTTAAGTAGTACCTCTGAAGTAGAAGCACTAGTGTTTAATTACTGCCTCTTTGTTTCAGCACCAGTTCATGTCAGAGGTATTACAGTGGAGAGCTCAAGCAACTCCTGACCACCCACTCTTCCTTTTATTGAATGCCAAGGTACAGTCGGTGCTGAGTTGTTGTTTTTTTAAGGTCCACAGCATGTTATTCGGTGCCGGTTTCAGACTGTGTTTAAAATCTTTTGCCCACTCCAGTGTCCTCTATTTAGTCTCTGTATTGGATTTTGCCCATAGATTTGTAACTTAAAATTTGAACCTGTGAACCTGTAGGTCACTTCATCTAAATGACTGTCATGGTTTTAAAACTGAGCATGTTTGTAGGTCTCACTGGTTCCTGTATCATTTAATGGTGTATCCCTGTTGAGTATATTCTGACAAGGTTCTGGTGCAAGAAGACCTGAACTGACTCCCTGGAAGGTAGAATTTTCTAGAGCAGATCTAACTCCATCTCTATCTTTTTGATATTGTAGTGGATAAATGGCTCATTGAATGCCAGCAGCCTATAGGTATAGATAACTAGTAGCTATAGACTGATGCAAGCAAGCAAGTTGGGTTTTTTTTTTTGCAGCAGCAGCTATTTTACTGACACATGTGTTGTTCCAGGCCTTGTTTAGAGCATTTTTGTCTCCTTTCAAGGGAACCACTGTATGCACAGCCACCTGCCTTCAGTTGCACAAAAAAGCTGAGAGAATTGCATCAGTTCTGTGTGACAAAGGACATCTCAATGCAGGAGACAATGTGGTGCTTCTTTATCCTCCTGGTAAGCAACTTTTAATAACGACTGCCTCCCACTGTGGAAAGGCAGCATGGTCTTTCTTTGCAATCTCATTGAGATCTGGAAATCTGAGAGAGATAATTGAAACAGCGATACCTTAGGGACTGCATAACTCACTGATCTAGTTTTGACTCCAGAGAGGGCTGTCCTAATGTCTTGCAGTATCAGGACTCAAACTTCAATTCTCTAGAGTTTTGGAAAAGCCAAGTTGTACCTTCTTGCTCCTGGCTAGATCTTGCTATGTCATGATGTTTAGAATAAAAACTTCAAAGACTTCTGTGGTTACCAAAGATCCTCTGGTATGATACGTTCACTGCAAAATTATTAGAAACTTGTGACTGCACTGCATGTGCTGGAGAATTGCCCTAGTCGCCCTACCAGAGGCTACTCAGCTCCCTGTCTATTCAGATCTTGTTTGTCTGAAGTCACATTGCCAGTTGGCAGCTTTTCTTCCAGGGAAGGCATGTAGTTTGCTATGAGAAATGGCAGGGTGGCTTCTGGTAGAGGCTGGTGCCATCGCCTTCAGCTGTGCAGAAAATGGGCGCTCCGTCTGCGACTGGGTGCCTTTTCTACAGCAGGAGGCTGGGAACAGTGGGAAGCGCAGTCCGCCTGCTGTGGCTGGTAGCACACAGCTTTATCACTTGGCGTGTGTAAGACGCTCACTGCTAGTGAGAGCTGCTCTCTGGTGTGTGTACTTCTTGCCCTGCCAGACAATTCTGTTTTGTCCTGACTGACTTTTGAGTCATTTGACGCTTGGAACATTCTTTTCCTGTAAGATGGATATGGTTTTCTGTGTGGTCGGTCTTCTCTATTTTCCCAGTCCCCTATCCCAAGCTTCCTCAGCTTCCTTGTTGTGCTGCCCTCGGCGTTTGAACTCTTTATGTTGCTCATCTGTGCTGTGGAAGTGACTAGTGTGTGTATTTTCTTCTAATGGAAAGTGTGACCGATGCTTGGAGGAAAAAGTACTTGGGGGAAAGGCTGGTGTCACCAGGGTGTCCATCCACCAGTGTCCTACACTACAGCCTATCGTGTCCTTGCAGGCATTGAGCTAATCACCGCGTTCTATGGCTGTTTGTATGCTGGCTGCATCCCCGTGACCGTGAGACCACCTCATGCTCAGAGCCTCACTGCTACTCTGCCCACTGTGCGAATGATCGTGGAAGTGAGTAACGGGGCTGGAGCTGAGAGCATGGCTGGAGCGCACTGGCGTCGGCCTCTCGGACTGGAGTGGTTAACACAGCTGTCCAAATGCCCATGCTGTTCACATGACAGCGGTGATTGAAGCACATCCTATAACTGAAGGACAGTGGCTGCATTCATAAAATGCGAGGGAGAACCATCTCTCCTTATGTGGCAAGACGAATTGCTGTGAAGCAGGTGGTTTCTGAGATACACTAATGTGATGTTAGCACTTAAAATTTCACACTGATGCTCCTTACTGCTGGGCGAGTGCAGATCCTGCTATTAGTTACTTTCCAAGCCCACGAAGCAGGAAGGGACGCCTCCCCATTACAACCATGGGGAGAAAGCTAGATGTAGACTGTGTAATGTTCTCACCTGCTCTAAAGGTCCTGACATGGTCATTTGCATTTTAGTCTGCCTTTGGGGTTTTAGTGAAGGAAGAGTAGAGAGCAGTGTTGTGAAAGCCAAAAAAATGAATGCAAGTTTGTTAGGGGAAGCTGGCTACAGGTGGTAAAATACACTCCCTTGAACATGAAATCTTGCAATGACAGTGCCGCTGGGACATGCTTTTGTCTGTCTCTTTTCTAGTAAGTGTTTATCTTTTTAGGTCAGCAAAGCTGCTTGTATTCTCACAACCCAGACATTAATGAGACTACTGAAATCCAGGGAGGCAGCTGCTGCTGTAGATGTGAAAACCTGGCCAACCATCATTGACACAGGTGCGGTCCATGGGCTAAAAGGCTTTTTGAAGTTCTATGTAGGTGTTACCATTGACTTCCAAAGGGACTGTCCCCTGTTCCAGATGCTAACTGGATAGCTCTTAAGAATTTGTTTGAATATTTAGAAGAACAATCCAAGATATAAGCTAGGTCTGACCTTGTTCACTGACATCTCTTCTGCATTTGTTGAGCTATGCATGGAAAATAATTTTACTGAAAAGCTGTGTTGCAGTCCACTGTTAATTTCCTTAAGACAAGAGCACGTTGGTCTCTCCTCCCTTTTCCTGAGAATAAATAATTTTCTACATGGGAACTTTGGCAAGAATCTTGTCATATACTAGTCTGTCTCTTTTGGAAAGAGAATTAATAGAAAGCTTTATCGTCCATCTGGGGCTTTTTGAAAGTTGTGTTCTCTTTCAAATACCATTTCCGTAATCAGAGATTAACCGTGTTTGTTCCTTTCTTGTACAGATGACTTGCCCAGGAAGCGGCTGTCTCAGATCTATAAGCCACCTACACCTGAAATGTTAGCATATCTAGATTTTAGTGTTTCCACAACAGGCATGCTTACAGGAGTAAAGGTACAGTAAAATGGTTTTAGAAGATGGGGGGTTTGGTGTCTTGTCTTTGGCTGATACTCTGAGCCACCTCTCCCCCCTGACCTCCACCAAAGCTGGCTCTTGTAGCTTAAATAAAGACCATGCTTTTCTTCCAGTAAGGCTGTGGATTCACTGCAGACGCTGCAGTGTGCCTTTGTGCAGAAGAATCAGTTCTGCAATGTAGGAAGACAGGTCTCTACAGTGGGCATCAGGAATTCTGCTGCTGCCTCCCACTGGAGAGCTGCCTGTTAGGAGAGCAGAGAGCGATGCGAGAAGCAGGGCTGTGAGCTGCTGCTTTCCCCCCTGCTAAGAGCAGAATACGAATGCAGTTGATGGAGAAGATAAGAAACTAAAAAATTAAAGCCTTAGATTGTCATTAATGATGAGCTGTGTTTGAAGTCTGAAATGCCTAAAGTGTTTAAGCAATAGCTGTTGGTATCACTATTTCTGGTTTACGGTGGCTCAGAGGCTTCTGCAACGCTCTGCCTCTGCTTTATGGAAGATAAAGGAAGCAGCAGCATAGTTTATAGAGAAGTGTTATCAAAGCAAACCTGTCTCTGTTCTTACCTGTCTTGATGAAGTCCTATTTTGATGTCCTTGTATTTCAGCAGAGTTTCTCTGTCTCTTGTGTTGCAGATGTCCCACACAGCAGTGAGTGGCCTTTGCAGGGCAATCAAGCTTCAGTGTGAGCTCTACTCCTCTCGGCAGATTGCAATTTGTCTTGACCCCTATTGTGGACTAGGTTTTGTGCTGTGGTGCCTTTGCAGGTATGACTTTTGAGGAGAAAAAGGAAAAGGTTAACTCTTGGCTGGTTAGAAATGGGAAATGGCAGTCCATGTCTTTATCTGACATAATTACAGACAGATTATGTTGATATTACCAAAATGACTAATTTACAGTAAGGGAAGAATTTGTCTTTGAACTGACAATAACATGTTCCCTTTTCCTGCAGATTAGCAAGATGTTATCCTATCTTGATTATGCATATTTGTGCTGCCAAATATTACTGGCTCCAGAATGTTTCTCTTGCCTTTCTTCCTTGATTATATGTTGCAGTAAGGGAGTTTTCATTCTGTAAACTGTGTGGTTGAGCCAGTTCTCTTCCTTCACTCTGACAGTGCGTGTGCACATTTGTGCGTGTATAAATTGTTATTCTTGTACAGTAAGCTGTATTTTTAAAATGATTTTGCTACAGAAGGTGGCATTGGAGCTATTATCAGTTTGCCTCAGATGCAGAGTCCCACAATCTGCTTTTGGTCTAGCAGGAATGTCACATGAAAATAGAGTAAATATTAATTTAAAGATAACTACATGCTACACAAAAATGTTTTCTTCCTTTGTGTTCTTCACAGTGTGTATTCTGGACACCAGTCAATTTTAATTCCTCCTATGGAGCTGGAATCCAATCTTTTTCTCTGGTTATCTACTGTCAGCCAGTATAAAATAAGGGACACTTTCTGTTCCTATTCAGTCATGGAACTGTGCACAAAGGGACTTGGAAACCAAGTTGAAATGTTAAAGGTAAGAAATGTTTCCTGAATGTTACCTTCCATAAATTAAGGAAACTGTGGTAGTAAAGCAAAGCGATGCGATTGTTAAACACAACAGTTTTCATGGTGCTCAAGTCCCCAGTCCACAGTTTGCTCAAAAAGCAAAAGGAAAAAAAGCGTTTGCAGCCCCAGGAAAGTAAAAGGATTGAAATTGCGTAGGGTGTATGTGTGGCAGTGTAGGTAGCGCGTTGCCAGTGAGTGTCAGGGACTGCTGGGCAAACCCTGAGCAGAGGATGCCAGCAGCAGAATGCTGTGCAGAAGAACTGCTTGTGTAACAGTCTGCAGTGAAGGCTCAGACCAGCACATGCTGTAAAGCCCACGGTAGGCGATCTGCTAACAGAGGTCTTTTCTCCTTGGAGATGAGGAAGGAAAAAAAATAGCTACATAAAACGCTTGAGGTGGCTTTTTGCACAGGGTTTACTGAAATAGCGTACTTCCATCTATGAGATTAAGGGTCTGTCTTGTTCTGCTGGTGGCAGAGTTCCGAAGGTGTCTACTTTGGGGTGTGTCACCAGCTAAACAGAACAGTACACAGGTTCAAACAGCTGGCTAGTGCTGTTCAGTGCACTCATGGCCCTGTCTGGAAATAATAATGGATTCTGATCCTAGTTTTGTTGAAGACTCAGTGTAATCCCAGTAAATGACTTTACTCTCACTTGATTTGGTTTCCATCATTATAAATAGTGAATGAGAGATGTAATCGTAGCTGAAAAGCACTGCAGAAGCATGTGATGCTACGTTCTGTGGCAGAGGAAGAAGCACTGTTAATGCATATTTTGTTCTAGCAGTATCTCTGGGCTCTGGTCAGGCACATTTTATAATTACAAATAGAAGCTGAAAAGAGGAAATAACTTGAATACAAGAACAGGGTTTGTCCTGCATTTCTTCCGTGATTTCTTTGGGATTCCAGGGATAAAAAGCAAATGTCACTTCTTGTGGGGGGAGAGATCTTGGTGCAGTGTGGCAGGCGTAATTTAACACACACAGTACTTTGCACTCATTTGTGTCTTTTCCAGGCACGAGGAATTAATCTGTCCTGTGTCCGGACTTGTGTGGTAGTTGCAGAGGAACGGCCGCGAGTTTCTCTCACTCATTCCTTCTCCAAACTCTTCAAAGACATTGGCCTGTCGTCTCGTGCTGTAAGCACCACCTTCGGATCAAGAGTCAACGTTGCTATCTGCTTACAGGTAACGCGAGTGCTTTCTAGTGCGTGTGTTGTCTCTGGCGTCAGATTGCCAGGTTCAGTTGTATTCTGAATCGGCGAACTTCCTAATCTGCGCACACTTCTGTGTTGTTAGCGTAGCCCAACATCTGCTTTGCAGAGAACAGCTGGCACAAGATTTAAGCAGCTTCTCTTGTTTTCAGCTGCCAGATTATATCACAGGGGCTCAAAACAACTGAAACATGACATTGGAGAACTGTTTATTTCCATGTAAACAGTGACTAGTTGCCCTGGGGCTGATAGCTGAGACTGCTTGGGCTGTCTCCATAGCAGCTCCCCGGAGATGCATCCCACACTGGTGTTACACTCGGTATAGAGAGAAGATAGCCTGTTCACCGAAGTGTTTCCCTTAGTGCAACTGCAAAGGTGGGGAAATGTGAATATGAATTTTGCTGCCAGTAAGAAACCCCTGGAAACATTTATGAGCTCAGGCAGAAGTTACCCTAACTTCTGTAGATACATTAATTTTTTTTTTTTTTAAATGTTAACTCTTCAGGGAACATCTGGGCCTGATCCCACCACGGTGTATGTAGATCTGAAATCCTTGAGACATGACAGGTACAGTAAGTTTACTTGAACTTATTTAATAACTCTATATAAAATGTTGTAACGTTACTGAGCTCTTGCACCTCTCGGTAGATTTCAGCTCTTTTTTTCTTTACCTTCAGAGTACGTCTAGTGGAACGGGGAGCTCCACAAAGCCTGCTGCTTTCAGAATCTGGGAAGGTAATTTCACGTTACTGCCTGGCATGGCACACAGCACCTGATGAGCACCCATTTGTGTTTATGCCCCTTATGATGTGGGTGTGTAGCTAGGAAAGGTAGTCTTGGGCATGGCGTGAGAAGAGGCGATAGCTGGTTACACTGTTCCTCTGGAAAGTTAGTCTGATTTATGATAAAGTATCTGTTGATTTAGGAGCATCCTTTGCTGAAACAATTGGGAGAATTGGTTCTGTTTACAGTAAACGAACCATATCAAAAATGTCTGTTGTATCCTGGAAATCAGAGATTTACCGTAGCTCTTATTCCCTTTTTTAAATGGGTTAACAAAAAGATGTTTCCTGGTAGTTTTTAACACTGAGTTCTTCAAAATCAAGGTCTAGCAACATTTACAGGCCTAGAATCCCTTACCTGTGTGGCGCCTGAGTCACAAAATACATCCATACCGTTAGTGTACCTCAGTGTACACGTCCTAGCACGTTTTATACCTGTTTGTAATTCCTGCGGGTGAAAGCATGCCCTTCTGGGGGTGAATGAACAGCCTTTGTATTGTAGTAGCGCGTGAAGATAATTCACGTACGGATTGCATATTCCTTCTTGTGATCTTTAGATTTTACCTGGAGTCAAAGTAGTCATTGTTAATCCCGAGACAAAAGGGCCTCTTGGAGATTCTCATCTTGGGGAGGTAAGCACAGATTTCGCTATTTGGGTAGCTTCTCCTGTTCTCTGCTTCTTGAGCTATATTCTCTCTGTTCAATTATGTAAGTTGCTGGGTGACAGTTTGTGAGTGGTAATACTTGCAGGCCTTTTTAAGCTGAATTCCTGGAGTGTTCAGAGTTTGGGTGTGTTATTTTACTGTCAAGTTTAAAGAAAAAGAAAGCCTACTAGAAAGGAAGGCTTATTCCGCTCTAAATCTTGCATAACGGGCTTCCAAATAATCTAATTTACATTTTGCTTTCCTTATCTTGATTACACACCAGTATATTTGATCTGTGTTGATAGATTACTATGAATTTTGGATTTCACATGTTATAAAAATCTGCGGTTTATTTACTCAGTTAATCCTCAGCTTACGGTTATTAGCAGAGTAGATCTGCAAGACACGTTTTTAAGATTCTACAGGATATTGGGAGGTTTGAGCTAAATGCAAAACATTTTTGGATCTGGAAAATCTTAGATAAGAACGTGCTTGTTACCGTTTATGACCTGCTTTGTTTTAATGCTCAACAGATGCTCTGGTTTTGTAGTATGTGGATCTGACTGTTGTTCCACTTCCTGTACAGATTTGGGTCAACAGTCCACACACGGCCAGTGGCTACTATACTATCTATGACAATGAAACCCTTCAAGCTGATCATTTCAACACTCGTCTGAGCTTTGGTGATGCTGCTCAGACGCTTTGGGCTCGGACTGGATACCTTGGTTTTGTTCGTCGGACAGAGCTCACAGCTGCCAGCGGAGGTATGGCAGAAATTAGTCTCTATCTTTTAAATGAAGACTTTTCTTTCATACTATGCACCGACTAAGACGTGATCCACGTGTCTGGATACAAGAGACACTTTGTTTTATCTAAATTCCATTTACTGTCTGCCATTTTCTGTTTTCATAGTATGCGCACGCTTCATTTCCCATCTCTCCTCTCTAGAGCGCCACGATGCACTGTATGTTGTTGGAGCACTGGATGAAACTTTGGAACTGAGGGGACTGCGTTACCATCCAATTGATATTGAGACTTCTGTATCTCGAACACACAGAAGCATTGCTGAATGGTAAAACAGCCGTGAAAAATGAATTCATCCTAACCTAGCTGAAATGTAGTGATGTTTATGCAAAGATGCAGGATTTGATAGAAAAAAAAAAATACAGAAAGCAAATTCAGATACTTTTTTGTGTTACCATCAGCAAGTCACGCACCTCATTTCCCATCTGTAGATCAGAATAATACTGGGCTGACTGACTCAGTGTTTTCTCACGAGCCTCAATTCAAAATAGAAATGATGATTTCCTGCTCTGTGGTGTAAAATACCATTTAGATTTGAGTCAGTGAAAGCAGCATTGAGTTTATGTTACACTAGGTAGTACCGAGACGTGTTTGAACTGATCTTTGACACGTCGGGACTAGGTCTTGGAGTTAGGTCGCTTGGACATGCGGCCCAAAGCAGGCAGTAAACTCCATCTGAGGATAAAGAATTGTAAACTCTGGATCTTTGTGTTTGTGAAAATAACTAGGGTTTCTGTTTGGTTTTTTTCTTTTGAACTTTTAGTGCTGTATTCACATGGACCAACTTGCTGGTGGTTGTTGTGGAGCTGTGTGGCTGTGAACAGGAAGCCCTGGATTTAGTTCCTCTAGTCACGAACGTGGTCCTGGAAGAACACTACCTGATTGTGGGGGTGGTGGTGGTGGTGGATCCTGGCGTTATTCCTATCAACTCCAGAGGAGAGAAACAACGAATGCATCTCCGCGACAGTTTTCTAGCCGATCAGTTAGACCCCATATACGTAGCCTATAACATGTAACGTGTATGGGGGAAGGCACGTTCAGAAACTTTGCGGGACCACTAAATGACAAAGGGTGGCTATAGAAACGAAGCTGGTGAAAATTACTAATACTTGATATAAAGTTTGAGATTGCTGCCATATTCCCTTCATCTCATCCTGTGGTATTAAGATCGCGTTAACTACCAACGGACAAAAGGAAATGTGGTAGACAATGGAAAACATTTGTAACGGTTTACTGAAATATTAGCTTTATAGAAAATGCAAAGTTGACAAGTGTGTGAGCTACAAAATTCCTAAGGCCTTTACAGTAGTGCTACTTTTTTCATCTGTTGTACATATTTGTATTTTTATCTAATACTGTTTTAGGATTCTATAAGGGGAGGGTTTATTTAGTTAAGATAGTAAACTATTAAGAAAAGGGTCATCAGAGTTCTGCAGTTCCCTACTATATAATGTACTTTGCATCTGTACTGTAGCTATTCATTCCGTGGGATCACGCGACTTATTTAAATTTGTGCCATGACCAAATCAATAACTTACGGAATCTAAGAGTTACTTATTCATATAGATATTTCTTGAATTAAAAAAGAATTTTGCCTATATTTTAAATATGTAAATATTATTATACATAATTCACTTAGAAAATTAACTTGGATAACGATGACAGCTGAAGGTAGAAATTTTTAAGGACAAGTAACTTTTGTGGTCCTTAGCATAATTACATTTGGTTAGACAACTAATGTGAGATACACACACCTTTCACAAGTTTTCTTATTTCAGTGTGTAGTCTTATTGCTGGCCAGAAGTGTGTCATAGCGTGTAGAAACCTATGATTTTAAGGCACATCTTTCTAAAAGAGGCTGAATTTAAACAGTAACCTGGAATTTGGTAGAAATCGCAGTGCAAGCCCAAAATGCTTAACTGAAATGATGCTCCCGAGCGACAGCCTCTGCCTCCGCTCTCTCTGACACCTTGTGTTTTAAAGGGGGGAAAAAGAAAATCCTTCAGCTTGACACACAGTTCAATTCACTGTTTGTGCGATTCGGTCATTATTCTGTTCAGTTTCCTGCAGGTAGAGCAAGAAATACTGTAAATAGGCTTTTATGTAAACTGGGAGGCAAGAACCCAGTTTTCCTCAAAGCACTCAGTAGAAAGAATTAGATAATTCCGGGTTTTCAGTTGAATGCCATTTTTCTTTTACAGGAGGAGGCACAAAAATGAGAGCGCGCAATTCTGGTAAACACATCGTTAAATAACTTCGTGAAAGTTAATATCCCAGCTTTCAAAATACTGTGTCAGTTTTCACATTAGTAAATGTAAAGAAACAGATGCCTTAGAGTCGCGGGTATAAGCTCTTGCTGTTAGGAAGCGTTTGCACACCGGGCTGAGGGAGAGACGGTGTTTAAGCTTTGACTCAGAATTACCTTTCTTTCGTCTAATACTTAACAATCTTTTAAGGACAATTAAATTCCTATGGGTGTTAAGAAAATAGGATTTTTGGAAGCAATGAGAGCTGATACCAGATACTGCAACAGGGTTTTTTGAGTCAAATGTGGTATACAGTGTAAATAAACTTGTTATTAAAATGTTCCAGATTACCTCATTCAAAGTTTTTAGGCAGTTTTTAAAAGGTTTATAGTATGAATTCTGAAGATCCTGTGGCAGTTACCAGGGCAGAACCGAGTGTATCTGTAAGCAAACCCCAGTTTTGTCCTTGAAAAACTCCTGATGCATTCTGTTAGCTCTTCACTGAAGAGTATTAAAATTCAGATAAGAAGTTCTGAATGTTATTTTTAAAAAATATTTGGTGGGGGAATAGATTTAGAAACTGGAAGTTGCTATGGCGAGTCTAGACCTAAGAGTTCTTTGCAAACGCTTCAGTTTACAGGTGCACATTTTTGAACAATTTCTGTACCTACCGTGGTAATAAGATGACACCGCAGACGCAGTTTTCATGGTCTTGCGCTGCTGCCTGGGTGCGAAAGGTTGCTCCGTTAGCAGCAGGGATGCTGGTTTCTTAAGAGGTGCATCCTAAAATACCTGTGCATGAAGTCTTTAATATATTTAGTTTTAACAAGTTGGCCACAAAGTGAGGAAAGTGACAGGTGGAACTGTGACTAATGCAGCTGGTACCGCCACTTATTTAGGGTATAAAGTGCACAAAAGTTGTCCTCCCTTTTCAGCCAGCAGTCTTGTTATTACATGTTACGCATCACTCTATTTTTCTTGTTTTCTTGCACAGCAAAGTGCCTTGCCGTGCAGCTTCACTTCATTGTTGCCCATTTCAGAAAAAAAATTCTGATGGTCTTGACCTTTTTCTTACTCGAATTAAAGCTTTAGATAAATTGTTTCAACGAATACTTTATTTGTCTCTTGAAGTGGATTTTACGTACAATTCTAGGATTGTCTTTTATTTTTACTTGTGATTTTTCAGAAATAAAAAATTGATTGGCGATTCCCAGTATGTGGCAGATTGACCTTCTGAAATGGCATTTTTGAATGACATACTGGATTCTTTTGATTCTTTTTTTTTTTTCCCCCTTGGTTTTTATTTGGCTAGGTGTATTGATAGTTTCTTAACAGTTTGGGGGTTTATCTTGCAAGTTTACTGCGTACTCATAATCTTCACTTGATTCATTCATTGTTACATTTCTCTGTGTTGGAGAACTGTGAGTTTACAGTGCTGCCCATAGAATGAGGTGACATTCCATTCCTGATCGCCAGTAAGTGACGTACAGCAGCTGGCCAGTTTTGACTTTATTGAATGCTTTTGTCCGTGTTTGTCCAGCGGAAAGCGACGTACTGGAGAGGAGGAAGTATGGAGCTGTGAATCTGGAAACCCCCATTTCTAACTCCAGCTCTGCTCGTGACTTGCCACAAGACCTTCAGCAGGTCATTTCACTCCTTCGGTTTCTTCATCTGTAGATGAGGGTATTATCTAATCCTTGCAACATCCCTGTGAGGTAACTAACTGTACAGCACTAAGTGCTAAGTATTTTTCATTGCTAGCCTCTTTGAGGTTGGGGTCAGTTTGTTCTTCCAAACTGAAAAATGATGATTTGGTTGTCACGGGAGGGCTGTGAAAAGACGTGACCGTTCTGCATTACGACGGTTGCTTGGTATCATTCCATAGGAGAGCAGACTGAGCTACTTCACTTCAGAAAATTGGCAGGGCCGCTGATGTTGTGTGTTCAGGTTCGGAGTCGGGTGCTTTTCCGGAACTGCTGAATCAAGCGTTGAGTCCCAAGAAGCAGACTCTCCATGCCAGTTTGACTTTGCAGCTTAGCCAGTTGCAGAAGGCAAATTATTTCCTGCTGTTGTCCATCAGATTCCAAGCTAACAGCTGCAGTGAAACTTAAAAACTAGGAATTCTTAACACTTTGAACTAAAATATTTTGTATGTCTTACTGTTTATGAATATTCCCTAAGCAAAATATGTGGGTATAGGTAATTTCAAGTCCTGTTTTGTTAAAATTTGCACTGCATTTCTGATTTAAATAAATGTAATTAAGATGTGTCATACTAACTGTCCTAAAAATAAGGTTGTAAAAACAAGATGAATTTTAGCCCTAAATGAAATTTGTCTTTAATTTCTGTCAACCTATTTACCATTGTCAAATTCAGACTACAGCATTATGTAATTATGTATAAAGTTTTTATTTATTTAAAATTAGATTAGATATACATTTTTAAATTTAACATCTGGCTGGACAGTGTTCCATTAACGCATTGATTGTGTTTCCTTTGTCTTGTGTTAATAAATATTGATGCCTGATTGCTTGTTTAGTTCTTCATCTGCTGTTTCTCCGAAGGAATTTTTTTTTTTTAAGGAAGCAAACGTTGGCTAGCATTTTTCCTGGTGAAAGGGAGACCTTGGAAGTATTTTTGCAAATTTGTTATGCCACTTGTATCTAGAAATGTAGGAGACCTGAAGCTGTGAAGGGCCGAGCTCCCTGCGCTGCCGTGGCCAGTTGTACCCGCAGCAGCAGGCCCTCGCGCTTTTGAAATGGGAGTTGGGCTGAGCTCGCTCGCCGAGGCTGAACTAGACACAGTTTTAAGCGTGACCTACCTATATTTAAGACTTCACTGTAGTATAAAATATTCTTTATTCAGCTTCTGGTTAGGATTCGGGACTGGTCTGTTTCATTTCGAACTGGAATTCCGCGAGACTCCTACCGTTGCGGTTCCCAGCGAGGTGGGGGGGTTTGGCCTCCGGAGGGCTGGAGCGGCCGTGTAAGGCTTTGCATGCGCTGAGGAAGCAGAAGCTGTGGTGGCATTTGAGACTGAACACTGGATAATCTCTGCTGTCCACAACTCACCGTGGAGTTTTTATGAAGATTTATTTTAAATATTCCTAAGTGTTCAGATACAGCTTAGTACCAGTGAGGATGTAATTAATATTCTAACACCAGCTACCATCTATGCGTGTGCCTGTTATTGGTTGTGTTTCTGGTTTAGAATATACTTAGCCACATTATTTCCTACAAATGAAGAGCAGCAATTTTACCGTGGTTTCTTTTGAAAAGATTTCATTTTCAGTAAATCTTTCGTGTATTCTAAAATTACTTGCTTAATATTGGGAAAACCTTTTTAAAAAAAAAAAAAAAGTAGCTAACTTTGAATTGTTATATTAACCAAGTAAATTGAAATATCCAATAAATCTTTCCATAAATACATTTAGAATTGAGTGATCAAGTTTCCCAGGTGTCTGAAGAGTCTTGTTCTCGCTGTCACAGCTCCAGCCCAGGCACATTCTCTGGTGTCGTAATTCATTACGCAGTGTGACCTTAATCCTAACTGGGTAGGTAAAACTTTGCATAATTCTCAGGAAGAAAAACCTTGAGAACGTTGAAGCTGTGGGAGGTACTGTCAGGGGAACAGAAAGCATACTTGGGCTTTGTTGGAAATAAACGATTCATCTGCTAACGCTGTTTGACTTTACAGAGCTGAAGGGCTTGGTAAGCCAAGTCAGAACTAGGGGGATGTCAGGAAAGTAAAACTAGAAGAAAACAAACATTGAAAACTGCAAAGGAAATAACCTGAGAGTTCTGTGCAGCAGCAAGGAAAAAAAAAAAAAAGGAAGTATATTACACTCAAGCTTTAATCAAACCCCTTTGTAATACAATCTTTTACAGCTTGTGTTAGGACAGCAGTCACGAGATGCTGAACATCATGGGAAAGGCTTCCCTCGCACTGGCCATTACCTGGAATCACAGGAAACAGTGACTCTCCCTGCTGTGGGAACACTGGGAAGAGGGGCTGGTGCCTTGCTGCTGCCACTTACACTCTTCGTTAACTTCTAATTTAGAGACAAAATCATCAGTGGGCCCTGCCTGCCGGTGAGGAAGGGCAGCCAGAACCCTCCCCTCTCCCTTTGCGGCTCTGAGCTTGTTCGGTCCAGAGCGGTCGGGGCGCGATGCCCGCGGCTCCTCTGCGCTCTTCCGACGGTTAAAGGCAAAGCAGCTGGCGCTGACGGAGCGCCCGTCCTGCCCCCGCGCTGCGGGCCACGACGGGCCTGCTGCGGGGCTAAGGGCCAGGACGGGCCTGCTGCGGGGCTAAGGGCCACGACGGGCCTGCTGCGGGCCAGGACGGGCCTGCTGCGGGGCTAAGGGCCACGACGGGCCTGCTGCGGGGCTAAGGGCCACGACGGGCCTGCTGCGGGCCAGGACGGGCCTGCTGCGGGGCTTTCGCTGCTCCCTGGCCGTTGCTCCACGCGTGGCCGCGGCCGCCCGCGCCCGGCTGCGCACAACGGGGCGCATTCGCGCTCCCCGGGCCCGGCCGGCCCCAGGCCGAGGCCTGCGCGCCCGGCGCTGCGCGGGCCGCCAGAGGCACCTTCCCGCTCTGGGGCCGGCGGCGGCGCTCTACCGCCGCCTCTCTATGGTACCCGCGGTTGGAAACCGCCGGGCGGAGGCGGGGCCGGGGCGGCCGCTCTAGCCTCCCGCCCGGGGCTCTATGCTTGGGAACTCTATGGTGGGGATTTCTAGGCGAGGCCTCCGCGGGGACTCTATGGTCGCAGCCCGCCCACCCCGAGCGTCCCGCGCGGGCCCGCCGTGTTTACGATGCCGTCGGCGCCGGTTTCCTGAGGCGGAGACGGGCGCGGCGGCGGCGGCGGCTCTCCCCACGCGCGGCCAGCGGCGGGGCCCGGCGGGCCTCTGAGGTAAGAGCGGCCGCCGCCGAGGCGCGGGCGGGCGGGGGAGGCCGCCCCTCTCCCCCTCGGCCCGCCCGCCCCTTCCCCCCCCCACCCCCCCCCCCGCGCCGGCCCCGGAGCGGCCGCTCCCGCCGCCCCCGCCGGCCGCGGGCTTAGGCCAGGCCAGGCCCGGCCAGGCCGCGCCGCTCCCCTCAGCGCCCGGCGCCCTCCCTCGCCGCGGCCCGCGAGGGAATGGCCGCGTCCCGCCACAGGCCGGGGACCGAGCTGCGGCGCGGCCGCTTCCCTCAGCCGGGGCCCGCCTCGCCCCTGCCCGGCGGGCGGCCGCTGCGGAGGACCCCCGGGGAGCTCCCGCCCCGCCGCCCCAGCCAGGTGCGCCGGGCCCGAGGCGTCGCGGCCTGGGGCTGCCCGCCCGGCGCCGGGAGAGGCTGCCGGCGGCCCCGCGTCCCCGCCGCGGCCCGGCTGCCGGCCTCCCCCCGGCTCTCGGGGCTGGGGCGGCGCCGCGGAGGCGGCTCCGGGGCCGCGGGGCGCTGGGGGGGGGGCGGGGGGGCGGGGGGGGCCGGGCTCCGGCGCGGAGCGCTCGGGCTCGGCGAGTTCGGCCCTGCTCGGCCCGGCCTGGAGCAGAGGGGCGGCGGCGGCGGCGGGCTCCGCTCCGGAGACCCTCGCCACCGCCCGATAAAAGCCAGAGCGGCCGCCTGCCGATGGCAGCGATTGCCTTTTTTGCCATTAATTTTGGCCGAGCACCGTTTTTGGGAGCCGTGCCTCCAGCACTCCCGGCAACGAGTATCGGGTTGATTCAAGGCAGCTGGATGCAAATTGTTTGTAAATGATCTCACTGATATTTTCCTCTCGCAAATATCGAGATCGCTGATGCCAATATACCGCATAGGTTTTTAGGCTGCAGGCTTTTATTCCCGAAGCTGCTCGTCATGGCAGTGCTCACGAAGCCGCGTTTCGCTGTAGCAGGCTGGGGCGGGGGGGAAGTGGAAGAAAACGCATATGGAAAGTACTGCTGGAGTTGAAGGAGTGTTCGTGTGTGTATGTGTAGAGTGGGATCCAAAACTCTGACTGGGTACGTTGACTCAGGTCTCCTCACTTGCTTTCTGGCATGAACTGGTAGGATGTGCTGTCCTTTGCCTCTGTCTTTCACTGATTCCTGGAAAAAACTGGAGTTCTGTCAGTCTTGGATGAAAAAACTTTCCCCGAGTGTCTTAATTGCAAAATTAAGTAAATACTGTTTTAACTGCTGTAGCTGGTGAAGACAGCTTGTTTTGAGACACTAAAGAATCCCAAATTTCACCAGATTACTTGAGTATAATTTCACCAAACGTTTAAAATCACTTTCTGTAATTTGTCTATGTCAGTATTTGACTCTTGTCACTTAGTATTGGAGAATAAAATTCGGTGTCCGGTATTCTTTGATTTCTGACTTTATAAAAGTCTTCTAAAAAAGTCAACTGCCTCTTACAGCGTGTCAGTACTGAAACAGCATTCAGGCCTTTCTTCTGCTAGATTTAAAAGGGCAAACCAGAACTTGGTTTCTTCCTTTGGTGCTCGTGTGCTACAGCTTGCTTCTCCTTGCCTTGATGTGCAGCTTTTCTACTCCGTTATCTTATTCTTTGCTTCCTGATTATGCTTTGAAGCTTCATCTGAGGTGGTGAATCCATGGTTTTAGTCATTTTATGAGCGTTTCACTAGAGACAATTGCGCGCTCAGGTAATCTGCGTTGTAAACAGGCAAAACCAAAACAGCAGGGACAAGAGAGCGGCCCGCTGTTCATGGGACGCTGAAGTAGAGAGCGATTCAGAGCAAAATCTTGTGGCGATCGTTACCGCACAGGCACAGTACGTCTGCAAGGGGACCGTCTCTCTAGCATTTCAGGATATTTTTGAAATTGAGCGTTGCGGGAATGGGTTTTTCTTGTTTGTTTATTTGTTCTTTTTTAATTGGTACTCCTCGGCCATTTATGGGTTTTTTTAGTGGTTCTCGAGTGGTGGTTCAAACTAAGGGACGCGGTGTTAGGAGGTACTTACGAACTTTGGGATAATAAATTAAACTTCCCTACAATGAAATGCAACATTCCTGTTTCAGCTCAAAAGGAAGATATGCCTGAGACTCAAACTCGCATTTAGAGTGAGATGAGTTTCTTTGGCTGGAGAGAGCCCATTCTCAGAAGTTTAAGTCTGTCAAAACAAAATTCGTAATGCTGCTGTTGCAGAATCCTTTCATTTAAATTAAATTACTTTTGAGGTGTAGCTGCGCAGAGGCATTGTTTTTATTCTGAAAAGCATCATCCTTACCTTTCTGATTATAAAAACATGGGTTTCATACAGATTGGAACAGTATTTTCTGGCTAATAACACATCGGGTGTTGCTTTTATGAATTCCCTCCTGTCCGTACTCTGTGACACGTAAAACTCTTCCTTCACCCCAAACAGTGCAGCTGGTTTCAGCTAAAGGTATATTCCGTTGGTGGAAGTTGTTTTAACCGTGGTGTAAAAAGCTGAAACCCTGATATATTTTCCATCTTTGGTACTTCTTTTCAAAGCTTGAGGACTTGCAGGTCGAGGTTTTTCATTGGAACTGTCTTTCTAAAAGCCGATAGATGGTAATCGCTGTTTCAGTGTTCACTGAAGGCCATTCCAATGGAAAATTCGTGGGGTTTCCAGCTGAATAAGTTGTTTGAACAAGATAGAGGCATGTGAATCTTCTTGTGAGACAGTCGTGCAAGGCCAGATAGCGTATCGCGCCTCCTTTCTCCAGCGGAGGATATTAGATGCAGTAATTTTCACCTTGTTAAAATGGCTTGCTAGATCTTTGTTTATTAATATTGTTTTACTAAGATTCATGGATGTTGGATGTCTATTTAGTTAAATACTGCAGAGCGAGCAGAGATGAAGTTAACTTGAAAAATCATATTTATAATGGGAAATACTTTATCTTTTTTTCCTGTAAGTAGGACTTCACACCTATGAGAGAAAGAGCAGCAAAACCCTTTGTGCTTTCTCCCCGGTTTGTTTATTTTGGGTGGGTTTGTGTCTATCAGTTTCATTGTTTCTCGCAGTCTATTTTGCTGCTGTTGTGAGTCTTTCATGGGACAATAAGGCAGAGAAAAACAGTAAAAGAGAGAGCGAGGGAGACAGAATGTGGTTTAGCACTACAGAAATGAATTGGGTATTTCTGTAGCACTGGAAATTTATTTTAATTTTTGCTGTTGACTGGATTTCAGTTTGACAGTGCCCTGTTTACTTGTGACACTTAGTATGCCTCCCTTTGCAGGGGTACAAAATGTAGAGTTTTCTTTATAAAAACCCTAAAACTACATTAGAGGGTATATAAAGTTGCATCCCTTACACATGCTTGTCGTTAATTCTGCTCTTCATTTTTTTTATAGCTTCAAGATACTTAAATTACTTCCATTCTCAATTTTCTTTCCTTATTTAAAAAAAGGGAAAAAAAAAAAAAAAAAAAGCCCAAATAGTCTTTCTGACTTTCAGGCAAGCTCTGCAGCAGTAGCAACTGAAAAAAGTAAATCTCCGAATTGCCTTGCTCCACTCCTGCGCCCGGGCTGGTTTCCTGCAGGCACGAGCAGCGTGAGGTCGAGCAGGGTGTCAGTCGGGATCCTCGTCTCCGATTCACACTCCTGCCGACACGAGGGGAGAGCACTGTTGCAGCAGCAGCAGCGACGTGATAATCTTAGCAAAGGCGGCCGGGGTAGTTTTGATTAGCTGAAGGTTTCCAGAAGCTGGGAACAGCTGAAGCACTGCCCTTCTCCCGTGAGCTTTTTATTCCAGAGCGAAGCCTTCGCTTTGCTGCTTCAGCTTAAACTATGGATGAATTGTTTTATGTTTATAGACATAGGTATCTTGGGAAGCTCTATCATACATTAGAGAACGTTTGTTCCGTGCCGTAAAGGATACGGTTTCATGTATCGCCCAACCATCGGTTTTCTCTCCACAAAGTCCTGTTTTAGTAACGTATTGGAGGAGCTCGGCAGCGGGACTCCTCAGATGAGCAAGGATTGCAAGAGCAAGATTCTGGTCTGGTGCACATTGACTTTTTACCCTCTAAGTATACGTCAGGCTGCAAGAGCTGTGGTTTATCTCAGTAGGGAAAAATCAATGACTCACATTTCCACAGAAAGAAATGTAATTTCCAGTCTCATAGCAACTGTCCTTTCAACAGTTTCAAACCTTCTGTGACAAAATGTTTAACACTCACCGATCATCTTTTAATGCTCTAGGCTGGTCCACCCACTCACCCCACGTAAAAGCATGCATTTTTACATCACTAATTCCCCCAATATTGGAGGGGGGATGCTGTCAAGACACGCTGAGCAGTTAAATATAAAGCCTTAGAAATGAGAGAAGTGTTACTGGCTGTATTATATGGAGACGGAGTGACTTTTGCAGGGTTTAAAATTCAAAACCGTGTTCTCTATACTTTTATTTTGAACCCCTGTTTTGTTTTTATACACCTTCAGATGCTTTAAAATAGGTTTGGCTGGTAGCTTGGGTAGAATATTTTGGAAAATTATTTTACTTAGAGCAAGATATTCTTTAGTGTAAATGCTTCATCGTGGTTTTCTTTCTAGATCTCATGACTTGACTTGTTTTTTTCACGAAAAGCCAGGAAGTTCAGTAAATACATTTGACAGTAAACTTCAGCGGGGGGTAGGTCTGAACCGGTGCTGACCGACGGTTGGGCTGCAGGTGTTGTCAGGGCGAAACGGGACTGGTCTCCTGTTCCGAAACGGGGGCTGGTGCTGCTCCGGGCTCCGAGGCCGCGAGGGGCGGCGTGCCGGGTGCTGTGCTCGAGCTGCCCGCACCTACGGGGCGAGTCCGTGGAAAGGCTCCCACCCTGGCTTTCCCCTCCTGTCCCCGTGAGAAGGCATAACAATGCTCGGGGCATTGGAGGGGAAGTGACAAAAAATGCCGTGCTATTCCATAATAGCAAGTGACACTGAAGGACAGAGAACTAATTAAAAATGTCCAAATAAGGCTAAAAGCATTATGCACTGAGATTCTCTAAAGTATCAGTGGAAGTTGGGCACCTGTCTGCTGTTCAAATTTATCATTAACTGAATTTAACTCGTTACTTTTCTTGTAGTTGATTATGGAGGAGGTGCACAAGAGCAGCAGTAACAGTTCAGTGACGCCTTCACAAACATCAGCTGTACAAGGTACAACACTACAGGCAGCTCAGCTCTCTCATATTGCTCAACAGGTAAAGCCTGGGCCAAATCTCAGCAAACATTTGAGGTAGTTAAGAGCCATTTTTTATGTACGACAAACTATATTCATTCTTGAGTTTTAGGAACACACAGAGAAGAAAAAACAAAAGAAGGTTGAGAAAAATGTACTTGTTTGTTGATGGACGACAGAAAATTAATAAAATGGCTTGTATTCAAAAGACCACAACTAAATTTCCTGCTCATACAATGCAAAAATGCAGCCCAGCATTTTTGCCAGATTGTACATCCTTCAAAATCGTCATCGACCTCACATACAGGAGCTGCTTAGTAATGAATCGAGGACCTAATTTTCTTGTCTTTCTTCAGAAAAAGCATTTACAGCTCCTTTTGTAGTAACGGCAATCCTGGGTGCTCAGCACCATGGAAACACTTGGATTTTAGCCCAACACGAATGTATTTAATGTAATAAATTATATGAAGTTGGAAATTTGGCATATTTAGTACAAGGTAACATCACTTTCAAAGCTTTATCCTGAATTCCTCATGATTCAGCTTTCTGCATCCGAAGGGCGTCTCTTTCTAGGTAAAGTCTTCCACCACAGCCACGTAGCCGTCCTGTGAAACAATGAAGTTTTGCAGCTCGTCCACTGTTTACCCTATGGAGGCGGCGTAGATTTTGATGCAAAATTTAGATAACTGCATGAGGCAAAGACAGGACAGAATATCAGCAAGCATCCTGTTGTTTACTTACAGGCTGGTTTTCTGATCTGTTTTTATATAAGATTGCCAATGTAACTTAATATTACGATGTACGGTATGAGAGTAGTATTAAATGAAAAGTTAGCTGAGTTCTAATGATCCCTTCATCTTTTCATATATTCCAGATTAATAAAAGTAGTGAAGAAATTTGGTGGGGAAACCGGTTATTTACTTAGCCATCTACATGTATAACTTTAATAAATTTTTAAGCGCAAAGGCTCATGCGAGTTCAACATCAAAAATACAAATCTGTTAGAATGTAAAAAGTATTTTATGTAGGAGTAGCAGTAGTAATTAACTTTTTGCCAAGTAAACCTAGATTCCAGCTACAACATCCATTGAAATGGATCCTTTTAAAACATTAAAGAACAGATGCCGTAATTTTTATTTGGAAAAATCTGCTCTTTGTTCTTCTTCCTTGTCCAGAGCTTGCATTCCTTGTCTCCTTCAGTTTTCTTTCTGGTCTGGTGCCTTTCATACAGCCCTTGCGCCTTGAACTTTCTACGTAGATTGGTCAGCTTTTGCTATACTTAACTCTTGTGATTTCTTCTCTGTGAAATCTTTGAACCATAGCCTCATATCGGTTGCTTAAAAAAAAAAAAATCCAAGAACACCAAATTTGTGCATTATTAGTGCTGCCTTCTGCATTACTTCAGTATTGTTAGTCTGATCTGTCCTAAGCCCTGAGTCTTGTTGATCATTTCATCTTGATTTAGATTCTAGTGCCCTAAACTCCTATTAACTTTAGTGAGAATTAAGGCTACTTATTAGGCACTTTTATTTCTGCTTATCTAAGTCTAAGGCACTCTTAAAATGGAATCAAAGCTTAAAAAAATGAACTGCCGCAAATGTGGGGCTTTATCTGTGCATGTGGATGGAATTACGCGAAAGCAGTCGTGCTCAGTTAGTCTCAGTGGTGTGATTCTGAAGGAGTCTGCTTCATTGAGGTTCATTTAGAACTGCATGTGTTTAAGTTACAGCATTTTAATCTTTTGCAGATAATGCTACATATTTGATCTTTTCCCTAGCCTAAGTCAAATAAGTAACTGTTTCATCCTTTTTTGTGTGGAGATACGTATCTCAAAAATGTGTATCTTTAAAAGATACCTCCTGTGACTTAATTAGACTTAAAAGAAGCTTCTGCTAATGCATGTTCTCCACCACTTTTCCTACGTGTTTATACACTTTCTGAATACTGTAGAACAAATGCTTTTGTTAATGATTCTCTGATTTGTTGTAGATGTCTCTAAGAGGTCCTGCTCCCCTGACAGTTGTTCAGCTTCCTGGAGAACAAGTCCAGGTCCAGGGAGTCATTCAGACAGCTCAGTCCTCTTCCGTAATCCACTCACCCCAGGTGCAAACAGTGCAGGTAACTACAGAACGTCTGTTCAACCCCCAAGAATCCTGTCGTATGTACGTGAAAAGACGTGTGAAGGCTTGTCTGACGCGGCTGACTCTGTCCCAGTGCGGCCTTTCCGGCCCTGCTGTACGAGATGACGAGCAACCCAGTATTTTGGGGATACATCGTTCTTTATGTTGAAATTATTTGTAGTGCAAAAGTTGCCTTTGGAGTTGAAATTGAACTATTTGACATTGCCTCGCTTTTAAAAAAAAAAACAAAAACAACAAAAAAACCCCATCAAACCACAACCCTTTAGTTGGTGCTCGTTAACAGCCATGCAGTCAGTGTGTTTTAATACCCAAATAAGGAGAGTATAAAATAACCCAATGCAGAAGAATGTGTGTTTGGAAAAGGCAGACCTGAGTGATGGTGGATGAACTGTTGATTGCTCACCTCACGTACGCTGTAACTCTGTTTCGGTGGTACCTAAGTGTTCTGCTGGTGTCTCTTATTCATTTGCCATGTGATTTTTGTACGAGCCGCTTCTGAGAGGTGCCGTGGGGAGTCTGCAGTCGAGTCTGTTACCACTTCATTCAGTTCTGGGCTGCCTTCTGGGCAGCATGGCGTTGGAGTCACGCCGTGAAATGACTGCACTAGTCAGCCAAATGACTGGAAGAACTGGGCTGAAAAGAATTAATTTGTCACTGATCCTTTGTACTGTGCTTATCTATTCATACGACATTACATTGATAAACCATGAAAAGTAAACCTATAATGCATTTTCAGCTACCATTGGTCCTGTAACATCAGATCATGGAAAAGAAAACACATTTCTCTTTCTGAAAACAGTTAAGCATCTGTTTTAGTAGGTTGTCTTTACTTGAGCCTCTGCTAATCCCTTTCCTATCATCGTGTTCTAGTTGCAGGGTCCCTGCTGGCCGTAGTCTTTCCTTTTTTTCTGTAATTTATGAACATTATGGCCTTGTTGCTCAAAGGTGGTGGGGGGGGGGGGAAGTAATGCACGAGCAGCTTTTTTAAAATGTTGATAGTAGGTTGTTCTTTTTGTCTCTGTAGCAGCAGTTAAGTGAGAAATGCTTTTCCCAGAGCTGTATGCATTTTTCTTGACTTTTTGTTGCTGGCACACAGATAAGTACAAATGAATGTTTTGTTGGCTTGTATTTACTAAGGAGCATCAGAGAAAAAAATAACACTTGCCAACTGGATGAGGACACAGTGGAATAAAGAGAAAATTATAGATAATACTTTGTGTATTTACTGCCTGATATGCTGCTGCCTGAAGTATTATTTTCGTTTGACTCTTAAAGTCTGACCAACAAAATACACTGCTCTTCTGTCTGCATAAAAGATTTCAAGTATTCTATATCTTCGTCTCTGTACATAAATGGTGTTCCTGTTTCTTTTCCCGCCACCTCCTTAGACAGTTATGTGTGGGAGGGGCTCATCATTTCGGCTAATAAGATGGTTAGGCTTGTATGGGGTTTATGAAAATAATAAACATTTGTATTTCTTCACACTGCTGTTTTAAAACTTCTGGATTGATCAGTCCTGCAGTTTAATCCAGCTAGAGCAGCTAGCTTCAGAGGGTGGATGTTTTTCAGCTTTTAATGTGATAAATAGTTTGGGAGAATCTCTTGAGCTTTTCTTTTTTGCATTTGTGTAGTTTTCATGCAGCTTTAGCTCATATACAATTAAAATGTGTGATCTCTTCTGAGTGTTTCTTCTGAAGCGTACCGGGTAACCACATGGCATGGTGTTTTTTAGGTATCTTCTTTGTCTGAGAGTGAAGATTCTCAGGATTCATCAGATAGCATAGGCTCTTCACAGAAAGCTCGAGGCATCTTAGCTCGTCGTCCATCTTACCGGTAAGTACTGTGTGTAATATATTTTGTATGTTTATTTGAAACAGAAATAGCAACTTCTTTCAATAGCTTCATATATTCTGTCAACCTCGAAGTTGTTTTCTTTCTCTCGGAACACACATTGGATCTGTTCACGCAGTAAACATTTTGAGGATGCCACGCTAGCTATCGTTTGCTACAAGGAAATTTTGACTTAACTGGAGATCAGCTTCAGCGTGATGTGGCATAGGGAAAATTGTTGATCAGCTGTAATTTTACTCAGTTATATCATTTTACTGAAATGAGGAGTGCAGTCAAATGCCACATGCTAGCTTTTCAAATAATAAATTTGTTAGAAACAACACAGAATTTAATATTTTTTACAATAACGCTCTGAAAAATTTAAACAGTTTATGAACCTACCTGATACTCGTGTCTGTGATTATTGTTCCCGCTTCTGCCGCTGCTTTTCATTTTTTTAATGTTTTAGCCACTCTTCTTAGTACTTTCTGATGGCTTTATCTCATCTTGAGTTATGTACCAGAACAAATAATTTAGGAGGGATTTTATTATTTTGCATGCAGTCAAAAACCGTGCTGGAAAAGAGCAATTCTGGCTCTTCAGTTAAAGTAGCCAGGATAGGAAAATACGAGCTGTAAGCATTGCTTCGGTGGGAGAGCTGTTTAGCCTGGCGGGTTTGGGATCAGGAGTTGTCAGTTCTGCTTTTCTCTTCATACAACTGCCACTAAGTCCTCATTTGGCCTGGGGGGAGATGCATAAAATTCAGGCTTCCTTTGGCTCTTTTAAATAGAGATGTGTCTGTTTTCATAGGGTATTGTTACATAGGACATGGGTTGTTTGAGAAGCTGTGCAAGAGCTAAATTAAATGCAGAAAAGAAACGTAAAGTCTTACTGTGTACTGAAAGAGCAAAATTTTTAAACTTTTCTGTCATAATCTACTCCTTTTTAGTTTATTCTGACACCAGACAGAGCAAACCGGTTTTAATTGGATATACAAAGCCTATTCTTGGGAGAATTAGAGGATCGAGTTGTAAATCAGAAAAATCTCTTAATAGGCCAGTTATCCCTGGAAAATGTTTATGGTGGAAACTCTGATGCAGCTTTTAGGGAAAGGAAATGATGCAGCTGCAGTGCTAGTTTTTAGCGCACCGGTTTTCTGGAGATTACTGAAATCTACTGTAGATGGTGCGGGTTTTCACTGCAGGCTTACCAGTCCGAACATCTAAGGCTTTTAGAGGATAATGATTGAAAATCTGGAATTCGTGCTGATTTGCACATACACATACTTTATAAATCAGTAGCTGACTTGAATTGCTTTTAGCTCGTAAAATGATTCAAGTATTTAATGAAAAGACCAGGCTATATAAACTACAGAAATGTAATTACAGAAGGAGTTTGAGGCAGTCACCTCATACAAAAGTCTGTTAATTCCAGCAGCTGTTGTACATCAAAACTTTAGCGTTTATTTCTATAATACAAAATAGGGATAGTAGTTTGTAACTGTCGTTGCAGTAATTTGTAGGGTTTGCCTATTATTAGAGCTGATAAAAACTCTTTTTTTTATAGAAAAATTTTGAAAGATCTTTCTTCTGAAGATACACGCGATAGAAAAGGAGATGAGGAGAGTCCTGGCGTCTCTACAGTTACATCTATGTCCGTTCCCACGCCTATCTACCAGACGAGCACGGGACAGTACAGTACGTTATACAAAATACGTGCCTAACTGGACACATTTTTTTATTCAACTTGCCTCAACATACAGATTTTCTTTGTTACATATTTGATAAGATGGAACTCAAAAGGTTTGGTTATTTATCTAACAGTTAATAAAGTGGGTACTGTTATTATATGGAAATAGACTGGTATCTAAAGAAAGATGCCAGATAAACTCAATGCTTCATTATCTTAATTTTTGCATATTAAGACAAGGCATTCAAAGGATGTCGTTATGAAATACGTAGCAGTCTTCCAGTGTTAGATTTAGTCCAAAACATGAGATCAGTGAAGATGCCATTACATACATCTCACAGGGCCACACCAAAAGGTGTTCCTGTGATATCAGGGAGGTAGCAAAAAAAAAAAAAAAAAAAAAAAAAGAGGATTTGTTCCTTTGATTTTATCACCAAGTATTCGTTGTGCTTGTGAACCAAAGCGCAGCCTGCTCCGGCACCTGGAGCACCTCCTCTCCGTCCTTCTCATCGCTGGGTGTCCACGCTGCTGTTTCTCGCTCCCTGCCACCCCGCGCTCCTTTGCCTCTCTGGATTTTTGCCCTTTCTTAAGTGTTTCCCCAGAGCAGCCACCAGCTGTGGCCAGCCCGGGTCCGCATGGAGCTGGTGTCTGGCTCGGGGCCGTCCCAGGCCTCTTCTCACAGCGGCCACCCCTGCAGCTCCGCTGCTCCCGACACCTCGCCACCGACACCGAGAGGGTTAGTAAGAGCCCAGCAGCAGGATCTGACAGTTGAAAGTGGCAGCAGAAAAAAGCCTTTCCGAACTGGCAGTATTTTCGGGAGTGGGAGCAGATGTACAGCCTGCAGATGTACCTTTGTATGTTGTAACGTACAGCTACAAAGGCTGTTGCGTGTGTTCCCTTTTCTTTCAGTTGCCATTGCTGCAAATGGATTGCAGCTGGCCAGCCCAGGTACAGATGGCGTGCAAGGTCTGCAGACGCTAGCAATGACAAACGCTGGCGGTACGCAGCCTGGGACAACAATACTGCAGTACGCACAAACGTCAGATGGGCAGCAGATACTCGTACCCAGCAACCAGGTGGTAGTGCAGAGTGAGTACGCCTTCTGGAAACCGTTAGAAATACCCATCGCTAACGCGAGTGTAACTTTCTAACGCTACCGTGTTTCGATGTCTTATGCTATTATCGCAACAGCTGCGTCGGGAGACATGCAGACTTATCAGATCCGCAGCACGCCAACCACCACGTCCCTTCCTCAGACTGTGGTGATGACATCTCCTGTCACTCTGACGTCGCAGACGAGTAAGACGGACGATCCGCAGTTGAAACGAGAAATAAGGCTGATGAAGAACAGGTACGTTAAGTGCACGTGGGCTGCTTTGATTTGCTAGTTTTATGTGCTGAAGTATATCTTCAAAGGACAAATTACGAGTCTTGCAAGGTAGCTTTACAGATTGTGCTGCATCCAGCGACTAAAAACGTTGGCAGTTCTGACCAAAACGCATTACGTGTTCTGTCTCACACAGTTTGGAGAAAAAAAGTTGGTTTTTCCCCGCTGATTGACTACCACGTGTGTTACCAGATACCGCCAAATTTCATGCTCTCCACCTATCGTGGCGTACTTTTCAGTTTGTTTTGTTCATGACTGCAGTGCCAGCTCTCTCCTCTCACACTGGTCAGAATCGTAACATTCATAAAACAGACACATCTCAAATCTAAAATGAACGGCTACTTCTGCTTGTCTGTTCCAGAGAAGCTGCTCGAGAATGCCGTAGAAAGAAGAAAGAGTACGTTAAATGCCTGGAAAATCGAGTTGCGGTCCTGGAAAATCAGAACAAAACTCTAATTGAAGAGTTAAAAACTTTGAAAGATCTTTACTGTCATAAAAGTGTGTAAGAAAAGAAGGTAAAACTTTTGTGGACTGTTTAAATTTCAGAGGATAATTTTTTTTTTTTTATACTGAATTTTTTAAACTAGATGAAAGGTCAAAAATGAAACTTTTCTACCTAGATTTCACAACTTAAAGACTATATAGATTTTATTTACAACATGTTGGTGACAAAGTACAAAAAGGAAACAAGAAAACCTCACCAAAATTCCTGCTGGCACAACTGGAAACTTTTTATAAAGTCAAGATTGCATCTACAATAAAAGGACAGTCACGTTTTACGAGGCAGGTGATTAGAATTTCTTTGAAAATATCTATAAATACCTCTTGTAATGGAGGCAATATTTGGTTACAATTAAAATGTGGATAAAATGGAATCCTTGCCATAGTTGACATTATTAGTAACATTTATAACCAGTATATGTTTTGATTTCTTACTCTTTTTCAATCCTTACTTTTTCTTTCAGTTACTTGTATGTAAATATTTTTATTTTAACCTGTAAGTTGTTATTTACAGGTGCAGATGATAAAGAAAGCTAATACTTTGCTAGAGGTATAAATTATGTTTACTCTTTCTCAGCTGACAGCTTGAGGTTTTGTTTCTTTTTTTTTTTTTTTCAATGTTTGCTGTGTTTATCAAATCTGGAAAGGATCTGCAGAAAGCAGTGAGAGGCCTAGTCCTGAAAATGTCTGAGGCACATGAAATACAGTGTTGACTTTTCTTAAGAGAATTCAACACGTCCAATTATTTTCAAGTACAGTGTGGTAGAACGAGTACTGGTGAACAAAAGTTTCTGAGGAATGATTTCACAATAGTTTGTTCTTAGTTGCTGGGCATGATAAACATCTATAATTGAAAAATAAATTGTGTGCTGATTATATATACAATTAAACATGCATTGTTTATTCTGTCTGGAGATTCTAGTGTGCTTTGGAACATTTAAACCAAATAGAAGAAGAAGGATAAAATTTTAAAAATGGAAGATATATACCAAAGGGTTAATGAGGTTCTAATATATGGTTTATATGCTGAAAGTAGTGCAAAATTTCCGGACTAATTTTGTAAGGTAGGCGATTATTTTGCAAAGTAATGGTATCTTTGTAAGAAAATACTCTATTGAAAACAGGTAGATGGTTGGTATATTTTGTAGCTAAATTGTGATCTTTACAAATTCTGAAATTGAGTTTATATACGTATTTTGACAGTTTATATATTTCATTTTAGAAAAACAAATGAAATATTTTGTGAACCAGATTTTCAAGCATATATTTTTATGGATAGTACAAAGTCAAATGAGATCGTCTTTGGTGTAGGAGATATTTGAATTAATTTTGTATGTCTGTAGGCAACTTGCAAAAAAATGGATCCTAAAGAGCATTGGGAAAAAAAGGAAAAAAAAAAAAAAAAGAGATCAGGGCTTTTTATTCCCCACAGTTGATATTATCTGCACATTAGATCTGATTGCTATCAGAGATTCTAGTTTGTATGATTTGAATTTGTTTCAGGTGAAAATTAAATGTTTGACGTGATCAGGACTCTTTCGGGTGCGGAATCTCCGTTCTTGGAGATACTCAAAAGCCGTCTGGACGTGGTCCTGGGCAGCCTGCTCTAGGTGCCCCCGCTTGAGCAGGGGGTTGGCCAAGGTGACCTCCAGAGGTCCCGTCCAGCCTCAACCACTCTGTGATTCTGTGATTCTGTGAAATAGAAAAATGTGTATGCAGTGCTTATTGCATGAATAATAAATACACTATTTTCCATAGTTAGGATTGAATCCTGCTTCCAGTTATGTCAGCGGGAATTGCACTATGGACTATGCTATTAAAAAGGTGTTAGAGCTACGTGTGTGTGTTGTGCTAGCTCAGATCCGGATGAAATTAAAAGATGTACTCACTCCCTAGATGTGTAATGCTTATCATATGGTCAGTCGACATTTTTTACTTTACTCATTTTTGAATTAATGGACTTCTTAGCAAGCAGAGCTCTTTGCAAATGGTATGAGAACAACTGCATTCCACAATCACATTGTTAGCAGGCTATAAAAATACGGTTTTTTTCTAAAGTTTCTAAATCTATGATTCTTACGGACATGATCCAGGATACGTTTCCTTCAGGCCAAACAGAAGTATACATTTGCATTCACGATCATGTCCAAGAAGTGTGCTTTTGTTGCACATCAAAAATAGCGAGCAAGGCTGAGAACGTCATTACGTTAGGGAACTGCTCCAAAAGAGGTGCTTGGTGCCTCCTATTTCTGTTGGTGGAATTTCAGGAAAAATGAACACCTTGGAACGTGCTTAGCACCTCCGGGAATTGGACCTTTTTGCTCGGTCTCCCATCGGGTGTGCGTACGCTGTTTGGCATATGTTTAAGAAGGTTTGACCTACAGTACTGAAACTAATTTGGTAACTCCTCTGTATGGTATTTTGATCCTCACTGTGTGCTGTTGTTCTTTACCTTCTTTTGTAATACGGAATAATAATAAAAAAACCTATCAAGTGTTAAGACTGTAAAAAAAAAAAAAAATGGTGGCCAATTCTTTCTGTATTCAGCAAGTGAAACAAATGTAGTGCTGCCAGCCATAACATTAGTAAATTTTTATCCTCTTAAAATAGTGTTTTGGAAAGAGCAGCTTATTTTTCATCATGGAAATATTAAACAGTAACATGAATTTGCTCTTTAAGTAATCACTTATCATGAAGTACTTATTTTGGAATTACTTCAAAATCTAGATTGTAAGAGAGTAAAATCTATATCCTGAGAGTAAGAGATGCAGTACCTAATACTGTTCTGCTGGTTATTTCCAAACAAAACTTGCTTTATATGAATTGTAAATATTTGTCAAAACAATTAGATGGTTGCAAATTTTGACCTTGGTAAATAAAGTCGCCAAAATATAATTCTCATGTTCCTTATTTGTTTTTAATTAACATAGTACTGCAGCGGTTCTGACCAAGTGTTGCATACTTGTGTGGTATCAGGTCTCTTACAGTGGCCAAGAATAAATATTTAGTCTATGAAACAGCACCCAGAGATCTTTTATTTGCTGTGTCCTTTCAGCAGTCAGAGTGCTAAGTTATTTGTGCATGAATTTTAGTTGTCACTAAAAATAATTAGTGGAGAATACCTTTTATCTTTCTGCAGGTTTTTTTTTTTCCTTTTTAGTTTTCAGTTAAGCTGAGCCACTGTTCACTAAAAACGTTTTGTGCTCTGCTGGTATTCACCCAGCAGAGGGAGCATCTGCCATCTACAAAATCGTGGTAGTATTACTGAGTAGTACTTAAGCTTCTGACAGCTGGAAAAGCATAGAAATAGGGTAGGAAAAAAGTATTGTCAGTTGGTAACATTTCTATATTCGATTTCATTATTAGGGTCAAGGTCGTTATCATTTCCTCCGCTGTTAGTATGGATATCAAAGGCAGAAAACAAAAAAGATAACACAGTTGCAAACACGACTTCTAAAAAATAAGTGTGTGTCCTTTGGCTCTTAGATTTATTCTGAAAGAGGAGTTAGCTCTTTTCAAAGTTGTAACAGGCAGACCAGACCTCTACGATGATGACGCAACGGTTTGTCCCTTTAGAAAGTCTACGCAAGTGCTGTAGGTATCACGGTCAGAAAGATGGTAAGTGTAACACTCACGGGATTCACAGCCTTGCTGCTCAACAGAAGTTCAGATTTTATCCATCTTCTGTATTGAGACAGACGGACGTAGATCCCAGGAAATTTTGCTTGGCCACAGCCAACTCCAAAACTAGCAATCCCTATGAGATAGTATTTGTTGGTACTAGGGTAATAGCACGCTAAAGGTCCACCGCTGTCTCCCTATAAATAAATTATATGAAAAACTAGTAACGTATGTCCCCTTCCAGGAGTCAATGTAGAATGAAGTCAGTAATGCATCCACTTTTTTCTTTAAACTTTTTTTAATAAGCTAACTGGACAATAATAATGACAGTAATACATGGATAGTAGTACACAGACAAGATAAAATTCGGTGGTGCTGGGTGATGCTACCTTGACTAGAATACCACACTTGCATTAGTTTCAGTGTCTTTAGCTAAAGTTCTGTTGTTTTTCTTTCTGCACCTTTTCAGGTTAAGGCTTGTCTCCCTAAACTTTCTCACTCGTAAGTTAATAGGAGAGTATGTTGTCCGCACAGCGTGTAAGTACCAAGCACACGGTAGTGACTACACAACCTGAATCTTTGCCCTATCACCTACTTAAAGGAAAACTGCTGAGGAAAGCAAGAAGTGGATCAAAGTACTTATGAATATGTTACGGTTTTTAATTATTAATGTCTCTGTATCACAACTGGTGCCCCAGCTTTTGCATACTAGTGTTTCTGACCTGAAAACTGTCTTTTCTGAGGAAGAGGTGCTGATTGCTCAGCATTTAAATAAAAATCTCGCCACATCACTGAACCGTATCACTTTCCAACGCTGCTACTCTCTTTCAAAAGCTAAGAACAGGGAAGATGCTCGTGTGCTTCACACAGACTGCAGATATACAGTGATACATGTGTGTGTATCCATACGTATGTTTGGGTAATGTCCTATCACTTACTGACATCTTTGTGGCAAGTGGTGTATAAATACAAAATACAAATGTGTTTGCTGTTTTTCTCCTTTCACTTTAACCTATTCTTGTCTTCTTCCGAGTATCACTGAATTCTTTGTGTGTTTCTGAGATGCGTTTTTTCTTTGGAATCACCATCTCGCCTCTCTTTCTATTTATGACGCTGCTTTTGCAGTTTGACATGTTTTCTGTTTAGTATTTCTGCCATTTTAATTAATTATGCTACAAGTGCTGGTCATCGTGACGCCCCTGGGACTCTGGCTTGGTGGCTTCCGTAGTGGCAGGTCAGGCACAATGTTCTTTCTTACCTGACAGGTGTCGGTGCCTCCCGATCGAGAGCCAGCACAAATCATGTTGTTGTTAACCAGGCCTCCATACGCATCAGAACTGTTACAGACGCTAGAAGGAATGATTTCCACTTGTGCTTCTTTTAACACAGCCGAAGTTTTACCTTTAATGGAAGACAGCATAGAAAGGTAAAATATGCTGTTGTGTGTAGCAATTCTTACTGTGCTCCTTTTTTCCCGTTTAGCTAGCTTGGGCATATTTCTGTACCTGTTTAGACATGTACGTAATACAGATTGTGCCTACCTCTAATGGAGTTAAACTTCAGTGGGTTAAGGATTTGCAGACTTGGATTTGATGTAGTTTTTGCAATTCTTATTCTGAAGAAACATCAATGATAACAATGCTGCTCACTAGCCTTGCTCAGAATGTCAGAGGTGACTTAGCAGCTAACAAGCTTGTACGATCCCCGGCTGTCTTTGAAATATCCACACAAGAAAGGTGCACACCACCAACTGACATCATGCCAAATTTGTGCTCATTGTGATTAAAGAGAGAATTTGAGGGAATGCAGCCATTTGTAAAATACATGGGGACCCTAAGTTCACAATGCACGGCATCAGAATTGTTGTTTTTCAATAAAAAAGCTATTTCTAGCAGACAGCATTGAGTAGCTGGACCATGAATCTGAACGTCAGGCTAGTTTATATTCCTTTTTTCGTGTTATACTTGGAAGAAAGGCTAGAAAGCTTATGCTACAGATGGTTACATCTGTAGATCTAGTCTGCTTTCAACGGAAAAAATAGTCAAAGCAGATACTCAATTGTGGAAGGATTTAATGACGTTGCGTGATGAGACTATAACCTGAACAAATTCAGCTCTCTCTGGGTGAGCTTGGGGGACTGGAACCCAGTATTAGTTATGTAGCTTAAAACTTGATCAACAACGCAAGCAAATTTTTACCTTTTTCTGCTGTATGTCCCCAGCCAGTAATAAAGCATTCTGTTTCATTGTCAGTGTATGGGTAGAGGTGTGCAGGAGGCAGGCAGATAGGCTGAATGTAGTCACTGTAGCGTACTGCGGCATCGAGTTCAAGTAATGCAATGTCATTTTCAAATGTTTCTCTCTTGAACTCTGGGTGCACAGTGATGCTTCTAATATTTCTTTTTGCTGTGTGTTCGCCATGTTTCCAAAGGTTATGCACGCCCAAAACAACTCTCCAGGAATACGGGCCCCTAAGAGAGAGTTCATGTATTTTTTACAATTATGTTAAAGTAATTTTGATGGCATTGTTTTAACCAATTGTTTTACTGTTGGCTTATGTGCCTTTAGGAATATACATTGAAAATTCTGTAGGAAATATTTTCTGGAACATACTTGGCTAAATACCATTTTGTCTGTTTTGAGCACTCGGTTTGCCTAACGCTGGTTATTTATGCCTAAAGCTGATACTTAGATTTTGCTTCCCACCCCATCTTGGCAGAGGCCACCCAGGAGATACTCTTTTGAAAAAGATAAACACATGGATTTATTTTGCAGAAAAGAAGCAGTCTTAATCTCAATTCAGAGATTATTACAGTTCAGTTTCCCTCAGCTCATGGTTATGGCAACACAGTCGATATGAACTCGCCTGAACTAGTGTGCAGATTTTGCAACCACAGAAAAGACAACAGTGATCAAATAGCTGAAATGCAGCAGAATTGCTGTAGGTACAATTAAGAGGCCTGTTCAAAGGAGTGTTTTTTACCATATTGTCAAAAAAAAAAGTAGGTAAGTGCCAAATTGTTGGGTCCGTTATACAGGAAAAAATGGAAACAGTGTTAAAGCTTAAAAATTGTAATGTTTCTAATCTAAATATTGCAACATTGTCTTTTTGCAGTGAGCTTTACTAGTTTAGAAAAATCTATTAATCAGAAAAATTAGAGCTCCATGAAAAAAAAAGCCCCCAACCTAACAAAACCATCACCTAGATCAAAAGCAAACGACCCTTTGTTCAGAATAACAAAGGTTGTTCTGGGCCAAGCCAGAAGTGTGTATCCAAGACTTCTCGATGTTGACTTACAAAGATGTACATTTGCATTCTATGCTGGGCTGGCGGCCGTCACCACACGCGACCATTACAGGAAAGGTGACAAAGGGGACGTTGGTCCTTGGTGCCACGACCGGCCCCTCCGACGGGCCGTATCAGTAAGCAGGAGCTGCATCGTTTGGGCTGCACATGGGTCTGCACTGTGAGAGCTCGGTCTGTGTATGTCCCCTTGATTTCCCTTTTGGTTAGAGATACCACAGGTGATGCTTTGCTGATCTACTACGCCCTCCTCGTACTTAATAAAAAGAAGTATTAGCAGGAATACGTACTCCCTTCCTGTAACGCAGTGGCCGGCGGTAAGTACTGAATTCTCATTAATTAAAACTCCACCACAAATGTGTGCAAACTGTACACCAGCTTGGTGAATCTGGAGGCTAACTGTCCACGGCCACGCTCCAGTTTGAGCGGCGTGCCCACCTACGATCCGGGATCCTAAGATGCTGTCTAAGAGCGGCCGTTGTCCGCACTCTGCAAAACAGAAGAGGCCGTTACAGCGTTCAAACTGGAAAACAGCTTTTGGTGCACTGGCAGCACCTGGGGGTTTGGTTTTGGGAGTTTTTTGGGGGTTTCTTTTTGGTTTTTCTTTTTTCTTTTTAACCTACAGTGTTACTTGCTGTGGGATTTTTGATGTTTGCAGCCGGAGCCCAGCTTCTGGAGATGCCGGGGCTGTTTTCTTAGGTTACATGAACTGTGTGTATTTCATCTGGTTACATATGTATTTCTTATGTATGGATTTATCGTGCGCATTGAGGGTAAGCGCGTTCCACTCGCTGCTGCTTTATGAATTCACCCGATTCAGGCCTAGATGAAGCTTGTTCGTGTGTGTGTGGGGAGCCATGGGGCCACCGCAGCCCACCCCGCTTCGCCCCCTCCCCGCCTGCCCTCTCAAGCCCTTAAACTGCCCGCCACGGCCCTTCCCACACCCGCCCCTCCGGTGCAGCCACGGTACCCTCAGCGGAAGCCCGCGGGGCCACCACGGCGGGCAGGGAGCTGGCCAGGAGCAGCAGCAGCCGCAGGCCGCCGCCGGGCCGGCCCCGCCGCATCCTCCCTCGACGGGCACAAAATGGCGGCGGGGCGGGCGCGGCGCGCGGGGGCGCCGCCAACGGCCGCTGAGGCGGCGGCGGCTCCGGACCGAGCCGCGGCACCGCGCAGAGAAACTTCCCGAGCGCGTAACGTTAAACACGAGTGTTTAATGCTCTGCTGGCGAGCAGCGTCGGACCCGGTTACCGCGCGGGGCGGGCAGCCAGCCAAGTGCCAGAGAGGCGTCGGTAAGTGTTACTGTGGGGAGGCTGGAGTGTGCCTGCTCCCCCCCGCCTTTTGTAAATAAGTACTTGCGCCTGAGCTAAAGTTAGGTGTTAAGCGTTCGCATCTGACTGCTTGTTCCGTGAACATGAACATGAACATGAACACGAACAGCTGCGGCAGCGCCTGGGGAGAGGGGAGCGGGTCGAGCCCAGCACCGGCGCAGGCAGCTCACCGAGCCCTGGCTGCTTCCCAGCGTGGGGAACACCTGAGGGAATCCCCTCCCAGAATTAACCAGACGTAGGCAGAAGTTCCCTTGAGTTAATACTTTTTTTTTTTTTTTTTTTTGCCTTCTGGGCTGTTTTGCATTCTCTTGCAGCCTCCTCCTGGGATCCACAATGGCTGCGCCGGGCTCTGGGGAGGCACGGTCAGCAGCGCCAGCGCTTCAGTGGTGTTTCGAAAACTGCCCCTCTCTTCTTATTTGATGCTTGAACTTAATGAAAGTCCTTCACCGTGTTACCTAGATTCGGATGTCTGGATTAGCCTGTGCCGTGTTGTTCGTGTTGGTTATGTCAAGGAGTTTCTGTGGGGACGGGGGAGGCGGCGGCGGGCGGCGTGAGTTACTTCACAGCGTACCCGATGATGTGAGGCTGAATGGGCATCCAGGGCAGCGCGACGCTTATGTGTTGTAACTTCAGCTCCGAGAAGTTGGCCTGTTCGAGATTCTTCCATATCTCTCTCGTTAGGCAGCATCCAGCAAAGATGAGTTTCCAAGTCGGGTAGAAGATCTGCTGCCAAAAATACATCCAGCTGGAACGATCGGCAGCCACGTGCTCTACGAAATAGAAAGCACCTCCCTGGGAAAAACAGAGAGAGCTGCAGCAGGTGCTGGGGTTACGCCGAACTTCTCCCTCCATCCCACCTCCTCCCAAATACAGGCCAGTGCCTGCGCAGCTTGCTTGCTCATCGGTATTCTCCCACCCCTTCCCTGCCCGCTTTTTGCTTTTGTGGTGTCAGTTGGAATTAATGTAAGCAGGAAACGTGCGGAGTTTCAAAACGCCTGTTCAAAAAGGATGAAGGATTTACTTAGTTGATCCCTCTTTTATTATAGCAATAGTTTGTTGTCTTTTTGTTTCAATTACAGTTGCTAGCATGTCAATTTTTTGAAGGAAACTAAGACAAATGTATAAATCCTACTCAAACTCATCAGTTTTTGACAACCCAGAGGACTGTCTCGAAAATGCCATTTTAAAGGCTGGAAGTCTATTGCAAAAATACCCCAACAAAACAGCTTTTTTTTAATCTTTAGCTTCATTAGTATACTACAGGCAATGAAGGCATTTAATTAGACTGTTTTAGTCATACAGGTAGATCAGCCCTACTTCTAAGAAGCTAAAGCTGTTAATTTAAAATGCAGACTTTCAGCCTTGATCAGAGAGCTTCCCACCCAAAGAAAATCTGGTGTGTGTTGGGAGAGACACAACACCACAGGAACCGGTTCTGCTTTAAATGATACGCTGTAATTGCTTATAAAATTACTGGCAGTTCCAGTTACCAGACTGTGTTACTTGTAGGGTTTTACTTTTAAGAATAGGGCAGACTGTCCAGCATGTTGCTACTGCTTTGCACCATTTAGCAGTGCAGAGTCGTCGTAAATCTGATTTAACTAGGGAAATAAACTGGGTCTGGTTTGTAAGCTCAAACCCAACTTTTTTTTCCTTTTTTTTCTTTTTTCTTTTTTTTCATTTCTTTTGGTGCAGTGCCTCTGGAATAGATCATAAAGGTAATTACAAAACTTTTTAGTCAGATACTCACTGGTCTGAGCACTCGCAGTACCTCCTTCAGGGTGCCATTCACACTGTGCACAGAGCAGAGGACCAAGGTGCAGATGACAGCATCCACGGAACCGCTGGGCACCTGGTGCAGGTCTTCTCCTGCCGCTACTAGGAAACGCTCGTAGTGGACGTGCTGGTTCTTGTTCATGCTTCTCAAAAGGGCTTGCTGGAAGTTGGTGTTTATGTCCGTGCACGTAACTTTGCAGCCTGGTGGGTAGAACTGGAAGTTAGCACCGCAGCCGGTCCCGAGCTCCAGCAGTTTCAGTTCTCCTGAGGGGCTCGCGAAGTCAGGTAGATTACGAAACAGCTCCTGTTTCTGCTTCTTTGCTTTCCTCTCGTGAACTGCAGAAAGCTTCTCTAAGAAGTAAGGAAAAAATATCTTCTTACAGAAAGGCTCCCATATGCCCAGGAACGATAGCAGGTAGATGGGCATGGCGAGCAGCGCGAGGCAGGCACGGAAGAAGAGGACGCTGGCCTCTGTCATTTCGAGTGTGGGGCAGAGGATCTGTACTCAGCAAAACTAGTTCTTCTGTGAATTAGAGCCTTTGAAGTTCAGACCGAGCTGCATTCACGTACTTGCCGTGTTCCTCTTGAAGTATATTCAGCTCCTTGGATTGATCTGCTAGACTTTTCTCTAAAGCTGATTTTAAAGTCCGGTCACAGGCAAGGAAGAGAAAGAGGACTGCGTGCTGAACAGTTGCGGTCCCAGCTCTGGGGGAAGAGGAGCTGCCAGCCCGGTTACGTAACTGGGATAAACTGGGCAGTACAACTTTGTGTGTAACCACTGGCAAAATGTCATGAGATGCCCTAATTTGGCGTTCGGCAGTTTCAGGTTACAGTTGGTATCTCTTAAAGCAACCGTATGTTGTCTTTAGTGAGCTGAAGGAAATTCATCTGAACTCTGGATTTGCTGTTGGCGTTTCGTTAGGAGTTTGATTAATGTTTCATTTAGAACGTGTTTGTTTAAGAGTTAATTTACCACCCCATTGTAAGTAGCTGGATGAGCTAATCAGCTACTTGCTCTGTGCTCTCTCTGCAACAGCAGTTTGCAGTCCTTCCACTTTGTGGACACCTGAAATACTTTGGTATGCGATATGGGCTCCTTTCCAGTGAATGACCTTGCTTCTCTTCATTATCTTTCAGACCTTTGATGGGAACCATGGAACGGAGAGAAAACAATCTATCAACTCAGTAATCACTGCACACAGTATATGACATGGTTTATTAACCTTATCAGCTTGAGTCAACAACTAATGGTCCATTCTATGCTAGATGTGTTCTGTAAAGCTTCAACTTTGCAGTCGGCAGTGCTTTCTTGAAGGACTTGGTAGCAATGTAGATTAGCCACTAGCATTTAGTTGTCCCACTCCAGGTGAGCCTACTATAGGGAAAGGAGGACTTCAGGTCCCTAATAAAGGCAGTTCTGTTGTGAATTGCACTGGAGAATTCTGTTTTCCTATTGAGCGATAGGTAGTCCCGTCGTCCGATGAGTTACCTCCTCCCTCTAGTGGTAATAAAGCAAATAGAAAATCCAGCATACGGCGGCATCGTTACTAGACTGCTTTATTAACGAACTCTGTTGCCATACCTTTGTACCTCCACCTTGTGGCAACTACATTAGAGAAACAAATTTGAACAATGGGAATTACTTGCTGTGTAGACTAGCTGGATGTGTATGGAGCACAAAACAGAGACATTAATGCATTGTTTCTTATAATCTGCACCAGGTTTTAACTCCTTGCTGCTATACTGCAGGAAATGATAGAAAAAGTTAAAGAGTGGTCAAGAGAGCAGCACCTTCTCTTGGTGTCCTAGGGGAGTTTAACTGGGCAACATTGCTAATGCAACTCCTGGCTTTTAAAAGAGACTTCTTTACGGCGCGATCTAATTTGGAGGGAGAGTAGAAAATGAAGAGTTTAAGCAGAGGTGAAACATGTTAGTAGAGCATGACAAAAGGGCTCTAAGGACATGGCTGATCTAGTAACAGCATTTTACAGCGGAGATGAGATTTCTGCCATCTGACTTAACAAATGCCAATTTTCTCCCAGCGTAAAGAGAAGTTCCGTTTTTTGCTTTGTAGGTGGCTGTTTCAGGTTAAACCTGCGCTGATAACATTAGCATCTGATGGCCAGTGAGAACCATGCCTAGTGAACTGGTGCTGTAATGAGCACTTCCCTGAATAAACAAAAGTCCTGTCCGGGAGGACTGTACTGGCACGGGCAAGCAAATGCCTGCTCGTAAGTATATTCATAATGGGAAGAGTGAAATGAAAATGCTCGTACTGATGCCGTATCTATTATGCATGTGTCCTGTATCGGAAACGTTAGAGGTTGGGCATTATTCTCTGCCCTTAGAAAAACGTTAGCCCTCTGTACTTGCTTGCATGTATCTTCTGTTCCCTTTCTTCCCTCTCCCCCTTCTCAGCTCTCTGGTGCTGACTCCTCCTTTATTCTGTATCGGACTGAAACGTGGCGTCTAGCCTTCTGTCCAGTTTGCCTGGTGCCTGTGCAGCAGCTCTATTTCAGAGCTCCATCCAGAAAGCCTATCTAACAAATGGAAGAATGTGATTCCCAGTTTGAATGGGCTGTGGATTCCCAGGAAGTTTTCCGTACTGTTATTCTGCGTAGCCAGCTGCTGTGTATGGGCTGACTGTAAGGGTGAAAAACCTTCTATAAAGCACGAAAGGAGTACTGAAGGGAGGGCCTGTGTCCCGCAGTGCTCACGGTCATTTATTTTACTGCATACCCAATGATATGAGGACTAGTAGGAATCCAGTAAGGTGCGACATGAATGCGCCTCAAATTCAGTTCCGAGAAATTAGTTTTCTCCAGCTCCTTCTCTGTCTCTCTGCTCAAGGAACACCCATCTCCGAAATACTTCCAGACTGGGTCACAGACCTTTTGCCAAAAGTAGGTCCAACTGGAACGATCTGCAGCCACGTGCTCCAAGAAGTAGAAAGCTCCACCCTGGAAAACAGTGCCATAAAAAAAACTTTGAAGGACTTAGGGCTGTTCACCTCTGTACACAGAATTTTATCTTTTGTATATTGGTAACCATGCTGCCTTTTATCACCTCGCTGAAAACCACCCTCCTTTCCTAGATGTTATGCATGCTAGAGTCATGTTTGGTTTGAACTGTGAAGTCCCTAAAAGTGTCTCCCATTCCGTTTTCGTTGAAGATAGTGGTTATTGCTGCTCGACTACACGTTTACGGATAGGTGCAACTTAGGGTTGTGCAAGAGGCAGTACGGTCTGATGGCAGGAACTGCTGCCACCGGGGTTTTGTCTCTGCCTTGGATGATCTCGGACAAACCGCTTTAACTTCCTTGTGTTTCAGTTTTTCTCATCTGAGAAATGTGAACAAACAATTTGCTTACCCTGCATACCAGCAAGGAAAAGAGTTTATTTTATGTTTATAAACATGTGAAAGAGCTTTTGCAAGCAGAAATCTAGTGCCCCAAGCTACGGTCAGTGTATTAGTTTTGTCATTGTCAGTCTTGTGAATCCTACCAATGTTTAATTGTGTCTTTGACCATGTCTGGTCAATGTTTTCGTGTTTATAAATAACAGATAAAAAGCAAATCTGCTATTGTAAGCAAACCTTTCCTGTAAAATTTGTTCAGTGGAGCCAAACAGAGAAGTCAGGGGTTCAGAGCTGATATTTCCTTCCTCTTCTTAGTGGAGCGTGCTCGGTATGACCTTATTCCCTCTTCCCTAGTTTTTCTTTGTAGGAGTGCACAAGATTGCCTTCAGGAATTAATTAGGTTTTCAGGCACATGCAGGGCCAAAGTCTCATTTACACATGGAGGCTCTGGCCAGTTACACAGATTGAGCTCACCTGTGTGGACAGGATTTGTGTTAAGTTTAATTTAAACTCTTCCCCAGTTATTCTAACTGGAGAAAAAAGCCTGGACAAGCAATATGTGAATGTGGCATTTTACAAGTGTCACCTTAGATTAAAATGAAAATACCTGCTTAGGTGGCTAAGTTTTAAAGATAAGAGAGAGAATCGCTAGAGAGTACACATGGCGACTATGAACTGAAATTGTTGGGATAATTTACCCGTTTTACAATGCACATCCCTTCCTGCTTCCCTCCCCTTAGTCCACCCTTGTGCTGCGGTAACTCTCCTTATCCAGTACAGCTCTGCTCCTCCTCCTCCTAGCTCCCAGCACCTCCTGGGTTGTTTTGGGGGGGGGGGGGGGGGGGGGGGGGTTGCATTTTCTTCTTTTTCTTTCTGAAACAGCTTTGCCCTTGGAGTTTTTGCAGGTTGCCCAGCTGCAAGTGCAGGAGCCAGGCTGCTCGGATTGAGTAGCTGTGTCTCTGCCTTGGCCGGGCAATCGGCACCGCCTTGCAGGTACTCCGGACCTTGCGCATGCGTGCGGCACACCAGTCGTGCCGAGGAGGGAGAGGAGAAGCAGGCTGAGCTGGTTCCTTCACCTGCAGGTGAAGCAGCGCAAAAGAAAATTACTTCAGTGGATAAGTGGGTACGATGGTTGGTTTTAAACTCTTTCTTGGCCTGGTGCAGGCGATTGCATTTATCCTAAATGTAGGTCAGTACGTACAACTTGGCTTATCACGACACAGATCGGCATCCCAATCTCCCTCGCGCTGCCGCAGCTTACCAGCCTGAGCACTCGCAAAACCTCCGTCAGGACTTTCTTGACGTTGGTCACGGAGCACAGCACTAAGGTGCACACCACCACGTCCACGGTGCCGTCCGGTATTTGATGCAGTTCCTCGCCAGAAGCAACACCAAATGTTCAAGCTTAAGGTGCTGGTTCTCCGAGAGGCTCTTGAGGAGGAACTTTCTGAAATTGGGACTAGGGTCGGTGCACATCAGCTGGCAGCCTGGTGGGTAGAACTGGAAATTGGTGCCGGTGCCCGTGCTGATTTCCAGCAACGTGAGCTGGCCCGAAGGACCTGCAAATTTTCTTAAGTTGCTGAACAGCTCTTGTTTCTGCTTGTAGACCTTACGGTTGTAGATGGGTGCCACCTTGGCCATGATATATGGAAAGACTTTCTTATAGAAGGAGTCCCATAAGCCCAGGCAGGCGAGTACGTGGATGGGCAGGAGGAGCAGCTGGAGGCATCGCTGCAGGCAGGAGGCGAGCAGCATGCTCGGGGGCACGCACACCCTGCCCGCTGCTGCCAGGGCCGGCCCCGACCCGGATGTGTATGTCTGTCCGTCCCGTCTGTCTGGCCGCGCGCCAAGTGCCCTCTTATAGCGGCAGCGCTTGTGGGTGTGCAGAGCCGCTGGGAGTGGGAACACCGGGCCGGGGCGGGGGGAGCTGGCCCAGCCCGGCAGCCGGGCCTCAGCCAGCGGGCGTGCAGGGCTGTACCTGCTTGTTAATGTCCAAGCTGTTTCGAATGCGTCGCCTGTACGTAAGCGTTTAACTGGATTGAGCCTGAGAGCTCGCGTCCTGCCTGCTTTGAGCCTGTGATCCGGGAGAAACAGCCGCCCCAAAGCCCATGAGTGTTCTGCTCTTCAGTTTTGTGGCTGCTGTATCATCGCACCTCTGACCGGCTCCCGAGCGGCTGCGACAGGGTGTGCGGTGCACGCTCACCGTACCTCTCGCCTCTCCCAGCAGCTCGCGGGTTTAGGTGCTAGCTCATCTCACAGACGCAGAGCTTGCTTAAGAACCTCGTGCGCTTGTGTAACAAAAGGATTGCACCCGCGGTACAGGAGAAGTCCACAGCAATCTCTCTGGCCACCCACATGTAACAACCTGTTTACATTACATAGCCATTCCAGCTCTGAACTTCGGTTAGCTTCAGCCAGCTTGCGCGGTGTCCGTTCCAGCAAAGATGCACGGTCACCTGGCTGTTATTACAGCAGACACCCTGCGTGCTGTGCAGAGGCGTGTGTATGACATGTCCCTGTCCACAAAGCCTGGGAACGGACGAGGCAATTCAGAGGTCACTACGCAGAAGGTGAAGGGAGAAGTGAGGGCTGTAATGATGAAATAAGGAAAAGGCAGTATCCTTATGAAGCAATTTTTTTTTTTTTTTTTTTTTTTCCACTGAGCAGCTGTGTGCTCCTTAAAGAGACAGCACAGTGCCAGGTAGTTATTGTTCAGATTGAGAATTACAGAATTTTCTTAGTTCTGTTGCCTAAGTTCTGGGTAGTTCTGTCCTCTTTTAACCCAAGGAGGGGTTTTATGGGTTTTATTAGCTTTACTCTTCTGATTACAGGCAAGCAAAGCCCATTAGCTGGAGTTGTAATATTTATCTGCTTTACAAGGCAGCATGATTTTGGAAATACATTCAAACTGTGAGTATGCGCGTTTCCTGAGGATTATCTTTCGACCCGGATCGGGATAGGGGACTGGACGGTCCTGCCGGCTGTTCCGAAGGGTGGATGGGGCAGTCTGTGGAAGTACAACTCTGTACAGTGATTATGCTGAACTTCGTGCCCCTTGTCGACAGAGTCTCTCCTAGCCTGTGCCAGGATCGCTTAGGTCAATTAGGAACTCTTTTTTTTGTTATCACTGTTCAACCTCTGAGGGCATTGACCTATTTATTTCTTTAAGTGCCTTGCTTAAAGATATCTTACACAAACTGTAATAACGCCCTTGGGGCCCTGGAATGTCCTTGAAGTATTTCTGGTGCGTGGCCCGCCCCAAAGGGACCCGTGTGCCCACGGTTCCCAGCAGCTCTGTGGGTGCCCTAGTTGGAAGCCGGGGGGTGCTCCTGCAGTTCCATCCAGGGCTGGGCTTGGCTTGCCCGGCTGCAGCACTCTGCTTCAAGCTGCTGGCACCGTTAGCTATGTAGAGAAGGGGCTTTTTTTCTTACGTTATGTGACTTAACTCTCATGTTTGGACACTTAAACTCTCTATATTTGGGAGATGCTATCCTGTTTCTCAGGAGTTTGTTATCAGTGGATTTCTTCCTATAGTTCAGTGTTTTTATTTGCACCTATGCCACATCTGCTGGAAATTTAAGCCTTAGTGAGAACCAAGCTATGGAAGGTCCAGTTTGGACTGAAAATTTCTCAGAATCTGTAGCTTTCTGGAGCACCTTAACACATGTGTAAGTGCTTTTGATTAGTTATGGCTTGAGATACCTACTTTTTTTAGGTTGCGTCTGCCCTTGCGTTACAGTAGGGTAGTCCCATAAAAGTCAGCGATGTAAAGTGAGGGCAGATTTAGTTCCTCTGTAATTTCTAAAGCAAGATAAACGAGTTCTCCACACAGCGCTGTGTCCTGCTACCTTGTCTGCTCAGCACACAACTCCAGCTCTGCTCAGAGGACAAAGATTTAAAAATTCTGTGAAGAGGACGTTTGTGCCAGGTGGATTCTTTTTCTTTTCTAAACCAGCAACCTAATACTGTTTTCCTGTGTTTCAGGTTGTTCGTTCAGCAACACAGGCACAGTCTTATTGAGAACAAGAACTACGTTAAAAATTGATCCTAAAATTGCAGTCATAAATTATAGGCGTAACATTATAGGCGCAAATTCTATGTATAAAGGAGGACGGGTTGTCTCTCAGCTGAGGAAAGGTAACTTGGGTCAATTATTAGCACTCTCTTATTCACTATTTTACTGGAAAAACCAGAGATCTGCGTGTGTGACGGGGCTGTAGCTGAGGACAGCATTCCGTAGTAGGCTTCCAGCTCTTCAGCGAGCTGCTGGGCATTGAGGCGCTCCGCAGCTCCCCGGGAAACCTGCCCGGTGCTGAGGAAGGGCCTGTGAGGGGAGAGCCGATCGCCCCGGGCGCAGGCAGAAGGAAGGAGCCCATGCGGTGCCTGGATCTACCGGACCGAGAGCATCACTGCGTACGTGATGGAAATGTCATTTTGGCACTTTTTCATTTCCTTTGTAAAATCTCACTGTTCCCAGGTAGTCCAGGGATGAGGTCAGGGAGTTGCTCTTGGTGATGCAATGTGCGACGCGCGTGGCCATTTGAAGTTTTAGCTTATCCTGAAGCTGTAAAAAAAGAAAGAAAAAAGAAGAAAAGCGTTTGGCTGACAAAGTGTCCCTTTGGCTCTGTTGAGGACATCTGTCACAGCGCGCTCTGCGCGTGTTTGTCGCGGGACTTTTGCACTTATTTCTGAGGTCTGCTCTGCGCGGGTACCAAATGAGGCTGGGGTGGAATACTGGCCAAACACGAAGTTTGGCTCCCATGGTCAGAAATCGCTGTTCTTGAGCCGCATTCGTGCCCGGGCTGTCTGCACGGCCGCCGGCTGCTCGGGCGCGCTGAGCTCCTCCAGCACCGGGGTTTTTTTCTGCTGGAACCGCGACGGTTCCCGCTCCTTGGGATGATGGCGGCGGGGGCGGATGCCGGGAGCCGTGTCCGCGCTCCGTGGCACCGGTACCGGCCGGGCAGCCCCCGAGCAAAAGCTCAGCTTAACCCGGCCTCGAGCTGCGCCCTGAAGCCGGCGGCAGCGCTGCGGGCGGGGAGCGCCGGGGCCGCCTCGCCCCCCTCCCCGGGCAGGGCTGGGCTCCGCCGGCGCTCGGGGAAGGCGGCTCCTCTCCGGGGCAGCGGGCTGCCGCCGGGGTGTCCCGGCTCCCCGGGGCCGGGCGGGGGGTTCCCCGCGCCGTGCGGGCGGCGGGAGTTTTGCCACGCTCCCTAAGCCCTCTGCCGGCAGGCAGCGGCTGGGCAGGGCCGGCCGCGCCGCGCGGGGGGGGCAGCGCCGGCAGCGCACCAAGATGGCGACAACCGCAGTTCCTCCTGCAGCTCCCCCACCTCCGCAGTCCAGCAACGCCTTGCGGGAGACGCGCTAGTGCAGCGGCCACAGTAAGTTGCAGCCCCGGCGCCGGGACCCCGCGGGGGGCGCCCGGGGTCTCTCAGCCTTTGCTCCCCCGGATTTTTTTTTTTTCCCCCCCTCAAATTCATGCCCCCCCCCCTCCCCCCCGGCAGCTCACACTCTCTCCCTGCCCTCCCCCCCCCCCCGGCGGGGGCTTTGCCGCAGAGCGATTTTCCGGCAGCTCTTGGCTCGCACGGGGGGCGATCTCTGGTGCAGGCGGGAGCCCGGGGTAGCCCCTGCCCCAAATCCGCTCCTTCGGCGGCGGCGGCTGCAGGGAGGGGGTGCCCGGAGCCTTGCCCCCTCCACCCTTCGGAGGAGAGCTCGCCCGGGGGATGCCCGTTCGCTCGGGGAGGGGGTGCCGGGTGCCCCGCTTCTCTCCCCACCCAGCACCGCCCTCCACGCCCCAGCAGCAGCCGGGATCCCTGGGGCTCCCGGGGCAGCCCCTGCCCTAGCCGGGGGAAGGGCCACCCACCCTCGTCCCGCTGCGGCCTGAGGCCCCGTGGGTGCCGGCCCTGCGGCCCCGGGTCAGCCGTCCCCCGGCTGGGAGGCCGGGGCTGGGGGGCCGGGGCTGGGGGGGGGCAGTGGCCCCCTGCGCCCACCCAGCAGCGGGAGCTCCGCTGGGGCCGCCTTCTGCATCCCCCCCGCAGCGCGGGGAGCCCGCGGGGCCCTTCTCGCAGGGCCCTAAATTGGGGGCTGTGCTCTTTGTCTGCGTTGTGGGGAGGGAGAGAGGAGGGGTGATTGGAGTTCTCGGTATCCCTTCCCCCCTCAGCCCTAGCTGCAGAGCTGCTACATCCCCCCACCCCCCTTCTGCTGCCCGGGGAGGGGGAGAACTTGGAGGACAGGGGCAGCTTTGAGGTTCCAGCCTGACCCAGATGTTGGCATCATGGTTTGCGCTCAGGCTTCCTTCTGCCACACAGATTTTGGGGGAATGGTGAGGGCAGATTTATTTTATTTTTTCCTTCCGGAGGGGGTGAGAGGGAGGGGGAATTGCACGTTCACAAGCTTTTTCTATTAAAAATCTGGGTGTCTTCTTCCCCTCCCCCCCTCCTTTCTGGTGCAAATTATGCCCAGCTGATGTGGGGGTGGGGAAGCTGGAAGAGATGCTCCATGGCAGTAGCTGCAGATGATCCGAGGTAAAGTCTACAAGTCTGACGGGAAGGGGAGCGTGTGTGAGCAGAAAGGCTGCGCGTGAGGGCCAGCACAGCTGGAGCTAGTCTTCTGTAAGGGGCCTGAGCTGAATTTTGGAGGGGGATCCCAGGTGTGGTAGGTTCATCCACCGCTGGCTTTCCACACGTGCCGTGTTGCTGGGGATCGGCATGAGATCCTTGAGGACTTGGACAGGTGGGGTCGGTTTGTGGGGCGCTGGTTGTGTTTCTGCTGTGTGTAGGCATGTAACCTGGTCCTCGTAACACTGCAGCATTCCACCCCCACTGGGAACCCATGACCCGTATGTCCTCATTTCACACTGGGGAAGATTTAATTGTGAGGAAGGAGGGTGTTCTAGGAGCCCAATTGCCCCTTCCTCCCGGTATCTTTAGGGGCAAAAAGGGGAGAAAGCATTACATCAGTGGTTTTCTCACAGGTGATGGCTGGCAGTCCTGTTTTGGAGGGAGGGGGCCTGGAAATACTCTTGCATAGAGCGTTTATTTTTCTGTGTTCGTGATGGATGCTCTTCTGAAAAGAGATCACGATACAGGCCAGGCGGCCTGCGGGAGGTAACCCCAATGGTGGCTGCCGTGGAGCGCTGCCTTCCACGGGGAGCAGCACTTCGGGGGTGAGTTCCTCTCGCAGTCGCCCGGTGTTTCCTGTAAGAGCGTCGTGTGCGATGCTGGAGGTGCCGGTGGAACCCGTGTTGGGCTGGGGTGGCCAGCTCCCGGGGGCGGCAGGGCCCTCACGGAACCGGGGTCCCACCTGGGGCTCCTCACCGCCCGTGGTATCTCGCTGTTTCTGGGGGTGCTGTTATGTAAAGTTCGTGAAGCTGTTTGTAATCTATAAATAGCCTCTGGTGCTGTAAAGCAACGGGAGAGGAGTTAATGCGTTTTAGAGTAATAAACAAATGGTCAGTGCTCACAGCAGTGCTCCGTGATGCAATTTTCCGTACAAGTAAAATGCGAGGCCTCTCAGAGCTTGGCTGGTTGTGTTTTCCATCTGCTGTGTGTTCAGGAAGTCCCCATTCTTAGCTTCAGGGATGTTTAAATAAAACAATTAACAACGTGACCGAAGGGCTGCTTGATCCTTTTTTACGTGTTTCAACACTTCTACGCTGTCATTCATCCCGGGTGAAAGGACCTGCACCTATTACAAATAATTTAACCAGTTATAGAAGCTCATACATGTGGCTTGTGTCTAGATTGTGGTATAGATATTGTACTGCTCGGTGGAACAAGTATCATTATGTGAATATTTTGCGAATGGAGGTGGAAAGCTAGGTTTCTAATAAACAGGAGAGAGAGTGATTGCATGTTGCAAGAAATTGAGCATGGATGTACTTCCATTCTCAGCTAAAGGAGGTGAAATAGAAACAAAGTCAGCGCTGAGTGAAAACAAAGTAGCTTGAAAACCTAAATCATGGTATCATCTTCCTCTTTTTTGTTATGTCTGCATTCATTTGTGGGTTTGCTTGGCTTGTTGAGCATGCTTTTTCATTAAAATGAACTGATACGGCTTTACATATCAATTGATCCTTACTATTTTTTGATGACTAGAGAGGAGATTGGCCCCCGGGCCGTATGTGACTCGGGGGCATGCTGTGTTCATGCAGTCACATGATTTCCATTCACTATCGATTGCCTTCCTCCCGAAGCGCCTGCAACTGCCATTGACATCAACAAACACACCAGAATCAATAATTTATTGTTGTGCTCAAAGAAATGGTTTGGATTAAAGAAGGTGTGGTAAAATAACAAAACAAAAGCACTAGAGTTGAGAACAGGCACCGGGAAAATAACTGAAGAAACCACGGAGAGGAGATTGCATGTGATGGCTTGTGTTAGCGGTAGTGGGGTGGAGCACTTGTCATCGTTGGACTGTTGGCTTGAATCTAGTGGGGTTCGGAAATAACCAAATGCTCAGACTTTCCCCCTTACATGCCCTGTTATTCCACTTTTGTGTGGAGCGGACAGTCGCTAAGCTGGAGAATACAAGTAAAGAAGAGGTGGCTTACTGCTGCAGAAGCGTGTTAAAAATCCTCCTTGACGTTAGCTCAAGATCCAAGACTGGCTTTTACCACTTCGCATGAACTTGTCTTACGAAAGACTGTCTTTAGATGCTGTTCCAAAGTTAGAGGAACTTCTGCCTTCTCTTCTCTCAGTCTTGTCCTGCAACAAAGTATTATTCCTGCCTAATGGGGCGCAGCAGCATACAGGGTATTTTAAGTAGAAAGAGGAGCCAGCAGGAACTGGACTGTAGCAAAACTGTGAAATTGCTCCTTTCTGAAAACAGCCATTTCAAAACGCAAAAATCTTGCTAAGACCTTGAAGTCCCATTCCATGTTACACTGTTCCTGTGCTAGCAGAAAGGTATGAGGAGTTTATAGAGAAAGTATTCTGAGTAGTTAATTCCAGGATGATTTTTTTTTTTTTTTTTAAAATAAAGCAATAATGTTTTTCATTGCTGAATAGCATATAATGCATTGTGAACTTTACAGGTAATGGTCTTAAAGTTACATAAATAACTTTAAACATACCTACATAAACCTTCATTGCTAACAAAGTAGGGAGCAGAAAATATTGGAAATTACTAAAAGCCATCTCCTTTCTGTCTTTTTCTCTTGATACGTACACTGTTACTCATTTTTGCCAGAACTGCCCATATGAATTTTAAAACCAAATAAAACATACCTGCACGCAGTTACTCATTTCTGTATGTTTGGGCATGCTCTCAAACCGCTCGGCTTGGCTGCTGAGGGAGGAGGTGGTGCTTGCTTGGCATCAGAAGCTCCTGCAGCTTGGGGGCAACCTCAGCGGCATCTGGCTCTCTTTGGCCATTGAGATGATGTTTCTGGCATTGGGTTTTGAGGAAGGGTACTTGAAAACCAGAGCGGTTGAAGCTCATCACAAATAGCTTATGTATCTGTCCCCAGTGCTTCAACTTACCTAATTTTCTTTTCATGGCTAAGGGCATGCCCAGACATAAGCTAAATTGTTTCTATAACTAATGCTAGACAAGAATATTGTTATTCTGGCAACAAGAATAATAAAAAGTTGTCTTTATTTCCAGGCATGTTGAATTCCTGGCAGTTCTGTGGAAATCTGAGAGGTGACAATGTTCAATATCATTAAAAATCAGACTGCTTCTAAGGAGCCTAACTCTTAACTGAAGTATGTAACTTGTGTTATAGTTACGAAGTTGCAGGGCTGGATGCCTGATCCTTAGGCCCTTTGTGGATTTAGTCAACCTCAGTGATTTAATATGACTTCAGTGAGAGAGATATTTCACCTGAGTGGACAAGTACTCTAGAAACATGAGGTTGAACAACAAATGCTGCTATTCCAATGGCGTTTCCAGCAGGAGATGAACTTTTTTTTGACTGTCTGGTGAAATCAGTAGCAGGGTGGTAATGTTAAGACAACTAGGAATAGCTGCCATTAGGGGAGGGTGCTTTTTGTGTAATCGGATGAGATATGCAGGGAGTGATAAGAAAAGGTGAAGACAGCGTAACTCAGGCAGCCATAAGGCAACACCAGGCCTGCATGGGTTGTATTCCAGAACATTGCAGAAATTCCGAGATCTATGCTGTGTAAGAGCAGAGGACTAGAAGGGGGGATATTTATTCTCCTTCCCTTCGTATTTGTCCATATTTGTCCCATTTGTTATTGCACCATGTGTAATCACACCATCTGAGTGCTCCACCATGTTAAATGAATTCCTCCAAAAGTATTGGGTAGAATAACTGTTACCTTGCTCCTATTTTATGGGTCACCGATAGGCTGAATGAACTGAACAAGGAATTAAATTTGGGTTAGTGTCTTAACTATTACGCAGTAACTCTTTTGAACAATTCTTTGTTCAGAAGTTAGGCTTTAAAAAGGGGAAGTCGAAGTGCTGCACTTCAGCTTGCTTACTCTGCGTGAATCGCGCAGTCCCTGTGTGAGATGGTGATAAATGCAAGTCAGCTTTGAGTAATGGCGAGCGCAGGGACCTGGAGCGCTGGGGCTAGCCGTCTGTGGCTCTCGTAACTTACTGAGTGACACTACAGAATCATACTGCTACTGGTAGGCATTGAAAAAACCCACATTACTAGCTCTTTAGTTTCTCAGGTTTTTGTTAAAGCATCTTTAAATATTAATATGTTTTCTAACATTTTTCTGTTGCTTTTGGTTGCTACTGTGCTTCTCTCTCCTCCCTACATTTCTGTTCATTTTTTCACCTTTAGAGGTGTGTGTTCACGTTCGGTTCTGCCACTGCTGTTTCAAGAGCGTTAACTGCTTTCTTGCCCTGTCCGGAGTCTGCCCTTGAGCTCTGCTTGGAGATGAGTGCTCAGGGAACTTCTGCAATGTTTTACATAGGGTGGGGAAAATGACCAGCAACAAAACAATAAATATTGCTTGAAAGTGGAAAATATTTCCTTTTTCTTTGCTTTATAGCATCAAATGTGACATGAGAGCTTTTCTGAGGGAAAGGTTCCTCCTGCATCTCAGCCAGTTGTATTGCTGTACCTTTTCATTGATAAAATTGGCCTGTTCTAGACACACAGAATTTACTGCAGGTGGAGAAGATCGGCGAGTTCTTCTGAAGGCCATTTCCAGCCATGGAGTTTCTCAGGCATGGATATTTTGGTTTGGCTTGGAGCTTTTTAGGCTCTCATGCAGTAGAATTTGAGAGGGCTGTTCGTCCACACTATGTTTTCCTTTCTGCTCCAACCCTGCATGTTCAAATCAAAAGCCACGTGTGTCTGTGTGGGTTACATAAAAATTCATATAAAATTCCTTCTCTCAAAGGAACTGAAAGACATACTGTGAATGACTGAATCTTGCAAATTAATAAATGAAGAAATGTATTAAAGCAAATATATTGCCTCAAAAGTGTTTTTTAATTTATTTTGACAATCAGCTTGAATAATTTATTAGAATATTTCATAATGTACTGGTAAATGGACTGCTGGGAACGTTTAGAAAAAATAATTAAGTCTTAGCAACTGGCCACCTCAGTGCAACATTTTTTCCAGTGTAAAATCTTTGATCTTTGAAAAATGTGCATCTAAATATGCAATCTGGCCCCAGGGAGTTCTGCGCACCAAACTCCAAGTGCCTGGGACAAATTCCCGAGTCCCCCGAAGTCACTGGGATCCCCAGCAGCGCAGTGGCGTTCCTGATGCAGTTACCCATAGCTCGGTAAAGCACGTACCCCCTTCTCCGACTCTACCTGGATGGTGGGTCTTTGTCACAAGTTTCAAAATGTTTCTCTTGGTAGAGGTTGAGGAATCGCATGTGGAAAGTGTCAAACTAAATTCTAGCATTTATTCTTACCAATTTCTGTATATCCCAGCACGGCCATACTCACTTGTAAAATAAAATTTACAAGCCTTTTAGCCTAAAGAAGCTTGCCGTGCAGAACAGCCCAGGCTGTGCTTCAGCAGACCAGATGTGCCACTGTGAAGTGTCTTTATTGACAGACGAGGAGGAGCCACCCAGCTCTCCCAGAACACGCGTGGGCAACAGGACAGGTACTGGTGAGACAGGAGCTGTCTGACTCGCAGGTGCCGAGCTGGCTGCGCTGGGTGTAGGGAGACGGCTGTTATACATGGCCCATTAACAGGACTGGCGCCTGGGAGAGTCCCAGTGCTTGTGATCAACACCCACTTCTACCACTGATTTCCAGGTGACCTTGGACAAATTCTTTTCCCTTTCTATGTGTCTCTCTCTGCAGAGAAACTTTTCTTCTTAAATCCTGAGATCTTCAGGATGAAGATAGTTTAATATTTGTTCATTCAGTCAACACGTGGGTAAAAACTAATTTTGGTAAAGGTCTTTAAGTAGTAGTTTTATTTAAAAAAATCAAATAATTAGATAATACCTGATGTTTTTTGAATACCCTCTAGGAACTAATCTAAATACACAAAAAAGGGAAAGCTCACCCTCTTGGTTGTGCTTCCCACACAGGCTTCTACAGCAGAAAGTCTTACTGACATAGGCAGGCTGGAGCCTGGATTCACCCAAGAAGCAGATGTGCCGACGCCCTCGTTCTGTGTGGCTGGTTTGGGGGGGGTGTTGTTGTTTTTTTTTTTTTAGCAGATGTTCATGCACTCTAAACTCATTCTGTTCTTCCACTGAATACTGAAAAACCCCTCCCATGGTGAATGCTGACGGGAATATTATTGTATCCTCATGTAGAAGTTTTTGTTGTTGTTGAGGTTTTCTTTTCTTCCTACTGAGAAGAGTGGGACATTTTGAAAGTGGAAATCCTTGATAGTCTCACCATTTTTTGCTTCAATAACAAGTGGAATGCTCCACGCATCCCGTTTTGACCGCGGCTCCTTGCAGGCAGAAAGGGCTGCAGGTGTGTTGGTTGCATGACTCTGTACCTGCTTTGAACGATCACGTGAGCCTGGAGAACTTGGTGGGCTGCGTAACGGAGGCGTTTCAAACTGTTTGTCTGTATGTTTGGGGTTTTTTTTAAATAAAACTAGCTCTCTGAAGTGCCCTGGGTAGTTATGTGTGTGTATGCCGAGTAAAGGTAAAGATTAGGGGTTGGCTGTTGGAGCTGCAAAGCACGACTTGTCATCATAAGAACACATCATGTGCTATCAAAGATATAAAAACTGCTATATGGGTCTGATTTAAGCAGTTAAATAAACATTCCATTCCCATCCTTTCAGTTTACATCCTAGTTTTGTCCATTATCTTAATATGGGATAATTTACTGGGAAAACAAATGAAGTCAGGACAGGCAAGAACTTCCCAAGAAAGGAAAGCCCCAGGTCACTGTTGTGTATTGACAGCAAGCAGGTAACAGCCCTGTGAGTAAGTACCAAATGCTGAAACAAAAGCAATTGCTTCTTGTAACTTCAGCAGCAGAACAGTCTGCACCATGTGTGAACACGAGAACAAGTAGCGCGAGGCAAACTTGTAACCTGGTTTATCGGTATAGCATCAAAGCGTGTCTGGAGTTATTAATGGACAGGATCTTTGCAAAACCGCTGTGATGTGCAGTTGCGTACCAGATGCAGGAGGGATGGTTCAGGTTTTTTGTTGGTTTTGTTTGTTTGGTTTTTTTTTTTTAAATGGCCACTCTAGCAGATTAGTTGGTTGCTTCCAGTTGCTGGTTGTGTAATTGTGCATACAAATCAGGCATTCATTTGTGCCTTCATTTTTTTCCCTTTTTTATGCTGTGTCCCTGAGCTACTTTGGTTTCTAAATTCAGGCCTTACATATTTATCTGTGCCATTCAATTAGACCACATCCCCAATGCTGCTATATAGTTTCACAGTATGTGGGAAATTTGGTAATTAAATGCATGCAAATGCTGCAAGAATAGAATAAATTAATTTTTCCTTAATATCAGCAGGCTATTCTATGATGTTTCTAGAGATAGTGTGACCAAGATACTGGCTTTTCTTTCCCCCTCTTGCCATTTTTTTTGAGTCTTCATTGTTATTACTCTAGAAATACCTGATCAAGTTTATATGAAAAGAATCCCAGCCCAGGCTACGCTGTGTAGTTACATAAGGAGGGAGATCTATACTTCAGTTTTTTGGATCTCCTAATAAAAGCTGAGATGGAAACAGCATTTAAGTTCTACCCATGTGATGCAGCTTTAGATTTGCATGTGAATCAGAGCCTTCAGAAAGCGTGTAAATGGCAGTGTCACAGCTGGAGCGAGGCAGTTGCAAGGAATAACCTGAAATCGCTTGGAGGGCTACTTTGCACCAGATGTTCTGGCTTTTGGAAATACCCCAGGTACTATATTGAAGGCTGGGATCTCCAGGTGTTCTTAAAAAGAAGGACTCTGTTATTTCTGTGCTGTATTTATTCATGAAGTCCACTGCAATCCATAGAAAGTTGTGATTCTTGGTTTCGGAGCATGCCCATTGCTGAGGCTGGGCAGATGTGTCCCAGCCCGTCCTTACGGATGTCGCAGCTCATCCCTCCGTTTTGGTGATGTCTCTGGCCTCTGTGGACCCTTCCCACGTGCATACAGTACAGTCTTCAGAGCCAAGGCCTGTAAAGACCATTGGTGGCTAACATCATGCTAAAATAGCTGAATTTTAACCATTCCATCCTATATCATAGTTTTCAAGGAATTTGAAACATTCTTTCAGTGATTCCAAATTCAATATATATTTTGATGCTGTGTGCGTGTCAGCTTAAAAGATCTGACCTTACTGATGGTCTTTTTTCCTTACTTAAGGGCCCTTATCCTGCCTAGCTTTTGGATTCTCTGTGCCGTATACTCGTGGTTATTTTGCCTCTCCTCTTGAATTCATTGCCACTTCGGTGTTCGGGTTCCTCCCTGAAGTGCCAAGCCATGTCAGGGCTGGGTTGTATTCCAGCCTGCAGTACTGCAGTGCTGTTGCATCAGTGCAGGGTTTCTGTAATTCCTCTCCTGCCTTGGCCTCCTCCTGGAGTGTGAAAAGCTTGAAGAGGTACCAGTAGCTCAGAAATGCAATATATTCTTGTTGCTGGTTCTCGAGCAAGAGCTTGGCAAAAGGTGCAGAGCTGCAGAGGGTTTGTAGGCGGCTGGATTCAGATAAGCGAACTTCCTCGCAGCTCTTCTCTTTTGTAGGAGTGGGGGGAAGAGAGCGAGGTGCTCTTGGTAGGGACAGTGTAAAATCCTGTCAGAGGTCTGTGCTCCTTTGCAGGTTGGAAGCTCTGCGACGTCTTCCCCAGCTGTGCTTCTGTACCTCATCCGCTTCCCTTTTCTTTTTATCATGGAGAAGTGCTCGTTTGGGTTGCAAAGAAGGCTCTGTGTCTACCCCACGTATTACAGAAATTTAACTTTCAGAAATTACTGTTGTACTTGATGAAAGTCCTTTAAAATTATTTCATTCTTGGGGCCTGAAATGAGCAGAAACCCTGATAATTATGTTATATCTAAAATGAAAGGGTGAGATTTGACTTCCTGTAGCAGAGATGTAGCGTGCTCCGGAGTAGGAAGAGGTGAGCCCACGGAGGTCTTGCTCCTACCTAAGGAAGCGTTCAGAGTGCTCCCTGGCACGCCTATTCCAATGCATGCCCAAGTCATTAAGGAAACTTCTCCTTAACTGCAATAATATCTGATAGGACACGAAGGAGCATTTTTTCCAAAAGAGCTCAGCGTATGCTGTGCGTGTTGGCTGCTGCGCTCTCATAAACCCAGCCCCACGTTACTCCTCCCTTGTGTTGTATTGAGGGGAGTGCTTTGCTGAATGCCTTGTTAGCAGGGTGAGGAATGTGCCAATACCCAGCCCTTTTTAGACAAGGCTGAACACCTTGTCCTGACCATGGGGACAGAGCTGACTTGGAATTTTTGTCTAAGAATCAGGTTTTGTCTAATAGTGTGTTAGAGAGCAATGACTGGTAGAATAATTTTTGCAGGAAAATACCAGTTTTGATAAAGTTGCTTTTCAGAACGGTTTCTGTAGTCTAGAGTAGAGTTTGTGTTCCGGAGACGCCCAAATCAGGATAGCCGTCAGCGTGGCTGTTGGAGATCCAGGTCTGCGTGCCGCTTCTGCTTGTGTTGTAAAAGCTGGGTGAAGTAGCGCGGCGGGCAGGCACGGGCAGGTTCACCCAGCATCCAGCACTTGGTGTCCATCTGCCTGTAGCTTGCTTGGGACGGAAAAGCAGCAGGTCTGCTTGCCTCACTCTGTGAGGACCTGACGCCCGGAGTTGCCTTTGGATCTTCGATGCTATATGCTTGTCTGTGGTTTTGCCCTGACTGACTTTGTTCTGCCTGTGCTGTTTGCTCCCCTGCAGAGCTGACCTGTCCGGGGGAGCAACATAACTAAAGAAGCTGCTGCAGGATGAAAAGATGGCAGCACGGCTGCTCGCACCACCAGGCCCTGATAGTTTTAAACCCTTCACTCCGGAGTCTCTGGCTAACATTGAGAAACACATCGCAGAATTAAAAAAGAAGCAGCGTCCAAAGCAAGACAGCAGCCACCGGGATGACGATGAAGACAGCAAACCAAAACCAAACAGTGACCTTGAGGCGGGGAAGAATTTGCCTTTCATCTACGGGGACATCCCAAAAGGCCTGGTTGCTGTACCACTGGAGGACTTTGACCCTTATTATATGACCCAGAAAGTGAGTCTGCAAGAAAGAAGTCGCTAAACCACCTTTTTCTTAGGAAATTGCAGGTTTGGGTATGGTTTAAGTAGAAGACAAAGAATGGAGTCTTTGGATGGGGCTTGTTTGTTTTGTTATGTATTTTTCTTTGAGGTTTAATAGAGATCATATGATCAACCTTTAAGCACCTGCTTGGATGGAGTTAGGAGAACAAGGTCTGTAAACTAAAAATAGATAAAGTTGTGCTAATGTGCCAATTTTAATCATGAGGGCAATAAGAAGAATTTAATTGAGGGGTAACAGTTTTAAGTGTGCGTTTCATTACTTGCATGGAATTCCGTCTGAATTTGATTGTTACGAAGCAGTGGGATATAGAATCATGACAAAAAAGAAGTGAGATAAACTAATTAACTCACTCTCATCTTCATAATTTTTATTTTTAAAATATTTGTCTGTGGAATTAAGGTGATATGGCAGGAGGCATTTATGGGTGCCAAGATGTATTAAGAAATGAAGTGGTGCCATGAGGGAAGTGGTGAGTAAGCAAACACTATGCTGGAAATGGAGGGGAGGGATCTTCTGCTGGTGAAATAAGGAAGAGCATGATCACTGATTTTCCTAGAAGGCTAGATGACTTAAAACCAGGTTCTCTTCTACTGTTTAATTTCATTGCTTTCTTTGATAAAAATTTAATTTGAATAAGCCGAGGTAATTACCATCTGTAACTCAGGCTTAGCTGCGCCACTTGAGAAGCCGGAGGTTTGACCGTATATGTGACAACAGTTGTGATGTGACTGTTCAAAACTTGGATGGAATGGCTGTCACGTAAAATCAGTACGTTGTCATGGGTAACAAAATGGTTTATGAATTTGCATTGGGGCAGACATTTCTTGCCACACTCCGAAGTGATTCTGTGGCTGGCAGGACATTATTCACATGAAATCAACTGAATTTGCTGCTAACATTGGGTATAACTGATCATTCTTTTCTGCATTTACACTAGTGAATTTAATGTTTATTTGTTGTGTCAGTGGTGCTAGGAGTACAGGTACCAACTCAGAAGAGGGCTTCGAAATACGGTGATTTGTGTATGTGTTGAGTATCAGGCAGACTGGTGTTCAGGTGGATGTTGTACTTAAGGAAATGTATTGACAGCTGCTGTTGCTGGTGAGAACGTAGCTTACGTTATCCCTCAGAAATATTTTTCTCTTTTTTAAACAAATATTTTCCCTTTATTAAACAAATCTGGTGTTGCCTGGTTTTGGTGTGGCCAGGCTGTGAAAGAGAGACATGTAGCTGACGAGCAGTTCCCAGGATCTCTTTGGCTGTGTGTGGCCACTTGCACCCAACCAAAGCAGGTGTTAGGAAACGTCGCTGCAAATCCAAGCAGGAGTGTTTTGTGCCCTCTTTGCGTTCATGTAGTTGAACGGACGGTGTTGGGGGGAGAATTGGGCCGTGTTCTTCCTAGCTAAAATAGGAGAGCAGCGCTGAAAGGGTAGCGGGCACTGCCGTGTCCTGGAGCATTGGGCAAAGGCTTCTTGGTCGTCTCAATGTTCCACCAGAAGTAGGATGCAGAGGGGAACCCCGTTAGCCCTCACGCTTTATCAGTCTCCATATTCGCCTCCCAACACAATGCTATTAATAAATCTTTCATTTTTAGAGAAAAATAAGCCACATTCCCAATTTTGAAGGCATCTGTCGTGTCTTCAGAAGAGCACCGTACGTTTCTGCATGTAGCCGCTTTGCAGAGTTTCTGCTCGCTCAGTGTGCCTGCCATGCGGAGATGCAAGCTCTCCACAGAGCTGGAGCAGCTGCAGATGGAGGGGAAAGTTCTGGAGATGGGAGACAAACTCGCACAGCCTTGCCAACCTCGCACTTGCTGTTCTGTGAACAGAGCCTTGCTCTTCCCATAAACACTGGATTAACGTTTTACTGGCTCTGTTTCTTTTGCATCCACTTCAGTATGGCGATAGCTTAGGTGTGTGCTACTTCTTTGCTGCTTCAAATAGTCAGTGACTTCCCACAAAGCGGTTTTTTTAAGGCCATTAAAAAAGGCCCTTCTCTGAATCATCAGGAATTGCGAATCTGCTTGAATCATGGGAAGTTTTCCAAGATTTTTTTTTTTCCCTCTCCAGCATTTGCCAGAAGGCTTTGCATCATAGGTCTTTTCTTTTAAAGCTAGACGTACAGCATGCATAGGAACAAATCAGCTGGTTGCTTTTCCTTGCAGTAGGACACAGTGATCTTGGTTTATCTAAGGAAACTGAAGCTGCATTTTAACTGAGAAGCTGAACTTTCCAGTGGCCTGTTAACTGATATTTAAAGGAGAAACAGTGTGACCTAGAAACAGAACCATGGCACAGGGAGTCAAAACTCCTGGGTTTGGAGCCCAGCCCTGCAAGCAATGGTTTTGTCCGAGCTACTTCTCTTTTCTCTGCTCGGTTTCATTTTGCAGAATGGGAGTAATGACTCTTAGGAGAACCAGGAAAGTCCCTTTGCTCACAGGTAGCAGATTTTGGAGCTAGTTTAGCTCCTTTTTGTCTTCATACAAGTACCAGAGACAATCTTTTCATGATTCTTTGTTTTGCAAATAGTAATCACCTTCCAGTTCCTGTCCTGAAGCACATGGTAGAAGCAATACTTGCCCATGATATTCATTGTGGAAACCTGAAACATTTCAATTAAAAACACCCAAAAGGCAGGTACATGAACTTCTTTGTTCACATGTGCAAACAAAATTCAGGGAAGTTACCTGCGTTGAGCATCCCTAGCAATGAAAGCAAAGCAGCTGATTGCCTCATAGTCTAGTCTTCCTTCAGTGTTGCTTAAGCAAGAGGTAAGGGCCATCATCCTCCTTTATTTCCTCAACCTTATTATTATTTCTTTTTTTTAATGTTTTTCCATCTTTTAGGCCTCTCTTTCCTTCTTTTCCATTTACGGCCTAGGCTATCACTCCTACTAAACAACTCCTCGCCCTGTTCTTTCCCACTGAACGTGAGTTTTGCCAGGTTGTGGTCATTTTCCTCAAGTAACTTCCATTTCACTCAGTATGAATCTCATGCTTCTACAGAACAAGGTAAAGGTGCTAATGCTCCTGCAGTGGCTTTATTTATGAGGCAGTAGAAGATGCCTGAATATTCTGGGAATTGAGACCATGTATAAGCTTAGGTGGATTGAATTCAATGGAAAAATCAACCCTATAGAAGACCGTCGATACATCTGTGAACATCTGAGGCTAGAGTGGGATTGTCTGAGGTCACCTATAGCTTGCAGATGAGCACCTGAGGATCTTTCTAGTGCGTATGTGCCAGTGGAGTGACTTGCAACTTCATCAAATCACATGCACCGTTTGGAAATGGGCCCTCCGGTCCAGAATGTCACCTTGACTGCGTGGACCTGGGAAAATTACAGGGATGTGAGAGACCAGCTTGCGGGAGGCATGTCTGGCTCTAGCATGTGCTTCAAGGAGCCTTCGCTTACGACTCCCGTAGGGCAAGGTAAAGGGCCTGCCAGGTCACGATACCGTTAATGGGTTTTGCATTTCAGTGAAGTCACTGAAACAGAGGGAAGAGTCGGGACCATCTCAAAAATCAGCCTTTTATCCTTATTTCCAAAAGCTAATTACCTTTTCCAGGTCTTGCATGTTTAATGTTATTTTTTCTTCCGCTCCATCTCTGCAGTAGACTTAAAAGGAGCAGGAAAAGTAAGCGTGCCCTTCCCTAGCTATCCTCCCCGCTGTCATGGTGGAATGAAGAAAGGAGAGTGTAATCCCCATCGTGTGTCTTCTCCAGTCCTTTCTGGGTGTGGGATGGAAGGCAAAGTGTAACGGAGTTGTTTGCCGTTGCACAGCTTTTCATGAGACGACAGATAATGGTACTACTTGCATCCAGTCCCAAGTGTTGCCTTAGCAAGTAGAGCTTTCACGCTGTGATCAGGGTATGCCGAGTGTGGCGCGGACCAGGAGGCGAGAGAATCTCTGCTGCAAACACCTAAATTGCTGCAACCCACTGGTGATGAGTGGAAGGAAGGAGAGTCATTTCCACTTCTGAGGCAGAATGGATTTCCTTACATAGGCAGGTTGTGATGTTGTTAAAACTTAAATCCAGATCAGTTGCTCAGTGCTGCATGTTGAATAATATTTATTTTTTAAAATACAACTTTCAGGAATGTTTTATTTGATAAATTTTTAAAAATGTCAAGGGTTTTTCCTATGTTGGGCTTGAAACAAGAGATTAAAGCAAGAACAAAATGTGGCAGATACTTTTTTCCCCATAAGCTTTTCAGTGGTGAAGAATAAGTTACTGAGAAAGAATAAATTTGTCCCCTTGGGGGGGGAGTGGAAAAATTAATATTAAATCATGTGTTTTCCGTATTAGGAAGTACACCTCTTTGAGCCAAAACAGACTTGAAAAGTATTTTGCATTGACGTTTAATTCTGTATATACTTCTTCAGCCTACAGGGTGCCAGAGTTCCCTGTAAATTAATTTTGAAAATAGCTATGTTAAAGTAACTTGCTCAGGGTGTCATCAGAAAGTCGTCACTCTCTCTTGCTTAACATTGAGAGTAAGGCAGTCATCAGCTACCGCCGTAGGAATGTGGTTCCATATGTTCTTAGGCTGTTCATAAAGCTGTTTTCTTCTTAAATCCTCTGCCCACTCTTCCTCACTTTTCAGCCATTACAGAAATGCTTAATGTAAAACCCGCATGAAGCAAGAGTATTTTAAATCTTCATATAACTGGGATGCTTTTTGCCATCACTTGATCAATTCTGTCATGCTCTCCAGCATAGCTTCTTTAATGCGCTATTTTGCAAATTGATTTAGAGAAGACTTATCTTTTGTGATCTTACTTCTTTTTGTGAGAACTATTTCTAAGGTTTCTGTAAAGCGTAGATTCCAAGCCAACTTTAAGAAAACTAAAGTGGACAGCGCCTTTTTCACAACTCTCTAACAACAAACCGAGACTTCTGAAAGTTCGACCAGACTTCATCTCTTAGAAGACGACTGCAAAATGCCTTCTCCAGGTATCACTTTTCTCTGAGTTTTGAGCTTTGCCTCAGCAGATCTTAAAAGGGCTTAACGACGTTCTTGGACCTGAACCAGCAAACATTTTAAGAGCATGCAGCCATTTTGAAATTGAGTTTTAATATGTCAGCAGCATAAAGAAAAACTAAGATAAGGTTTTAAACTGCCAAACACTTTTTGGCTTTTGTGCTCTTCTTTCTGTTGACAAGGCCAAGCAGAGATTTACCCAGGATTTTATAAGATACACAAAGGAACTGGAGCTGTGGATCGTGGAACCACTGGAATCGATGAGCAGGCTGGAATGTACGGCACCTTATTTGTGTTATGGCTGTACTGGGAGGCCCAGTTATGATGGGCTGTATAGACAGGAATAAGTTTGACAGGCATTATGGTCTAAAAAGAGAAAGCTGGGCAGAGCGTGGAAGAGCAAACAAGGAGGTGCCTTGTCACGTAATAGATGAAGGACCAAGCTGGCAAGCGGAATGTGGAGTTCACATCTGGTAGGCGATTGCCCTGATCGCTGGATGAAACAGCTTATATTACAACAAGGAATGCCAAATTTTCTGGGTCGATCCTTGTGAAACAGCTGTTGAAAATGTATGTTCCCATGTAATCACTCCGGCAGGCCAAGGCAAACAGTCTCTGACCCCCCATCTGGAGCAGTTTACATCCCCTGGCCCCGACTGAGTCTTGCCGTGCTCTTCTAGCAGAGGTCTGAAGTCTGTGCGTTGGTTTACGTCTGTGAAGCAGCATGCACGTACCTGTGTCTCCATGTGAAGAGCGGTTTTACTTCTGGCTTGCTGAGCTCTATCTGAGCAAACCACAGGGCTCCTGCTCAGTGATTTTTCCCATGTAGAAATGGAGGCGTAATGAGACTGAGCTGCCTCACAGAGCCACTGCATGGGGTTTTGGGGGAATTTCTGTCTTTGTCCAGCTCACCTTGTGCCCACAGAATGTTCAGCAGAGTCACGTCAGAGATGTCATTGCTTAAAAGATGTGGTAGAGTTGAGAGCTCAGTGTTGTGCTAGGGACGCAGCTGAAGCCCGTGAGCATCCCAGCGTGATGGGTATCCTGCTCCGAAGCCTCTGCAGGGGACAGTGAAAAGATTTAAAAATGAATGGTATGTGAGTCTTGAAAAGTTTGTGGTGTCAGGGAAGGAGAGACAGCTGGTTCTTAAAATCAGGTGTCCCTTGACCACTCTGTAATCCGCAATTTTGAAAAACTTAGGGCCTTTTAGAATATTGTTACATGCCAAGGTAATCTGTTCATTAATTCTTGATTTAAGAGCTGTCCAGGGTTGTCTTTAAAGTGCTTTTGTTGGGAGATGCATTAGTGGTTATGCTAACTAATCTTTCTCACTCAGTGCTGAACCACAATCTGATTTTGATTTCCTTTTCAAATAATTTACTGCTCAATGGTCTAATTTAGCCAAATGAGCTAAAATACGTTGTTTCACTTACTAGGAGGGAAATGACAAATTTCATAAGAGTGAGTCTCCTGGGGAAGCACAGTGACTGCGTTGGCAGAAAGCCCTCGTGGATTCCCTTGTGTTGGACTCCGGGAGGCTCGGGGCTGTGCCAAACGGTGGGCTGGTGCCGGGGACCGAGCCTGCAGCGAGTCCGGCCTTGCTCCGTTCCCCTGCAGCGCTCTGGGGTTCATCCTGCCTCGCTGACGCTGCAGCATCCCGGAGGGAATGTAAAATGGGAAAATGGTGCCAGGGAAAGGGCTTTAGCTTTTCAGTGCACACAAATGGCTTTTTTTCCTTCAAGTTGAGCGGTAGGTGCATTGAGTGTGCTGGTATTAAGCAACCACAGTTCTAATTTTGCCTCTCCAGATGGCTGCGTGTGATTCTCCCAGCTTTTTGATATGCATGTTTGCTAGCGGGGAGATGAAATAGTGGGTCTGTATTTTAAGGCTGGTGATGGAGAGATGAGATCGATTCTGCCTCACGTTTACATGATTCATGCCACAGGTTCTGTATAAAGTAGCGAACCTTAACATCTCGCTAATTAAAGGCAATGAGAGCACATGACTGTGCCTGGAGTTGGTGCACCAACGTGGGATGTGCTCAAAATTGCCCATGAGTGGGGACGATGGGTATCTGACTTGTTGTGTCTGCTGGGGTGGGGGACTCTACCGTGACATTTTCTTTCTGCTTACCTGTCAATCTTTCTTTGCAGGTGAGGTGCTGTCTTGTAAAAACACGATTCGTTGTGGTAGCTGCTAGCGAGGTTTGGGAAGGAGGCACACGCTACACGAACACTGTGCCATAAAGATGGTCTTGTGCACTGGGCGATGGCGTGAAGCCTGGGTTCAGCAGCTAATTCTGCTCCTGAATGTGTGGTCCTTAGTTGCTTTGGGCCTCGGTTCTTGTCTATTAGCTAGGGATGATAGTGTTGTACCCTCGCGGGATGAAAATGTGCGCTCTTGGGTGGGAGATTTTGCTTCTGCTCTGAGGTCTCTGGTAAAATGGATGGAGTAGAATTATCCATGATGCACCGGTAGGTATGTTTTACCCTAATGAAAATTTCACAAAGGAGATTATTCTTTAAAAAAGCAGAAGATGCTAATTTTTACCATGGAAGTTGTTCGTCTTTTTTTGTACAATTCATGCTTTGATTTTCATGCATTAACACTCTCTCTCTCTCTCTCTGTTTCCTTCTTTCTTTGTTTCTCTACAGACCTTTGTAGTACTAAACAGAGGGAAAACACTCTTCCGATTTAGTGCCACACCTGCCTTGTACATTTTAAGTCCTTTTAATCTGTTTAGAAGAATAGCTATTAAAATTTTGATACATTCATATCCTTTTTATTACTGAGTTATTTTTGCCTTTGTATATTGGTTGAAAAATCTCTTGCCTATTGTCTTATTGCTCAGTTCAAATAGCGTCTATGAATTACGGCTCTGCACCTGGTGAAGTTGGATTGGCCTCAGAGCGTACACAAAAACATGCTTTTTTTGAATGAAGAAGCCTGGTCCTTTGGACATATGCAATCAAGTAAACTCTTTGTTTCTTTTCCCTGCTAAATTGTACCTGTCTGTGTCTGTTCTTCCATCAGTGCACAGACACTGATAAGTTTTGGAACAGATATGATTTAAGGTTATGCTTCACATGAAGAGGAGTTGAGCTTTAACTAGCTGCTAAAATGGTTAAATAGAATTAGTATCTGGAGAAGGAGCCAAAGTTACCTTATATGTAATTAGACGCTGACTAATTTCTTGCTCTTTTGGCATCTCTCGAACTTCCTTCTACTGGCAAGGCTATTCCAAAATGTTCCGCTGCAGGGCTTCAGACAGCTCTGATAGCTTAGGAAACAGCATCTGCATGTGTTATTGGGGGGGGGAAGTAGTATATTGGATGAGCTGCTTTGCCCTGTTTATTTATTTATTTTTGGAAAGTGACTCTGAAATGGAAACGCGTTCATTTGTTGGTTTAGAGGCTTCTATATCCTTACTTCCTGCATCTCATTTGAAGAAAAAGCTTTTCCATCTTTACAAAGTCGACTTGGGGTCTGAGGCTAGGAACGTTTTCTTTGGCTTGTGTGTTATTTCTTGTAGACTTTCCTCCCCTCTGGATGTGCTGGGACGCAGCTGAGGGATGCAGATCTCTCAGGTTGGGACCAAGATGCTGGCAGTGGATCTTGGGCCTTGATCTAAGATCCATTTGAGTCTGCTTAAACAGTTTTGGAAGTCAAACAGCTTTGGATCTGACCCTGGATTTCACCATTCTGCTAATAATTCAGTAGTTAAAATCCACTCAAATGTCTAACTCTGAAGTTGTGCTGTCCCTGTAACGCTCCTCGAATCAGTTAGTGCAGCACCTTCCATCTGCAAATGTGACACACAAGGTCCTGAACACACAGAGGGAGCAGAGATGTTTGGAAAGATTTGTAGGATTTTCTCCAAGCTAAATCCTGGGTGTCCATGGATTGCAATGCTGCTTTCCTGTTGGGTATATTAGCAGACAGTATATTTTGATGTTACTGAACGGACGGAATTATCTGGGGAGACATTTTCATTAAGGCATGTGATTTTTTAATTGTAAGACATACCAGAAAATATAAAATAAATTGAATGGTGATGTAAAAATACTATTTATATATAGTCACCCCTGGTCTTATTTCCCATGACTGCTGGAAGCACCTTGGCTCTTATTTTTAGTCCACAGAGAATAGACTGGAAATTGTTGTTGAATTTTATTGCAGTACAGTGATCTTTAGGGAGCTGTAAGCTGATGTAAAGAGCCCTGCTAGTGTCCCTTTGATCCTTGACTTTGTTCTACAGTATTTAGCATGATCATTATGTGCACTATTTTGACCAACTGTGTATTCATGACTTTTAGTAACCCACCTGAATGGTCGAAGAATGTGGAGTAAGTAACACTTCTTGTGTTTTTAAGAATCTCACAGAATGTTGTTTTTCTTCTTTTGAGAAATCTGTTCCTACTCACGTTTAAGTTAGCATGAATACAAGTCGTCTTTTATATCCACTTTGTTTAGACAAAAGTGTTTGTAATTCATCTTTTTTCATGACTAAAATGACATTTCTTCAAACTTCTCAGCGCGGCTCTCTTTCTTCCTCATAACAGGTATACATTCACTGGTATTTATACATTTGAATCACTTGTGAAAATTATTGCAAGAGGTTTCTGTATAGATGGCTTTACTTTCCTACGTGATCCATGGAACTGGCTAGATTTCAGTGTGATCATGATGGCGTAAGTTGTGTTTTCAGATTATTTCAGGTATTTGTGGCATACGGGAGGGGATGAGACCTTAGGAAGAGGGTGGGTGTGTAAGGGAAAAATAAATCAAGGAAAACTTAAGTGAATCCCCAAAAGATTTCTTTCTTGATTTTTCGGAAGAAAGCTTTAGGCTGACACGGAGTCACAGATCTACAATGCAACTCCCTGGAGTTAGTGGAGTTGCTGCTGCAAAAAATATTATTTTCTGAAGACTGCCTTTATTAATATAAGACTTTATAACAGTGCCTAGCATTTTAGCTTGCTCACATGCCAGAGTGGCAGCTTGTTCTGTTAAGCACAGGACTAGGAGCCAAGTATCTTTAAATTCTAGTCTCTACCGGTCCTTCCCTCCTTGGGCTTGCATGTTAAAATTTCCCAGGCTGCGACTTAAGGCTGAACAGTTATTAACCCATTTCCGATGAAGGTGCAGTGTCAGAAAAGGAGACCCTTTGTTTTCCTTCCTCATTCTTTTCTCTTGTGCCAGATCAGCTTACATTGGTCTGATAATGAGGATTCATGGGGATGTCTGAATTCACAGCTGAACCAGGAGATGCACGCTAGATTTCTGGTTTTTCCCTTACTGGCCTGCGTTGATCGTTGCTTAGGCTTAGTACTGCTGATGAAAACCAGGTGTATGTCACTGGTAGTCTGAGTTGCTGGTGGAAAAGATTTTTTTTTTTTCCTTTTACATTTGTTTTTGGAATATTGCACGTGTGCATGTTTGGGCTTCCGTATTCAACAATGAAAACTTGAGGGATCTAATTTTCAAGGGTTCAGAGCACTTGAATTTAATTGTAGTAAAATGCTTTAATCGTATAAAATGCCTTTTTTTTGGCTGGATTCTGCACCCAAGGTTGTTGATTTTCCTGAGTTTTTGCTCTTTTTCTACTTGCCTTTTAGTTGTGTATTTAAATTATATGCAAAGAGTTGGACATTATACACAAAAGACAAATAACCAGTAGCTCACTGACACTAGTTTTACTTCAGAATAGACGGGGATCTGCTGTGCACAGTGTAAACACGCCTGTGTGGCTGAGGCTCCCAGTTCTGCGCACACAGACCGAATTCAGCCTGTGAACTGGTTATTTCCTTTTTTTCTCGATAAATTAACAAGTAATGGCATACCAGCTTTAAAAGGCCCAATGCATTGGGCTTAAATAAATGTGCTAAATCTCTATCCAATCTAACTCTGTAACCTCCTTGTTTCCAGCGAGGTTGCCTGTAGACTTCAAATACAATCGTTTTATGTGTCAAAGGCTGGAGCAAGCCCGTGCGTTATTTAAATCCCACTAAGAAGGTCTAAATTTTATGACGCACTTCAGGCCTTTCTGCACCAGGAAGAATCTTGAATATTGTGCATTTCTTTGCTTTTTCATACCATGTTTCTCCCCAGACAGCACAGAGGAAATACTCTGTTCTAAGTTGTGGCACAATATAACTCTGTTAACCTTGCACTAAGCCTCTTATCCTCTGTGTATCTCAGGTTTATCCCCTTGTAAAATGGGGATAATCATACCTACCTGTGGCTCACAAGCAGGTAGTAAAGCATAAAGGATTAAACTGAAGGATGCTAATCAAAGCAAAAGATGATCATGCTTTATTAAATACATGAAGTGAAGCGAATATACCTGAAACCACTGAACTGAGGTGATGTCACCAAATCTCCTCGCATGTTTGACAGTTTTACAATTACCTCCTTCTGTAGAGATAGCGTTGAATTTTCAAGTCCTATATGGGCGAGAATGCAAGTATCTAACCGTGCACCTGGACAAGCTGGTTGCAGTGTGGAGAGACCTAAACTATGTTTTGGCTCTGAAATTTTCTGTCTCTTTCTCTTTTAAATGCCAATTCTAAAACATTTTAAATTACAAGCTGTTTCCTACAAACAGACAACTATATGAAAAGGAAGGTGACCCCAATGGTGCCATTAACTCTGGTTTAATTCTGCAGGTATATAACAGAGTTTGTAAACCTAGGCAATGTTTCAGCTCTGCGCACTTTCAGGGTTCTGAGAGCTTTGAAAACTATTTCTGTAATTCCAGGTAAGGCGGCCTCCGGTTGGTGTTAGCTGTTGGGTACAGGCCCCTGTGAGTGATGTATTGCTTTGTCTGTAGTTGTTGTTTTATTTTGGTGTGTGTATTGTCATTGTGTTTTTTGTGTGTGACCTCCCTCATTGCAGATATGTCACAGAGTTTGTGGACCTCGGGAATGTCTCAGCATTGAGAACTTTCAGAGTTCTCCGAGCTTTGAAAACTATCTCTGTTATTCCAGGTGAGAACCATTAAGCATTAAAGGCTGGTCTTGCGTGTATCTCTTTTCCATATCTCCCCTCCTGTCCTGCATTGCTTATTTCTCAGAAATGGCACTGGGATATTTTTGATGGGCTTTGCAGTCTGTATAAACAGAGTAGTTTGAAATTAACGCTTCTGGGCCAACAGATTATGGGTCGAACAGTCTGCTGTTCTGTACTACTTTATCCCTGTGTACGCATGTGGCTACCCGATCTCTGAAATGAAAGCCAAGCCTAAAGTGTAGTTCCAGGTGAATAAAGGATCAGGCACTCCCTTCCGCCTCAGGCTGAATGATTTCTTGCTCAGCGAGTCACCCCATTATCGTCAGTGTTTCTGGAGTTGTTAGGAATAAGTTTGTAAAGCAAGTGAGAAAAACCCAACCAAGATTAAAACCTTTCTGTGTGAGGCCACTTCAGTTACTTGGAGTCAGATGGGATTTGGGGCAGGTTGTCTTCTAGGTAATGACAATAAGCTTGCCTCCCCATCTTCGGAAAGGGTTGATGCTGCCATTCTGAGGTAGACTAAGCTAAATGGAGCATTGGCACTACCAGCTTTTGCATTTGTATGTTGTAGTGGAACTGGTTGTCAGCTGATAATGCAATAGCGCGTGGCCCAGAGCACTGACTGAGCTTTTAGTAAGCCAGAAGTCCTAATTCATGGACCTGCCCGTTTCACGTGCCACCCCGAGAGCTGGACTTTGCAGGACCATCACTTACAAAGCTACTTCTAGACTCTTAAAACTCAGTCTGGGTGTCAAAGGGTAAGCAATGGCCATTCCTTTATTGTAAGAGACCATGGAGGCATTGTGGACTGAGAATATGATTCTGATCCTGAATTCTTGTACAGAAAAGTCTCGTGCAAATGGTTTCTCAATAGTGTCCCTAATTCTAAGGTCAAGCTCAAGACTCAATTTTCTTAGGCACTGAAGCATCTATAGTTCTCCAGTTTTCGGGTGCTTGACCTATCTCAAGGTAGGCACCCTAAGTAATCATTTGATGAGTTTTGGTTTTCTAATTCTTTGTGTTTTGTTTCCTAATGCATTAACTGATAATGGTTCTTTTGCATTCTCAGGCTACGTTTGCATATACGTTTGCCAAAAAAGAGACTATGGAATTGTAGGGGCCCATCACTTTTGTCCCCATTCCAGACTGCTAAACCCATCAGATGTACATGGCTGTTGTGCATGATGTTCTTAAGTGGCACCTGCTTTCCTTGCACCGAATGAGAGTATGCTAGAATAATGTTCTTACGTAGCCTTCCTTAATGTTTGGCAGTGCACATACAAAGAGCAAAAGATATTTGGTAATTGCTGTTAGCAGTGCACTAGACGGATCTGAAGTGCAGCTGCGATTCTATCAGCCTGCTACAGGTATTAACTGGCTTGCTCAAAGAAAAGCATCGATGTTAAAATAAGTTTTGTGTGTTTTGCTTTCATAATCATAGGAAAGTGAAGATGATGCAACTTTAATGAGCTGGTTACTAAATGTGTGACAGCATGCCTTGTCTTCCTATGGAAAGGAGCAGAGCAGTTCAGTTTTGTATCATTCTCTCCATACTACTCTAAACTAACAGAGTTTTCCTTTTATTTCAAATGACAGCAAGGGAGGTGGATCTGAGCCCTTCTAAGTTCAGTGCAGCCGTACTTTTTGCTAAAGGGATGATATGCTGCACACTTTTATTAAAGAGATGATTTGCTTCACACTTTTATTAAAGGGATGATTTGCCGCACACGGCCGAGGGGCTCCTGTTTGAGTGTTGGGCACACTGAACACATCCATGGCTGGAACTGTAAATGGCAAAACTTTGTTATTTGTATCACTTGGGCTCCGGGGTAGGATTGCCCCAGCTGTGGTGCTGCAACACGTAGGTGAAGCACAAACCTTGCTCCCCTCTCGATTTTGTGACTGACAATGTGAGGAATGTAAAGCATTTGTGTAATTAGCCTTTTGGGTTATTTAATATGAACTTAGGCAGAGTGCTCTTTGTGAGTTTTAGTGCTATCATGTCTCAGGGCAGAAGTGATTTTTTTAGAATACACTTAATATTAAAATACGAAGGCGTTCCCCTTCTACTTCATCATGTGTAATGGAATGGAAATTCTAACTGCGGTGAGCTAATGAGAAAATTATCTTGCTGTTATGATGAGTGCTAACTACGTCTTCTGTCAATAACTGGAATTGTCTTCAGTGTGTTTAGATGAGATAAAAATGGGAAATATTACCAGAATATTACATGCCACCAGATAAAACTCCATGCAGGTAGAGGGTCTGTATAGATTTGTGTGACAGGAATAGACTGTGGCACCTATGAGCTAAAATATCAAAATATTGCTTTCATCTTATGGCTTGATAGACCATATAAACTCTGTAGTGGTCTAAATCTTTTTATTGGCACCTGAGTTATTGGTATTTTAATTTACTAATGCCATCAATCTCCGTGCATTGCCAGCCTGTGACACACCTACATTAAATAGGACCCGGGGGTAATCTGGATCTGCAGTATGTGAAGGCGATTGCTTCAGCTGAAAGTTGATGAAGTTGTATTTGTCCTGTGACTGGACTGGGAACACCCTTGCTGCCAGTTTATCTTCTTGGTTCAAAACCCCATTCTCCTTATACGCCTATGAGAGAGCAACATACAAACCAGAAACGCAACCGCTGGTGTAAATGGCTGCATGTGCAGAGTGGTGCATATTTGAGCAGTGGAGATGAGCATGCAAATGGGTGTTGTAATGGTTATTTGTCTGCCGGAACTAACAGCAAAAAACTGCTTTGTACTGGAGCAGGGCTTTGGCATTGATTGAAAGTTTTGAAGATTGAAGTAAAAGACATTTGCAAAAATTATTCCTTTTTACTTATGTATTTTTGAATCTTTATGTTCCTGGTACGGATCAAACCTCTGTTGGTATAGAAAGGTTTCTTGTCAAAGGTTTGTTATAGAATGTTCACGTGGCCTCAGCCAGAGACTTGGATCTGACTAGCCCCGAATTCAGGTGGATCTGCGATTCCTCCCCCCCTTCCTTCCTTCAGCCTCCTTCACTACTCATTTAGAAATGCAAGATCATCCTACTTAATATCAGAAAGGCTCATTAAAGGGCCCTAATACTGTATTGTTCCGGCATCCCAAATTCTTGCTTGTTTAGATCTGTCTCCTGAAAGCATTAGTGCTGCCTTCGTCCCCCAGGCCATGGATGGTTCCTCTTACAGACCAGGCTGGTTTGGAGAACCGGCAGGAATCTCGGCATATGCCTGAGCTTACCTTTAGTATTGAGCCTTGCCTATTAATGATCTTTACAGCCTTGGTAAAACCAAGCCAGCACGCTGGATGAAATCCTGCCCTACCCATGACAAACCCGACGATCTAACTGGAAGTTTCAGCTCCCACAAGGAAAGGGGAAGTGCTGAAACAGTTTAGTTAAGCAATAGAAACTTAAGATGTAGACAGTTCGAAAGGCATTTGATCTTTGTAAGTTGTTGTAGTTTGTGCCAATAAGCCAGGCTTAAACACAGCTAAATGTGTCCGCAGAGAGGTTTGTAGCAGCGTATCTTAATTTGACATCTCTGCTTAGACAAACCCTGCTTTCGTGGCAATGACTGCTGAGTACGCTTTGCATCCCCTGCTGCAAGGCTCAGATATTCTCAGGGATGAACGCTGGTATTTTGTTTTGTTCTAACTATTGCTAGTTCACCAGCGAAGCCAGTGAGCTTGGTTCATTCGTCACCTTTATTTTACTGTGTGGAAAAACCTGAATGTGAGCGGTGGTTCCCAGGAACCCAGCCATTTTATAGCAACCATTTTTTGCCACCATGTAGCGGTTGTAAGGTACTGTATGTATTTGAATTTTCAATGTCTTTTCATTCTACAGGAGTGATTTCTAGTCTTGTTTTCTTCTCTGCAGGCTTGAAGACCATTGTGGGTGCCCTAATTCAGTCTGTGAAGAAGCTGTCGGATGTAATGATCTTGACAGTATTTTGTCTCAGTGTCTTTGCTCTGATCGGGTTGCAGCTGTTTATGGGCAATTTAAGGAACAAGTGTGTGATATGGCCAATTAATGTGAATGAGACTTTACTGGATAACGGCTCTAGGGGCTTTGACTGGGAGGAATACACCAACAATATGTGTAGGTATTTCTGCAGTGATACTCCCTAAAACCTTCTTATTTGGCTTAATGCTGCTGACCAGGTTTTCTGAAGTGGCTTATAATGTGGTGTGTCCAGCTTTGCGCAGTAAAAACCCCTTGCTCAGATATTTTTCAGTTTTTAGAAAACTGGCCTTATTAAGGTGTTTCTAGTTGGGTTCGTCCTTTAGAAAGTGTTGGCTGTGCTCTTTTAACTAACTGTTTTGTCAAAAATGCATTTTTTTCTGTTTTGTTTCTGATTAAAACCTGCTTAAATATGGTAAACAGGAAGTAATTCTGCCCATTGAAATCCCTGGGCTGAATGTCAGGTCCTTCACTTAGTTTTGCTGAGTTCGTCAGAGAATGCACATGAAGTTGTTGGTACCTGTTTCTGCTTTGCAGCATCCTTCCATGCTGGCAGGATTTCAGAGCTGTAAATGATGCTGCGGATGATCAAGGAACCAGCCTCCAAGTTTTTGTAACTTAATTTCTTCCTCCCTTCTCGCTTTGAATTTCTTTCCTGTACAGTCAGCTAGTTTTAAATCTTTATTCAAAACGCTATACTAACTTCCAGAAAGGTGTTTAAACTCGGGCGCAGTTAGTGGGGCTAATGTTATTTAGACCTGAGTTAGTTTACTGATAAATTTATCAGTAGGGGATCTAGAGGGCTCTTAAGTGAAGGTTTTTATAGTGCTATAGTATGTTAAATCCTCTAACTCCATATGTGTGTGCATGTAATCTTTTCTTTTTCATCTTCTTCAGCAAATTTTTACATAATTCCTGGCGCCCCTGATCCTTTGCTCTGTGGTAACAGCTCAGATGCAGGGTGAGTGTTGAGCTTTATTAAAAGTAGACTACAACTCTTAATTACCATTGATGTTGGTTAATGATGGCAAAACCTTTGGAATATTACCTGTTGCTTCCTTTGTTGGTTCTGGTGTTATTTCACATGTAAAAGGTTTCAGGTTTCTTAATCTAATTATTAATCCATTGTTACTATCTGTTTGACTAATACAGTGTAAGCTGACATTTTTCATGTCATGTCAGGAGGCGGGTACGTCTAATGATGATGACTAGTGGCGTTATTTCCCTCTGTATCTAATCATAAGAATCATCAGAGAAGTAGGGGATGGAGGTTTAGAAATGGAAATTTTCCATGTGCTATTGCCTCCAATTGGTTTTTCACCCAGTCCTTCAGCTCTAAAGACACTTATGGCAAAAGCTAGTCCTTTTGGCTCATATTGGGTTAAAAGCCTCATATTGTCGCATCTTGTTTCCATAGGACAAAGATAACAGGGCTTTTCTGAAATCCTGTCTGTCAGTCCCCTTGTCTGCCATTCTTACTTGTCACGGAAAGCAAAATGCATGCCATTTGTTACGAGAGTTGTGAAAATCTCCGTAAGCATGGATAATGTGCATGTTGTCAACTTGCTCTATCCCTTTTATTGCCTCGATGCCCTGAAATGGCTGTCGTCTTCTTCACAGTCAATGTCCGGAGGGTTACACGTGCATGAAAGCAGGACGGAACCCGAACTATGGTTACACAAGCTTTGACACTTTCAGCTGGGCTTTTCTGGCTTTATTTCGCCTTATGACTCAGGACTTTTGGGAAAACTTGTATCAATTAGTAAGTAAACACTTTGCTTCGGTGTTATACAAGATATTGTACAAGGATACAAGGATTTGGAGACAGTACAGGAAAGGAAAACGTGACAAGCTTTATTTTATTCCCCCCTATCTGAAAGAGTAACTACAAGTGAAGCTGCACAATGGGATAGCGTGTGTTGAGGACCTGTAAGCAGGTGTTGTACTTCTAAGTCTGGAAGGGATGGTAGGTCCTCAGTGTGCGTACAGCTGAACTGTGAATTAATTCTGGAAGAACCCAACCACTGCTGCAGAAGATTGTGAGCAGTTCAGCTCTGCTCACAGAAGGTGCTCAGGCGCTTTTGGAGGGCAGAGTGTTTCCTTGTAACCTGAGGATGGTTTGGGGACCTTGCTGAAATGGCTTTTCTTCTATTTTGTTTTGTTTTAAGGGACTCTCAGCATTGAGTTTCACGCTGTACTTCTGAGTCATTCTCAGTTTGCATCCGTTGGATGTTCCCTTAAGAGAAGAAGAGGGATGTCACCTTTTGTGTTTATGGCTAATGAATGTGCAGTGTCTTAGTGCTTTGCAGTGGAAGTGCTGAGATGTTAAATATTTAGCACTGCTATATTTTCTAGAAGCATTCAGGTCAAGAAACTTGGGATCAGTTCACGTGTCGGGTGTCACTCTGAAATTGCTTTCCCTTTTCCTTTTCCCTCTACCATTCTTTTCTATTTCCAGACCTTACGAGCAGCAGGAAAAACCTACATGATCTTCTTTGTCTTGGTAATCTTTGTGGGATCGTTCTATCTGGTTAATCTGATTTTGGCTGTGGTGGCTATGGCTTATGAAGAGCAGAACCAGGCCACATTGGAGGAGGCAGAGCAGAAGGAGGCAGAATTTAAGGCCATGTTAGAACAATTGAAAAAGCAGCAGGAAGAAGCACAGGTGAGTGTTTTGATTCTGTATTTTTTGATGCATTTACATATTTTAAGATTTATTTGCCTGTTATTACAGAGCAGTGATGTATAATCAAAAAATGCAGCAGTGCCATGGCTGGCTTGCCCTGGCATCACATCCTCCGTTGACTGGGGTTGACATTGTGCACTATCTCTTCCCTGCTGCTGCTGGTTTTTCCTGAATTATATGCAAGCTTGCTGTGTTTATTTTGTACTGGAAAACTCCCTTCTATTAAGGAAATTTTAAATTTTCCCAGAGTTCCTAGTTAAGTGTGGGAATATCTTTGCAAGACAGACAAGATACATCTTTGTTGGTCCTTTATCAAATGCTTATAAACAAAGCTGAGGGACTGAGAGAGATTTTACTACCTGCAAAAGTAGAGTATAAAAATTTTTTACAAGTCCTGGCTGCAAGTTTCTTCCAAGAGGAAGAATAAGCATCTCAATCCTGCCCCAAAGACTTGTACTTACATGCATTAAGCCACACTCCTTCTTAAAGCAGAAAAAGGAGTATTAATCATGGTAAGATCTGATGTATTTTTCCCTTCTCTTGCCTACACCCTCAGGCTGCTGCTATGGTCACTTCGGCAGGGACAGTCTCTGAAGATGCTGTGGAAGATGATGGTGGGGGGAGGATGTCTCGGAGCTCTTCGGAGATTTCCAAACTCAGTTCCAAGAGTGCCAAGGAGCGTCGAAACAGGAGGAAAAAACGAAAGGACAAGGAACTGTCAGAAGGAGAGGAGAAGTGTGACAATGAAAAGGTGTTCAAATCTGAATCTGAGGATGGCATGAGGAGGAAAGCATTCAGGCTACCAGATAATAGGCTAGGAAGGAAATTCTCCATCATGAACCAGGTAGTTCTCATTTCCTTCGCTAATGTTCGTGCTTGCTTGTAGTCAGGATGCTATTCTAGTTTAGATCCTGATGAGCGTGTCAAAGGCCCACTGTCTTAAACTTGCAGTGGATCAGGAGGACACTTACGGCCCAAGTTTACAGCCCTTGCACACACTTACCCTGGCATAAATTGTTCCTGAGAGTAGTGAATCTAACCAGATAGCTTCTTCACTGACGTAGCTCAGCCAGCCAAGAGTGAACAACTCTTGAAGCGTAGCCGACAACTAAGTGGTGATGGTTTGCGTAGACCCGGAGAGGGAGCGAAACCACTTTAGCAGTACTTGACGGCACTGCAGTGCTTTGTTTCCGTACTATTCACACTGTTGTCATTCTTTCTTCTCTCCCTCCTAGTCTCTCCTCAGTATCCCAGGCTCCCCTTTTCTCTCCCGACACAATAGCAAGAGCAGCATCTTCAGCTACAAAGGCCGATTTCGTGACCCAGGTTCAGAGAACGAGTTTGCCGATGACGAGCACAGCACAGTGGAGGAAAGCGAAGGCAGGAGAGACTCCCTCTTCATCCCCATCCGTGGTCGTGATCGAAGGAGCAGCTACAGCGGCTACAGTGGCTACAGCCAAGGCAGCCGGTCCTCACGTATTTTCCCCAACCTCCGCCGAAACGTGAAGAGGAACAGCACGGTGGATTGTAACGGCGTGGTGTCCCTCATCGGTGGCCCACCTTCCAGCATGCCTGGGGGACGCCTTCTGCCTGAGGTGAAAATAGATAAGGCAGCTACCGATGACAGTGTAAGGAAGTCAATGAGTGGATAGCATAGGCATGGCGGTCTGTCCTCTTCTCCTCTCCTGTATGCCGCCCTTCGAGTGAACCAGACACGCTGGCAGAATGAGAGTCGGTCTGTCTGACCACAGGCGATAAACTCTGTATTGGATTAAACACCCTGTGCTTTAACTTCCCCTTTCTTTCCTTCTCAAACTCAATGACCCACCTCCTTCTCCCCCTGGCTTCCTGAGAAAAAAAGGCTTGGAATTGAGTCCTTAATTAAAGGACTAATAATAGTAGGAACCCTTGGTGTATGTCGGAGCAATTCATAAGGAGCTATTTAAAGCGTGGGAATAGGGAAACCAACCAAAGTTTGTTGCAAATGTTCTCCACAATAAGATAAAATATTTGGGGATTTATAGGGAAGTACAAACAATCTTTAGCCCTCACTAAACTTTGCAAGGGAAGCTGTTAGTAAAATAAGGATTTTTAAGAATAAATTTTTTAAATTTTTGCATTTTCCTTGACTGTGACTTCTTGTAATTAGTTGATTGAGTTGGTATTGAGTAACCTTTTTAGCAGATCAACATTTCAGAATGCAGGAGAGAAACGAAGATCAAAAAATAGAATATTAGTTAGCAGGGCATAGAAGAATCTGGATAAGATTGAAACAGCATCATTTGAGAGATACCTAAATCAATTGTTTCTGAGAAAAGTCTGGTTACGGTACCTATAAATTCCAAGCTATTTTTTTTTAGTTATTTCAATTCTTGCAACCTGTTTGACCTTATTTAGTCATGTTAAGCATCAGTTGCTACCTGGTTTTTTTCTTCCCTAGTTAGCATGTTAATACAATGTTTTGCTTCAGTATTTAATTCTCTTTCTAACACGGCATGAATGTGGTAGGAATAGTAATCTGCATGATGCATGCATAAAAGAGAAAGTATTACTTAGCAGTTATTTTGCTAACTCTGTGTGTAGCGAGAATTCAGTGTGCAACAAGCAATTGACTGTCATGGTGGGAGAGCTGCATGGGCTGTGCAGCGACTTTGGTTCACAAGCAGACAGTGACAAATTCCTGTAATGAGGAAAAAAAAAAAAAACAGTTATCTGTTAGTACAGGAGATTGTCTGTGCCTAAACAGGGACGGGCATTTCCAGAGCAATCTTAGGAGGGAACCAGTGAGCTGCCTTTAGCGATGCCAGCTCTTTGGCTTGAGGGGAGCAAGGTGATCCTTCGCAAGGTGAAATGGAGCCGTGGTTTCATGTCCCCGTTGTGTTAGAGAATCAGCCTCATAGTGGGCTGGAGCGGGAGAAATCCCCATTAGTTCTTGGACAGTGATGTGGCCAAGCTTCTTTTATCCTAATTTTCAGATGCAGATTTTGAAATAAATGTTGATACTGTCAAGTGCTTGGTTCCTAAACCTTACTCATTTGGGTGGCTGAAATGAGGCTCAGGTGGAGCTCATGCTCTGACCAGACACATTGTAAAGTGGGCCGGTTAAAAAAGTCCCTGCCTGTCTGTGCTGTTTGGTAGTAGTACAGGGTATAAACTCCTTTGTACTACAGCAGTCTTCATCAGAAATGTTCTTTAAAATACAGTCCTTAATTTGTCTGAGGCTGCAAAGTACTGGTACTAGCAGAAATGAGGGCTTGAGTTTTGGTTTGGCCACTTACATAATACAGGAAGGTGAGAAGGATAGCAGGAACAAAGATGTTTTTCTCTCTTGGGCATATGTGCCATATTTCTAGGCTGATAGCATGTAAAATACTGGGAAGATTAAGAGTTTATATTAATCAGCACATGAATTTTGCAGGGTACTACTGAAATCGAAATTAGAAAGAAACCTGGTGGGTCTCTCTTGGTCTCGATGGATCAGGTGAATGCATCCTATGGAAGAAAGGATCGAACCAACAGTGTCATGACCGGGTTGACAAATACCCTTGTTGAGGGTAGGTATGGCTTGAAGGTGTGCCTGTGATATTTTTCAGTATGTATGTATCGGTTGCCCTCTCGTGGTGTGTTGTAGGAAGACAGAGGACCCATCCACCTGGCAGCTGTAGGGTAGTTCCTCACACCACATCTGCCCTGGGTTCCCTGTGCAGGAGCCGCGCCGGCTGTCCCTCTGCATGGCCAGAGGTGTGGCCAGTCACAAAATACGGGTACGGACACACGTGTCTGCTCAGTTTGTCCAAGAGGATGCCGAATGGTAATCATGAGATGACTTCGTAGTGGCTTAGGGGCTTGGAGCGATGGCTGATCTCTAAGGGAGCTGGGTGAGGGGGGTAGGGTGGGGAGTACGGGCTCGGGTCAGGCCCCGTCTGTTGGGCAAGTGCTGCACAGCAGAGATCAGTTTTGAGCCTTGGGTACGGGACAGAGGACGTGCGTGCCCTTCAGATATACAGAATTTAGCTATCCCTGCTTTCGAGTAGTACGTATTCATGTGTTGGTTTTGCCTAAGCCTGCTTCTTTTGAGCCATTATTGACACAGAAGTATTTATTGGACTTTATTTTACTTGTGTTTGCGTCTGAATTACATAGATACAGAGGTAAAGACAACAAAGAGTTGTAATTTTACAATAATGAACATGCAGCGTGGAGATTATAGGAGTAAGACAATGTCTGATACAGGTGTTCTGTCTTCTGCCATCTCCCAAGGACTGGAGAGACCCTCCTTTGCTTACAGTCCACGGGAGAAAAAGATTTGAGCTACACTAAGAGCTGAAATGTGACAGCTGTCAAAAGAGAAAGGGACTTCTGCGTGACGGAAATTCTAAAATGGACAGCACACGGAGATGAGATTTCCAAATATGTTATGCAGGAGCCAGCAAGAATTTATGAACAGCAGCCATATGAGGTTGATGATCTCAAATTCCTGCTGTCTCCTGCAATAAAATTGTATGAAAACTAAATATACTTAGAAACAGAGCAAGGTTCTGCTGCTGCTTCCCTCCTGCGCAAACGCCTACAGGCTGCAGTGCTATGGTCCTCTTTTTTAACTTTAGAAATTCCAAGGCAACTAAATACTAAGCAACCAGAGAACCAATGAGAAAGAGAGCGCAGTGGTCCTTTCCCTACCCATAAAAAATCAAACTTCAGCATGAACAGCTGTATAGCCTGAATAGAACCATTGCAAATCAAAGAATAGAGGGGGGAACTTGTAATTTTTTTTTTTTTTTTTTCCCCTAAGCACTTGAAATAAGCCAGTTTAAAAAAATGGACACGGCACCATATTTGATTTCTGTAAATGGATGTGGTTTGTCTTAATCAGGTTATTCCTGTTTAAAATCCCTTGCAGCATTATGTCATATATTTCCTCTTTTAGACCGTGTCTGCATTCAGCACAGAATTCATTTAAGTTATTTAAAAACTGGCACAAGAGACAGTTTAGAATCTGTAACTTTGATTTAAACTGTTTTATCTTGATCAGTTCTGAGTTAAATGTATCCCTTCATTTAAAAGAATTTGGATTGAATCATAAGATCCACGCAGGGCTGTTGCACGGGTTTAGAACTGCACTTCCCGGTAACCTCAGGCAGATGTGATGTAGCTCTTGCATACGTACAAAGGAGAAGTCAGTGAAGCTCAGTACAAAGACTTGACTCTTCTGTCGTGGCGATCTGCATGACTGGCCATGGTCAGAAGGTTGGTGGCTTAGTAACTCTTTGTCTTAAGCTATTGCCAAGCATCCTGCAGTTCTTTTGTTTTGAGTGTTGTATGTACATACAGCAAAGCATGCCTTTGGCCTGAGAATATTGAATTGTTGTGCAAACAGGGAGACACAAGAGAGGTTCAGGACAGGCAAAATCAGACAATATTTTAGCTGTGCTGAGCATCAGACAGATGCAGCAGCCGTAGAGGTGAAGACTGAACTCTGTTGCTGTTTTGATTTGTAACTGTAGAGCTGGAGGAGTCCCAGAGGAAGTGTCCCCCTTGCTGGTACAAATTTGCCAACACGTTCTTGATCTGGGAATGCCACCCGTACTGGATCAAGCTGAAGGAGATAGTGAACTTAATTGTCATGGATCCTTTTGTTGACTTGGCCATCACCATCTGTATTGTGCTGAACACTTTGTTCATGGCAATGGAGCACCATCCTATGACCCCAGAGTTTGAACATGTGCTCTCTGTAGGAAATCTGGTAAGATAGTATTGGTAAATATTCCTTACATATCTGCTCCTACTGGGATACGTTGCTTGCTAATGTAGACTTGGACTGAAAGAACCGCTGTTCCAGACTCTAGAGGACACTGAGTGGCGTGAGCTTGCTCTCACTGCAGTCTGTGGCCGCTCAGAGATGTTTGCTAAGGGCGCACTTCTCCGGTTAGAATTTGTAACTACTTAAAAACCCATCTGTTAATTCCTGGTATGCCTGGGGAGAGAAGGCTGTTGTGGACAAGCACATGGCATTGCACAGACTGCATGTTTGAATTGGCGTGATGGCTTGCATTGTTTGATATTTAGCCTGAAGATCAGAAAAAGACCAAAAGTGAAACTTTGCCTGTTCTTTGTCTGTCTCTTTCCTTACTGCTCCAGGTTTTCACTGGAATTTTCACAGCAGAAATGTTCCTGAAGCTCATTGCCATGGATCCCTACTATTATTTCCAAGAAGGCTGGAACATCTTTGATGGATTTATTGTCTCCCTCAGTTTAATGGAACTGAGTCTAGCAGATGTGGAAGGACTTTCTGTGCTGCGATCTTTCCGATTGGTATTCCATATTCCAGTTCTTTTTGAATGTTACTATCTTGGAGCTACTAGAAAGCTTTTTATATAAGTAAAGGCAAAACCCACTTTTTTTTGGTTTTGGGGAGGACAGAGGTGGAATGGTGTAATTTTTGTGGTCTCTTCTTACTTCACAACTGCTGTTTATGAGATCTGAGCAACAGCTCATTGCATGTAGGCAGTGAAGGATGACTTGGGAGGTATCTTGGTGTAGAGTACTTACTATGGATGGAGATGGACCATGTTAGAATGTGCCTCAAATTTGGTAGGTTACAGTGTAGTAAAAGTGCTCAATACCTACAGCCTTCATGTGCTTTAACTTGCTCTGTCAGTGGTTAAGCTTTTGAAAATTAAATTATGAAAACCTCAAGGTTAGATTTTTGGTGCAAAGAACTACAACTGAGGTTGGATTTTCCAAGGAGCACGGTACTCAGATGCTCCCGCTTATATCCAGCTTGAGAAAGTCTGTCTCCAAATGAGACAAACTTTGATTGTGTGTTCTGGATATGCCAGGAAAAGAAGTCCTTTTTTCCAGAGGAAGATAAGAAGCATTCAGAAAAGAAAAAATAAATTTTTGTGACACATGCCCTTCTAATAAGTCTCCTGATTTCCTTAATGTTTCAAAGTTTGCCAAGGAAGATAGAAACTCCATACTTTTCCTTTGTAAAGGGAGATCACCATCTGGCAGATAGCTAAGTACAAAATACCGGAGGCCAAAATCAAAGAGAAGTTAAGCATTCCCTGCTCCCACTGACTTCAGTAGCAGAAGCATGGGCTTATGTTTACATAAAATACAAGATGGTTGATGTTTAGAAAGTTCTACCTGATTTCCCTCTTTGTTTAAGATGAAATTAAATTAAGTGTTGTTTTTCTGTTTTGTTTTTTGGTTGTTTTTTTTTTTTTGTAGTTGAGAGTCTTCAAACTGGCCAAGTCCTGGCCCACTCTGAACATGCTGATAAAAATCATCGGTAACTCAGTGGGTGCTTTGGGGAACTTGACCTTGGTGCTAGCCATCATCGTGTTCATCTTCGCTGTGGTGGGCATGCAGCTCTTCGGCAAAAGCTACAAGGAGTGTGTCTGCAAGATCAATCCGGAGTGTGTGCTACCCCGCTGGCACATGCACGATTTCTTCCACTCCTTCCTTATTGTCTTCCGTGTGTTGTGTGGGGAATGGATTGAGACCATGTGGGATTGTATGGAAGTAGCAGGACAGGCCATGTGCTTGATTGTCTTCATGATGGTCATGGTCATCGGAAATTTAGTGGTCAGTAAATGGTTACTGATGGTCTTTATTGGTTGCCTCTGGGTGGGGTAGAACATGGGGAGACCACAGGACTAGGGAGTAATGATTTCTGAGTCTGTTCCAGCTCTGTTGGTGTCCTTCATGGCCTTTGACATATGAACAGTCCTGTTGACTTTGGTAGCACAATATTAAGGATGCTTTGCTTGATTAGGGCCTTAAACAGTTGTCCACAAATAAAGCATCCAAGCACTTTGCAATAAAAGCTGGAGGTACGAAGCCCTTGGTCAAAGGGGCAGACCCACACCTTGCCTGAGGGGATAAAAGAAGCTTAAAAACAACAAAACCAGGCTTCTTAAATGCCAGGAGAGGAAATAATTCGGTACGCAGGGGAAGGTCCTGAAGTGTTAAAATCAGGTTGGAAATTTCTTCTAAAATCTGCCCACTAGCTCAATCATGAGGTATAGTTGTGTGCAAGAATCGGCTGGTGAAATTGCACGGCCTGTTGTGTGGGAGGTTAGACTAGATCATGATGTTTCCTTCTGGTCTTAAATTTTATGAAGAAAAGTCTTTGTGGAGGAAAATGTAAGCAAGAATGAAGTAGTGTAAACAGTTGCATATCTTAAAAGTAGTGTTGTGAGCTCTTTCTGAGAGAACTTGTCTTGCCAAGGGATTTTGACAAAATAAGTCTTGGGGACTATCACTGGATGTGGGGATGGAAATAGAGCTGGGAGCCATCACTCAAAATGCCTAGATTGGGCCCATTTCCTTTGAGCCAGAGATGGGACTAAACCAGTAACACTGAATTTAAATCCCTTGGATGGCTGCTGCTTAAATCCCGCTCTCTAACATCTGCAGTCTGGATCCTGCAAGGGGCTCTATGTCAGGGTCTCAGGGACCCTTGTACCTGCACCAAACCCCACTGACACCAGCGGAGTTGTGCGGCCCAGGGCTCCCCCGTTCGTGGAACGTGTTGCAGGATCAGTGTCTTGTTCCTTGAGTTCTCAATAGCTCGGTGGGGCACCAGTGCTGGTTCTCAGTGTGGTGTTTGGAGACTTAGCTCTGCAGCCCCTGTTAACATCAGCAGGACTTGGGTGGCTGAATACTGGTCTTCAGCTTGGAAATATAACCCTTGTGTGTCAGGTCTGCCAAGCGTGACCTCTTCTCCTTCAGGTGCTGAACCTGTTCTTGGCCTTGCTACTGAGCTCCTTCAGCGCAGACAACTTAGCAGCAACAGATGATGACGGGGAGATGAACAACCTGCAGATTTCTGTTATTCGCATCAAGAAGGGCATTGCCTGGATTAAGGCAAAAGTGCATGAGTTCATGCAGGCTCATTTCAAGCAGAGAGAGGCAGATGAGGTCAAACCCTTGGATGAATTGTACGACAAGAAGGTGAACTGCATCGCTAACCATACAGGGGCTGATATCAACAGAGACATTGATTATCAGAAGAATGGCAATGGCACGACGAGTGGAATTGGGAGCAGTGTGGAGAAGTACATAATAGATGAAGATCACATGTCCTTCATCAATAACCCCAATCTCACTGTCCGGGTACCTATTGCTGTAGGTGAATCAGATTTTGAAAATCTCAACACAGAAGATTTCAGCAGTGATACAGATCCTGATGGCAGCAAAGAGGTAGGGTGAAATGCTAAAAATTCATTCTAGTCATTTGACCCTTGTGTGAGTGCCTGGAAGCATCTTGGGAGGGAGAACTAGATAGTTCCAGCACAAAACTTCTGTTTATATTTTGATGTCGTCTTTGCACCAACACAGAAGTTTCTTGTGCTAGTTGCTCTATGGAGAGCCACAAATACTTATAAATATATATACTATAAATACTATAAATACTTAATACTGTTTGTCCTGTTAACATGAGATGTAAGCTGGGTCAGGATCTTAATGAGGTGAAGCGACGAAACAACTTTAGTTACAATAACTCTGGTGAACAAATTGCTGAGTCATCATGAAGTTTGATATTTCTTGGGAACTAATTATAGGTTGGATTGGGGTTTTTTTTGTGTTCAAGAAACTTGATGATACCAGCTCCTCTGAAGGTAGCACCATTGATATAAAGCCTGAAGTAGAAGAAGTGCCTGTGGAAGCACCAGAGGAGTATCTGGACCCAGATGCATGCTTCACAGAAGGTAAGCTGACTATGAGTATAGCAAGAAGCCTCCGAGCTGCTTCGGGGACCTGTCTGCTGTGAGCTTACCTTAAGGTTAGGTCTCAGTTTGGATCAGGGCTGGCTCTCAGCTTATTTTTAGACCCTTCTTGGACCCTGCATCACAGGTGAACTAGTTTAGAAGAATTTACAAGGTGAAGGCCTCGGAGATGTAGTTGCCATTGCAAGGATCTAGATGACCTATAGGTAGGGCAAGTTGATCATTTGTACAACTGATGCCTTGAGTACTTAGAAGAATCTGGCTTCTGGTCGAGTTTTTTTCCCTTCTGTCGCTGGCCTCAATGTCTTTCAGTAACTGATCCATTACAGGTATTCCCATGGCAAAGATATTTTAAATGGTTCAAGGTTATTTTATCAGCAAGTTTTCCATTCCTCTTCTGTCAAGTGCATGGATACCTTACCAAATATAATGAGCTTAATCTGTTCACGAATTGACGTTAATTCAGGTGCCGAGATACAGAAGTGGCGAAAGGAATCATAAAATCCTCAAGAAAGCAAGACTTCTAACTGAAACTGAGCATGCTTAATATTGTTGGCATCAAAATTGCTTCTAGACAATGACAATTTTATGTTCTTACATTATCTCATCTGTTACCTAACAACAGTTGGGCTCATAACTCCTTTGTGCACTACCCCCATTCCAGGTTGTACGCAGCGCTGTAAGTGTTGTCAGGTCAATATCGAGGAAGGGCTGGGGAAGTCTTGGTGGACCTTGAGAAAGACTTGTTTTCTGATTGTGGAACATAACTGGTTTGAGACTTTCATCATCTTTATGATCCTACTGAGCAGTGGTGCTCTGGTGAGTAAAATACAGAAGTATGTGTAGCTCAGTTCTGTTAAACTAGGGGACGTTCAATTGGGAAAGCTGTATAAAGGAAATTTGGTGAAAAAGAAAGCTGTGATGATTCTTACTTGGGAAACGACACAGCTCCATTGTGGCAGGTACTGTACAAAAGCCTTTATTAATCATTTTTGTTCAGTTTAAATTAAGAATGAAGACTGAAAGCCTGCAAATATGGGTTCTTATCATAGCTTGACTAGAAACATGAGGATTTTGGACAAAGTCAGTCTGTATCTATGTCTCATTTTTCCCATTACTGAACAAGAATAATTATATTTGCCTTTCTTCACTCTCATTTTTCCCATTACTGAACAAGAATAATTATATTTGCCTTTCTTCACTTTCCAGTCTTTGCAGACCTTCTTGACCTTGTGGTGTTACATAGACACAAATAATCACTGTATTTGTTTGTTTTCGCACAGTACACTGAGTGTTTAGTAGATAGGGTTGTATGATAAACAACTTCAAGCATGCGTTACTCACGAGTTTTAGGACAGAAGTCCACAACAATTTCTATCGCACAGCAGTAGCCTGGTTTTCTTTACATGCACAGCTTTCGTAGTAATTAACAGTCTGATTGCCAAAGAACTCGGCCCTTTTGGATGTGCTGAGCTGCAGAGAAAACCTGCCTCTGTGTGTTAGTGTAGTGATACCGGTTGCTGAACATGTAGATACAAAGGCTTGTACTCAGATCCCTAAAAGGCAGAGAAGTTCTTGTGTTATTTATTCAGGACTTTCCTGTTTTGGGTTTTTTTGGGGGGATGGGGGAGGGGGTGTTTGTTTGGTGTTGCAACTACTAGAGCAGATAAGGTGCACTGTATGAGAAATGTAATTCCACTGCTCATCTTAGTATCATTTGAATAAGCTTCTGGATAACGACATTGAACTATGGAATAAATCTGATATAATGACACGAGGACCTGGTTATTTCCCAGGCTTTTGAGGACATTTACATAGAACAGAGAAAAACCATCCGGACCATCCTGGAGTACGCAGACAAGGTCTTCACTTACATTTTCATCCTGGAGATGTTGCTGAAATGGTGTGCTTACGGATTTGTCAAATTCTTCACTAACGCCTGGTGCTGGCTGGATTTCCTCATTGTGGCTGTATGTATCCTCTCCTCCTTATTTCTGTTGGAAAAAAATGTTAGTCAGAAAAATGTAATGTTTTCTCCTGAGAAGTGTCCTAACTGAATCATATATTTAATGAGGATTCAATCCCAGATATCTGTAAGTTTCCAAAACAAGGATAAAACTCTTGAGCCCTTTGAGTATTGCTAGCGTTTCCTATGCAACTGTGGAATTTCTGCCCTGCAGGTCCTAATGAGCCTGCAGAGACAAAGGAGGGTTTTCCAGCCCTTGGCTCTTTTGCTCCACTGAAAATACTGTTTCTAAGAGGCCTGCCTGCATGTTGAGCTACTGGAAGGTGTTAACAGTGGGAGAACTTGTGCAGACATGGGATTCCTTGGTGACATCTTCTTTCTGTAATCATTTTCTTGCGTTATTAACAACGGGGGGATGATGAGGCAGGCAAAATCTTCCCATCCTGCCACCTAACGAGGTCTGTTGTTCTGAACATTGGGCGCATATATTTGTGAAAATCTGAGTACTTTGAAAGCTTATTATGCAAAGTGAAGTTCAACATCATCCTTCTTCTGTTAAAAAGATCTGATGCCCAGGAGAGAAAAAGCAGGACAGTATCAAACAACAAAGACAGTTTGCTGATAAGAGATCATAGCGTGAACAAGGGAAACAATCGGTCTGGACAGATCAGCACATGATCACCTTGGAATTCCCCTGCAGAACATCTTGGTAGGGAGAATAAATTTGAGAATTAAAAGGAGAAAGACAGTAGAGAGAAGTGTTAGCAATAAATTTTACTCTGAAGCACAGCAAGGGCATTTAAAATAATGGAATCTATGCGGTCAAAAGTGGTAGAAAATTATGGAATTCAATAGGACTTGAAGTCCAAAGAATTGCAAAAAAAGGAACTTCAGAATGCCAAGTGCTTGGATTCTTTTAAAACGTTTCATCACATCCAGTTGTGAATCAGTGTCCTTAGTGAATGCCCCAAGAGCAAGTATAAAAAAAAAAAAATTTTTTTTCCCAAGCTTCTTATTTGGAACATTTTGAATATGATTCAGTTACACCAAGTTGCTGTTCAGTGACATTATCACTCTGGAAATATTTCTGAGTAGGTGGAGGAACTATGCTTGGAATTCAGGGGCAGAAGTGACTCAAGATGTCTACATTTCCTGTGGAAAACTGAATTTTTAATTTTTTTTTTTTTTTTTTAAGAAGAAGTCCTCTCTGATCCCCTTAACACCTTTTCTTTTAACACACATCTTGAAGTAGTAACTCTTCTTTTCTGAAAATAACCCTGTATCTCTGTGCTAACATGGAAGCTAATGCGAGATGCCATCTATTCTTCTGTACTGCTTTGAGGAGAGTGTTTCAGCAAATGAAGTTCTTTGGGGTACTGTATTAAAAAGACGACCAGCAGCCGAGCACGAAAATAGCATTCGCAGTCCTTATGCTTCATGTTGTGAGTTGAATTCCAGCTGTTGGGAACAAGTGAAGTACAGTTGAATTGACAGATGTGTTACAAGTTTCGTTTGCTTCCCAAGTATCTGGCTGCTGGTGGAGTAAAGATAAGGAACTTCCCAGTCAGGTAACACATTTACAGGGAGTGAACAAGTGCATATGTACAAGGAACCTGAATTCACATGTTTTAGGAGAAATTTCTCTTTTCACTTGGTATCGTAGACAGGAGTGTTGCACATTTTTGTCTGCAAAAAATCTGAAATGTGAATTCGAGATGGCAAGATACTACTCGACGAAATCTCAGCTATCCATCGTGTCTTGTATCTGTTAAATCACTTTTTTTTTTTTCCCAAATTTTCTAATGTGACATAGATGGGGTTCGAGTAAAGTCAGGATGGCAGCTGTAACTAATAGAGAATAAGCCTTTGCATCATAACAACGCTCTTGAATGTTATTTTTCAGGTTTGATAGCATTGTCAAATAACCCTCCTCCTCTGATTCCCAAAGCTTGCTGGGTGTATTTGTGAAGACAAAGTCTTTTTCTGGGTAATAATGAAGGCTTCTGCTTTTCAGTCAATCTGGAATTTCTTTTGTCTGACATTGGTGCCTGCTGTGTCTTCTGTTGGAGTGTCCCGAGAGAATAATACTGAAAAGACCCCATGGAAGCTAAAACAGCCTTTAGACATTTTACTGCCGCTGTGTTAGTTTCCTCCTCGGGAGCGAGGCGTTATCCCGAGGGGAAAAGCTCTGAAAGTGAGGATTCAGTGAAGCCTGTACCCTGTGTTATGTTTACAGGGTAAAACGCTGTAGTTCTCTGTATATGGACCTTATAGCCCGTACCTCCAAATCCCATCCGTATTTTGTAATCTGGGACCAGGACTTTAATGTACCAGTGTTGCTGCGGGCTTGGTCCCATCCTGAGTAGGCTGATCGCAGAGGCTTTGTTGTAAACCTGCGGGACACCCCTGGCATGTTTGTAATCGGTGTAATTTTAAAATCGGAAAACCACACGGAAAAAACAAAGAGCCATGTTGCCATATATTGTGGCTACTTGTTTTGGGGCAGATATGAAGACAGCAAAAGCGTGAAGCATATGCACAAACAGTAAAATAGGATGAAATGTCTTAAGTTTTCCCACACATTCATGCATTTGAAATCTGGTCCTGAAATTTCCCTGTAATGTGTGGAGTAAGAATCGTCCTTGTAATTAATTTCACATTATTATCTTAATATCCCTTTCTTTAAAAGGAACGATGAGTAGGAAGTGTCCTATTCTGAGAATTAAGCTAAAAAACCCTGCCTGTTACAGGAGGAGGTCTCACGTTTTTCCATTATTTGTTACTGTATATTGATGTCTTTTTTTTTTTTTTTCCTTAAAAAAGGTTGCTATATCTGTTCTTATCTGTGTCTGTAATGTGATACTAGCCAAAAGTGGGAGATAGTGGGATGCTGATGAAATGGTGTCTGTAGATGTAGATTTACACATGGCCAAGTCATGTCTGATCTAATCTAACGAGTTTTCCGTTGGCTCGTGTGGGAATGGACTGCTGCCCTAAATGCATGTGCCGGGTCGAAAAGCAGATGGCCCCACGCTTTCGGGCTTTTGGTAATACAGGGCTTAATCCTGCGGGACCCTGAGCTGCTCTCGGTACCGGTTGGTTAAGAATATTCAATAATTCACAAGCATAGAGCCTGAATCTGGTTCCAAGCTGCTAAAGAAAATAGGTTGTCTTTGTGGTCACGGTGTTGAAAAATAGATATGAGAAACCTGTCCCCAGCTGTGTCATAGTGTCAGTGCACGAACCCGAGCAGCGATTGCCGCACGCCTCGCTTTGCCCGTCTCTAAGACGGACTTGCCCGTCCTCGTGTTCCCTCGGAGTCACTCACAAATGTCACGGCAACTTCAAGCAGGCAAATAAAGCACACGGCAGTTGCTCGGTGTTACAGGCAGAAAAAACACACCCATCCTTGGGCTGTCAGGCAGTGAAGTTGGAATGGGCTGCCTCAGCACCGTGTGTGACGGGGGCAGCGTTCACCTTTTCAGACTTGTTTTGGCAGAAGCAAGCTCAGGCGCACATCCCATCCCTGAGGGCCATGGCCACGGATGACGCACCACCGCTCTGCGCGAGCATGGTGGTTTGCTATGCAAGTTAAGCGCAGTTTGTGCAGTGTGTGTATTTATCTGTATTCTTTCTCATAGGTACCTTTAAAATTTGTCTGGCTTAAATTTAATGGGAGCCGCTGGGATCCTGCAGACAGTAAAGGGCGAGGGTAAGGTTTTTGTCATCGTTTGGGCTCTTCCTTCCAACAGACCCCTTCTCCGTCTGTGTGTCTCTGCCTCTCTCTCACTTATCTTTCCCCTATGTTCTTTTCTTATGCCTTTCTCAACCGCATTATTTCCTTCCAGGTCGTTTCAGTCAAGTGAAGTAGGCAGCTGGTGTCATGTCTTCGGTATTTATTATGGGGGCCGCCCAGGCTGGCAGTCTGGGCTGGGCAATCAGTGCTAGGGGATTCATTCTAACAGTCTGGAACCTTTTTTTTCTTTTTTTCTTTCTTTTTTTCTTTCTTTTTTTTTTTTTTTTTCTTTTTTCTATTTTCTGTGTAGGTCTCTTTAGTCAGCCTTATAGCTAATGCCCTGGGCTACTCGGAACTAGGTGCCATAAAGTCCCTTAGGACACTAAGAGCTTTGAGGCCTTTAAGAGCGTTGTCCCGATTTGAGGGGATGAGGGTAAGATGCCATTAGCAGCTGATCCTTCTGCATGCCTGTGGAGCGTTTTTTTTTAAGCATGCTAGAACTGATCAAAACTGGTGGAAAGAAAATTCCAAACAGAATCATGATGCAGCTGCTGACTCGATCACCTCTACCGTGGATGTCCCCTCACCCTGCCCACCGCTGCACCCTCCCCTCTTAAGAAAGGGAGATGCATTAAGCTGCCTCATTACATTAATTACTGGCCCAAACCACATGCCATTTGTAGACGATGTTAACACTTGGCTGTTCTCATTTAGCCTGGCTTCTACCTCTAGCATCCGAGGGGGCTTCTCAGCTGTAACTTTTTTTATCTAGGGAGAATCACCAGGTGCAAAGAAGCAGAATTGGAACCACCTCAGTGTCTCCAGCCCCTCTAGGTGTTGGCCGCTGGTGGAATTGGATTGAAAGACTATATCTGAGGGGTTTTTAAAAATGCAATCTGCCTGCAAGGGGGTAAAAGGCTGCTTCCTTTCTCGGATCACTCAGGCCTTCAGGAAGGGACTGGCGGGGAGCTCAGCTGTTTGAAAAAAAGGCTTTGGTTTAATTCCTCTTGTTGCACCTTGTTGTTCTCGGTCCAGTCTGGTGGTGACTGGAAGCCTTGTCTGATAGTGAAGCTTTTCCTTTCCACTCCCTCCCTTTTACCATGCTTTATGGTCCCCTGTCCTGTCACTGTGGAACTAGCAATGAAGCACAAGCAAAGCATTGAACTTAACAAGCTTTCCTCAAATTGTTAGATGGCACCACTGTCTGGGGGATTTGAAATTAATGCAGTGTCTCGTGACTTTGCCACTAATACTCTCCATTTTGGTGCTTTTTTTCCATTTGGGATTCGAATAGTCTTATAAGAACATGCAAAAAAATTGTATGTTTCTGTTAAGTAAAGGGTATGTTGTGTTAATGGGTTTCACAGTTGCTCTTAGAACAATAATGTAGGTCTTTTGTGCTAAATCCCGGTTAGCTCACAATTAGAGATATTACAAGAGATAAAATTACGTATTTAAAAAAAAAAAAAAAGGAATAGCAGTCGCGGTTTTACTTCAGGGTCTAACTGGCGCAATTCCACCTGGATCCTTCTGATCTCCTTTGAATTTGCTGTAGTGTAACGGAGCACAAAATACAGTGAGAGAGAGGCAATGAGCTGATCAGGAATCCTCAAATTCCATAGGAAGTGACAGAAATAAATGATACCATAACAAATCCAAAGCGGGTTGTTTCTTCCCTTATATGTTATCCTACTATTATTTCTTTGTGTCAGTTAGCTTAATTCTAAACTTTATTTTATAATACAGGCACAAGGATGAAAACTTTTCCATTGTCACAAAGCCAGAGCTTTTGCTGGGCTGGGTTCAGGTCCCACCTAAGAGTACGATCACAGAGGAAAAGACCTAGCGCTAAACCTGTAGATATTAAAAGCTATTTTTAAGCCGTGCTGGAGAGAGGCTGTGATTTCTAATGCACAATCAGGAAATTCTTGTGCTTAAAGTGGGGGATTTTCACCACAGCAAAATTGATAGTTATGGCTGCAGCCCTGTTAGTTACCTAAACCCAATTATTTTTCCTTTGTTTTGACTTGAAGACAAGTGTTGCTGCCTCATACAACCAGAACAATTCTTCTGAGCCAGGGAATAGAGATTTGAAATGCCTTTGCAAAGGAAACATAAAATGTAGTTCTTTGCTTTTCTCTACTCCATAGTAATCTGCATTTTCAAGAGCTTGCTCTGCTCTCAAATTATTCAGGAAGTTTGACAGTAATGCTATGAAACGTGCATGCATTTTTGTCAGTCTGCACACAAAAGCCATGTTCCTTCTCTCAGATCTTTTTGAATGCTGTATAAATTCAACGTACTGTAAGTGACCATACTTCAGGAAGATATGACACTTTTTTCGCTTCCCGTGACGAACTGGAATAAACCAGCGTATTGGTATCTGAAGGCTCTTAAATCAAGAAGGCGTACTGCTGTTGTGTTGGCGTTCAGCAGCAGAGCATCCTATTTGGACGAAGGGAGAATGAAAGCAGAGGCATCCTGTATAGAGCCTGTCTGGAGGCCCTGACTCTAACCTGTGTCTTTATACCTCACTGGGTACGCAGTGATGAATTCATGACATCACGTAACCGTTGTTGTAATGCTATTACTGCCTAGATCACTGTTGTCTTCAGTTTTCCTTCCTGCCTACTATGATGGAGGACAGGCGCTTGCTGCAGAGCTTATCGTGTGTGTGGTGGTTGCATCCAGCAAACAGATGTTGTAGGAGGAGAGGGGACGCTTGGCGGTGGCCGGCGCAGTTGCGGCTCAGGTGCTACTACTTGAGGACTCCCGAATCACCGTGTAATTGAGTAGTCTTTCAAAACTAAGGCAAAGGGGTAAAAACAGTTTAGATTCTGTTCATCTATTAAAGGAATCTAAATTAGGAGATCATAATAAAAGATTTAATATCCTGCTGACCTAACTCTATTAAAAGCCTGATAGCTTACATTTTGTCATGTGTTGGCCAGGGATGCTTAGGGACACAGTGCTCCCAAACTCTGAAAGGCTAAAATTAGGAGATGGTGGAAGATACGAGCTCTGACAAAACCCATTATCGCTTTCCGCTGTGTTTGCTGCAGTTTGGAGGAAGGAACATGGCTTTTCTGTCTTCTTGAGCCTGCATAGCTGCATGCTCAGCTGTCTGCCTGAGACAACATGATTGGCCTTGCTTAGTCACAAATATGATCTTGATGTTTCCAGCGACTCACTGCTTAGTCTTAACAGAGCAATGCCGGGCTTGGTCCTGTCCCCAGCGAAGTCAGTGCCACGCAGTTTGCTGGTGACCTCGGTGGGAGCAGGAGGCAGGCTTTGAAGTGATAACAGCCTTGTTTGAAAGTGGGGAATGGCCGTAAGGGCCACTGGCTGATAAGACCCATCAAATCCATGAGCAAAAGTGTCCTCAGACTTGGCTCTGAGAAAATTCTAGCTAGGAGCCTGTCTGTTACTAAGAAGAAAGTCTGAGCCTCACCTAGTAATGCCCCCCTCTCCCTTTTGGCAACTAAAATTATTTAAAATAATTTTAAAAAGTAACAATCCAAAATGAAATCCAGTAAATCTAACAACGTGGCCTGTTTTATTTTAAAAACAGAGCTTCAGTAGGTGGCTTTTAAGCAGAATTTTTTACCGCTTGGAATAAGTTCACTGCCAACTTCTGCGTGGAGTAAACGCCACAGATCTGTCAGTGGCCTTACCTCCTATTCCCCCCCCAAAAACAGCTGTATTGATGCTTGCTGTTTCCTGCCTTGTGTTTTATACTGAAACTTTTTCCCACCCCTTCCAACACAGGTGGTTGTCAACGCCTTGGTTGGCGCTATCCCTTCCATTATGAATGTGTTGTTGGTCTGCCTTATCTTCTGGCTGATTTTCAGCATTATGGGGGTTAACCTGTTTGCCGGGAAATATCATTACTGCTTTAATGAAACAGCTGAGATGCGCTTTGAAATAGAAGTGGTTAACAACAAGACAGACTGCGAAGCACTGATGCCACCCAACTCCACTGAGATTCGATGGAAAAATGTGAAAATTAACTTTGACAACGTTGGGGCAGGATATCTGGCTCTTCTGCAAGTTGTAAGTTTTGCTTTCACCGTCTCCCTAGTAGTGGTAAATGCAAGCTTCTTATAATGCATTTTGACTGTTTCCCTCTCTCCGTGAAATACAGCATCCCACTAATCCCGCTTGGGTTTGGGTCTGGAATAAAATTGCCATTTCATCTTTCATCCCTTTGCCTCGTATGGGTCTCCCAGCATAGCAGGTGGCCCCAACTCTACTCTTCAAAGAGTCTACCAAGCCTTCCAGGAGACAACAGTGAACCTGTTTAGATTCATTTATCACAGAATCATAGAATAGTTTGGGTTGGAAGGGACTTTCACAGGTCATCCAGTCCAACCCCCCTGCAGTGAGCAGGGACATCCCCAACTAGATCAGGCTGCCCAGAGCCCTGTCCAGTGTCCAAAACCTTGAATGTTTCCAGGGATGGGGCATCTACCACCTCTCTGGGCAACCTGTGCCAGTGTTTCACCACCCTCATTGTAAAAAATTTCTTCCCTATATCTAGTCTAAATCTACCCTCTGTTAGTTTAAAACCATTGCCCTTTGTCCTATCAGAACAGGCCCTGCTAAAAAGTTTTTCCCCATCTTTCCTGTAGGCCCCCTTTAAGTATTGAAAGGCCACAATAAGGTCTCCCTGGAGCCTTCTCTTCTCCAGGCTGAAAAACCCCAACTCTCTCAGCCTGTCCTCATAGGAGAGGGGTTCCAGCCCTCAGAGCATTTTTGTGACCTCCTCTGGACCCGCTCCAACAGCTCCATGTCTGTCCCATGCTGGGGACCGCAGAGCTGGACGCAGTGCTCCAAGCGGATTCTCACCAGTACCCCTAAGTCCTTCTCCACAGGGCTGCTCTCAATCCCTTCATCCCCCAGCCTGTATTGATATGGGGGGTTGCCCCGAGCCGTGTGCAGGACCTTGCACTTGGCCTTGTTGAACTTGATGAGGTTCACATGGGCCCACTTCTGGAGCGTGATTCATTTAATTTAAATTAAATGAAAAGAGAAATATTTAAGTAATATTAAAGCTCAGTATACAGGGCAATCAAGAGTGCCAGGTAATCCTTGACATAGCTGGCGCAAATCAGACCTGTTCTTCTACTTTAGGGGAATTCTGTCTAAGAGAACATGTGTTTTCTTTGCTAGGCTACCTTCAAGGGATGGATGGACATCATGTATGCAGCAGTAGATTCCAGAAAGGTAAAGTGCATGACTGCAAACTCACCTCCCAGTATTTCACTCTGCTATTTTGCTTTGGTAAAATCAAGAGGAAAAATTGTAGAACTACGCTTATACTATGTATTTAATGCTGTGATTGCTCCGTTAGTGTGCTAAGTTAAAAGATGCTCAAGAAAATCCCGCAAAGGGGAGGTTCTTCTGGTTGCTTTAGGGGCAGGGAAGCTCCTGCTGGAGTAGAAATACAGCGAAGAAAGGAATACAATGAAGTTATATATTTCATCATCAGAATAAATTAAGGGGAGGAACTAGCCAGAAGGTCCTCCATGAACCTTGCATGGGAGCCCAAGTGTCGGTTTGAATCCAGTTTTGAAATTATGTCTGGGTTGGAGTTTTTTCTTCAGGCACTTTTCTTGTTCTTGCATGCTGAAATCATGCAAATACCATTATTTCCTTTTTGCTTTCTATTTTTTTTTCCCTTTTCTTCTCTTGGTTTTAGATGAAAAGATTTTTAAATGGATTTTCTTGTCCTACACTGAATGCAGGGCTGCAAACAAGTAGTATGACTATGTCAGGACAGTGTAAACAATATTGTTCTCTTTTTGATCACCTGATGGTCTTACACGTCACTCTTCAAAAGAAAGAATGATGTCTTCATTTTGACAGTGCTTGTCATTAAAATGATCATTTCCTTTGTGATTTGCAAATTACTGTATATTTTATGGGCACTGACCTAATTTACAGTGAAAGTCAGTTTAAACTGTAGCATATTATATTTCTGAAAATTAGATCACCATCTTCCTGGTATATACATACAATATACATGCATATACTTTTGTTTTACTTTAAACAGTGTGAGCACCCGGTTTTCCATATGTAACTACAGCTTTATAAAGCAAGACTGCCTTACATGGGAATACTTGGAAACATGACCAATCTCATTTTGACTGTATTTGTATGACACCTTTGAAATGCCATTTATTTCTCTTGTCCCATTCAGCAAGAAGAGCAACCCAAGTATGAGGACAACATTTACATGTACATATATTTTGTTATCTTCATTATCTTTGGCTCCTTTTTCACCCTGAACTTGTTCATTGGTGTCATCATTGACAACTTCAATCAACAAAAGAAAAAGATAAGTGCTCTGTGTTTGCTGATTAGTAGGGGAGTTGAGACCTGTTAGAGGAATGTTGAGTCTTCAGGCTGATTCTGCAGAATATTCTGCAGAATAAAGGCCAAGGACCTTCAGTCTGGGGCACAAGCCTCCCCTCGTAGAGCTGTGGGCTGCAGAACGGTGATTCGCCTCACTCCCTACCCAGCCCCGCTGAGACTGGCTGAGCTGGCTCAGGGAGTACAAGAGGCAGCCCAAAGCTTTATGTGAAACTCTAGCCAGATTAGGCATTTTCCCTAGACTACATTTTCCTGCATTTCTGGGGTTTTTTGCCTTGACTAGAATATACAGACTGGAAGAAAGATGTCTTCCTTGTCTCTCCCTCTGTCTCCCTCTCATATACTGCTTTTCTTCTCTGTAAGTCATGCTGAGGATTTGCACGTATGCAGCACCTGCTAAATGGCCTGACGCCTCTGCTACCTGTTTATCACAAATGAGATAGAGGGGATGGGGAAGGGTCTAGTGCAACAAAGCAGCTTATTCATAGGAAAAATACTCCGTTTTCTTTAAAGGAAAATCAGTACGCCTTGGGTATTAGTATAAGTTATTTCTGTCTAAAATAGCTGCCACCAACTTCCCATATGGCAGGTATCCTCATGACTTAGCTAGGATGTTATTCCTTTCCCTTCTGGTGTGTGAGCTGATTGTAACCAGTTTTCCTTTTGCCCCTTTACTTTGGAGGTCAAGATATTTTCATGACAGAAGAACAAAAGAAGTACTATAATGCCATGAAAAAACTGGGCTCAAAGAAGCCTCAAAAACCTATTCCCCGCCCTCTGGTGAGTATGTTATAAAGGGAACTGAAGGAAAAAACCTGCCGAGTAGACTTTCAAAGGAGCTTCGGCTCCAAAAGCATCCTTTGTTCAAACGCATGCTGGACTCCACATCACCATGTTCATGTCATTATAATTCAGGTATCATGTGAGAAAGGTTAAAATGCTACAGCTGTGGTTGATGTTAATCCGCTGGCTCACTTGAATCAACAAAGCAATCTGAAAACCCTGTCTGGCTGAGAGGCTATAGATGAGAGTAGGAGGCCTCCTGGCATAAGTGAGCGGGATCTTGGACAATTAGACAGCCTTGTTGGTTGCATTGATTGAGACCTAAGCACATTTCCCTGCTTTCTGAAAGGCTTTGCGTGTGATATTGTGTGAGTCCCTTAGCTATTGCTGTGGATAAGGCATCCTGCTGCTGGAACTAGACCGCTGCCAGGGTGCAAGAGAGTTAGCTGAAATCTAGTTCAAGTACCCCACAGTCAGAGTCACCACTGCAAGGTAGACCTGGCTGCTTTCCCCAGTAGTGGATGGAAGTGCATCACCCTGCCTTTGGTCTCAACAAAGAGGAAGATATGCTGGTAATAGGGTTGTGGTAGCATGTTTGGGGTATAAATAATAGCATTTTCCAACCTTTGCCATAAACAGATTGAATTGCAGCTAGAGTTTGCCTTGAAAGCTTCATAAGATACTGAAAAAACTGTGTCCTCATCCCTGTTTCCACCAACAGTGAAATAATTTGTTGACTAATGGTAGATTTCTGTTCGGACGTGTTTGGTTCATTGTCTCTCTCTCTCTCCTGTTGCACAGAACCGCATTCAAGGAGCTGTCTTTGACTTTGTTACTCAGCAAGCATTTGATATAGTCATCATGATGCTCATTTGCCTCAACATGGTGACCATGATGGTGGAGACGGACACACAAAGCAAGCAGATGGAGGACATCCTTTACTGGATCAACCTGGTGTTTGTCATCTTCTTCACCTGTGAGTGTGTGCTGAAGATGTTCGCCTTGCGGCACTATTATTTCACCATCGGGTGGAACATTTTTGACTTCGTGGTTGTGATTCTGTCCATTGTGGGTAAGTGCGACACCAATTAGATAGAGGTCTGTGAGTGCTAGGCTGTCTTGGTGTTTGCAGAGTAGAGCACGTCCTTGTCTTTGAAGGGGATATATAGGTACCAGGACTTCTAGGTTCTCTTTTTAGCCTTGTGAAGAGACTGTGGCAGAATTTGGCAGCGTGAAGTCCTGACTAATGCACCCTCCTCCCTCTGTTCTGGCATTCATTTGTATGGAGTAAAACACTTGACAATTACTCTCCCTCTCTTTAAAAACAGAAATTTTACTCACCTCATCAGAGTGTTATAATGCTTACTAACCACTGAAAATAGCATTGCAGTGCTTCCTACATCAGCATGTGATTTGCACTCTTGTTTTCAGTTTGGTTGAATGTTGAATCAACCAGTCTCCTCCAGGTTTTGGGGTTTTAGCAGCTAATCTGTAAAATACGCATAACCTCACAAATACAACAGGGTCACTCAAAAAGCTTGGCTGGATGCAGCTCTGCCCAGGCATACTGACAAAACACCAACGTTTAGAGACTGTCCTGCAGTATAAAACTCAGATCCAGGTTTGTCTGCTGCTAGAAATACGATTTATCTTACATATTTTTAGCACCTTCAAAATAGAGTCCATAGCCTGACTCCCGTGGCAGAGTTGGGCACCAAGAGCTAGACACCTCCAAGAAACAACTCGTCCATCCTTATGCAGGTGGAACGGATCACTCTGCGGCTGTACCTCTCTCCCTCTCCATTTAGGAGAACTACTTAGGGAGCCAGAGCAGCTAGCTAAGACTTAGCTGCCCGAAGGTGAGGCCTTTTAATCTCAGATCCCCTTTGAAAATCTGCCCAGGATGTTCTGTGTTCCCAGCCCCTTGACTAGGTTCAGAAGCAGCAGCAGACTGCACGTCTCCATTGTCACACTTGTCCCTTCTCTTCTTCTTTAGGGATGTTCCTGGCTGAAATCATTGAGAAGTATTTTGTGTCACCCACTCTCTTCCGAGTCATCCGACTGGCTCGCATTGGACGTATCCTGCGTTTGATCAAAGGAGCCAAAGGAATTCGCACCTTGCTTTTTGCCTTAATGATGTCCTTGCCTGCCTTGTTCAACATTGGCCTCTTGCTGTTCTTGGTCATGTTCATCTTCTCCATCTTCGGCATGTCAAACTTTGCCTACGTCAAGCATGAGGCTGGCATAGATGATATGTTCAACTTTGAGACCTTTGGCAACAGCATGATCTGCTTGTTCCAGATCACCACATCAGCTGGTTGGGATGGCCTGCTGCTGCCAATCCTAAACCGGCCGCCAGACTGCGACCTAGACAAGGAGCACCCTGGGAGTGGTTTTAAGGGGGATTGCGGGAACCCTTCGGTGGGGATATTTTTCTTTGTGAGTTATATCATCATCTCCTTCCTGATCGTGGTCAACATGTATATTGCCATCATCCTGGAGAACTTCAGCGTGGCGACAGAGGAGAGTGCAGATCCACTAAGCGAGGACGACTTTGAGACCTTCTACGAGATCTGGGAGAAATTCGACCCCGATGCCACGCAGTTCATAGAGTACAGCAAGCTCGCAGACTTTGCTGATGCTTTGGAACACCCTCTCCGCGTCCCAAAACCCAACACCATTGAACTCATTGCCATGGACCTGCCTATGGTAAGTGGAGACAGGATCCACTGTTTAGACATCCTGTTTGCCTTCACCAAACGTGTCCTGGGGGACAGCGGAGAGCTGGATATACTGAGACAACAGATGGAGGAAAGATTTGTGGCATCCAACCCTTCCAAAGTGTCTTATGAGCCTATCACAACTACGCTCCGGCGTAAGCAGGAAGAAGTTTCAGCAGTGGTTATCCAGAGGGCTTACAGGGTGCGTTTAGCAAGACGGGGCTTTATTAGCCGAAGGCCTGTCTCCACAAAACTGGAAAATGGAGGAACAAACAGGGAGAAAAAAGAAGGCACCCCATCTACTGCATCCCTCCCATCATATGACAGTGTTACCAAACCCGAGAAGGAGAAACAGCAACGGGCGGAGGAAGGAAGGCGAGAAAGAGCGAAAAGACAAAAAGACGTCAGGGAATCCAAGTGTTGAGACAAAATAATAGAATTGTACAAATTAAAATATTTGCAAGTGAAAAGATTGTTTACAAACTTCATGAAATATATCAATACAGAACAGCTGTGGAGACACTTACCTGAAGATCTTATACCAAACATAGTCTGCTTACTGTGTGACAGCGTTGCATCTAAAGCAGTGACCTACCACCTGTTCAAAGGACCCTCGTAAACAAACATTTAAACACAAAAAAGGAAAAAAAATGGATTTTCTATTGTTTGGGCAGGTGGATACTGCATGTTCCACATCAGTCAATGCAACTTAGGACAACCAAGCAAAATAAAACACACACACGCGCGCGCGCGCACACACACACACACACACACAGAGAAACAAAACCCGCTGCTGGGATTCGTATATTTTCCAAAGCAGCCAAAAATGGATTTTATTTTCCCATTTTGTTGATTATTATTGAAAGAAAACCCAGAAGTCACAATGTTAAAGGGTTTGTTCATGCAAAACTAGATTTGCATTTAGTTAAGCAAAAAAAAAAAAAAAAAGAGAAAAAAAAAGAAAAAGGTTAAAACAAGTAAAACATAAAAAAAGGAAAAAAGAAACAAACCACCCATTTAGCCCATGCCATTTAATTGTCATAGTTTCTTTGATATTTATTATCTGCATTCTACTTTCTACATGGGCTTTACTTGGTTTGGGAGATGGGGTAATCGGGTACCTTCAGCCTGGAGACAGCTCAGGCTGATTCCCCCAAAAAAAAAAACGTGCTCGTTCAATGCATAGAAACGATTTGCATGATGGCATGCCGTGACCAGGAACCATGCATGAGGAACCATTAAACCACAAGACACTCAATAATCTGTCCACAGCAGTGTGTTAAGCCATAAATTCGAGGCACTCCACTGACTACCGTACACTGTATTTGGAGATAAACTTGAACAATAATCATGCCCTTCACCGGTACGTCCCAGTTCTTAGCGATCTTTCATAGACCCACCAGTAGGGGGGGGAAAAAAAACACCCAACAAAAAGAAACAAGCAGATGAAATAATTGTGTGTGTATGTTTAACAATTTGTCTTCTTCTTTTTTTTTTTTCCCCATCCAGCCATCTTTTTGCACACTGATATATAACAAAACTAAATGCTGCTCTGGACCTCGTCCGAGGGGAGATGATAAAAACCAAGAATGGCTTGTTATACTATGTCACTGTAAAACCAAAATCTAGGGCTTAAATACCAGTCAGTAAGTTCATTTGTATCCTGCAATATTTATCATTAATATTAATTATTATTCAGCCTCCATCCTGCAGTGTAGACACTTTTTTTTTTTTTTTTTTTAAAGAGATAAGTGCTAAAAAAAAGTGGCATTTTATCTCTACGGGTAGAAATTTGGGGAGTTTACCCAAAGCAATCCCACTAGCGAGGACGGGGACGTGACTCGCAGTGTTCAGCGGTCCCACGGCCGTCGGGATTCCTGCTCCGGGTGGGATGCTGAGGCGTGGGCGGCTTTCCGAAACCCTGAACCCTTCCTCCCTTGGTACCAGTTTTTGCAGCTCTGCACTTCGCTGCTACATGGGTTTTCTCGCGTCTGTAGCCACGAGGGTTTTCAACAAGACGCAGCACAGGAGCGGCCGCAGCCCGGGGTGGAGAGCCGGCTGTCGGGTGCCTTCACGTTCTTCCCGTTTCTTACACTTGCGTAGAGCGGCGACTAAAACGGCCCCGCAGGTTGGGTAGGAATCAGAGCTACCTCTTGCCTAGTCTTCTCGCTGCAGCAGCAAATAATGCCACCGAAACGTCACGAGCCAAGTCCAAACGTTTCTTTTTCTCAATGAGCAGACTCAGACATCCCCAGATCCTGTTTCGTGGTGTCCTCATGACTAAGCCAGCTCTCAGCCACTGCTCTGGTTGGGATGTTTTTTTCTTCAGGGCCAGCGTGGGTCTTCTTACAGGGTAGGACAGCAGCGCCGCGGCACGGGGGCTTTTCTGCCGGCAGTTGGAAGGAGAAGCGAGGGCTCGGCGCCGCTGCTCGCCTCGACCGGGAGGTGCTGAGGTTAAGTGTGGGCGTTTGACTGTGGACCAAATCAAGGGTACCCAGAATAGCAGGAAAAAAATAAAAAAACCCCAACCCCCAAGACAAGAGAACTTGATGGCAGGATGAATCTCGGTTTGCATAATCTCACAACCCAGAAAATTACAGGAGTCACTTACTTAAAAAAACAGAGCCAAGCAGGAAGCCATCCAGCAGCCACCGGCGCCGCGTCGCGGCCTCGCCATCGCCAGGTCAGTGGAGCAGTTCTGCTGCACCCAGGAACACAGCAAGGAACCTTTTCTATCCTGTCAGCTCTTGCCCCAGTTGCTCCTAGGATATGATGTATAGTAACAAAGAAAAACTACATACATATGTACAGGCTACATTGTAAACAGCACAAAAAAAAAAAAAAGAAAAAATAGCTGAAAAGTGTGGTTGAACTTTTTAAGAGAATATTATAAATACTGTAATATATCATTTTATTTTATCGGCATGCCTTTTTGTAAATACAAAGAACTACAAAAAATAATAGAATGGCTTCTGGCTTACGCCATTGTCCATGTTTATTTTTATTTTTTTAATATTTTTCTGTTTTCCTTAGACTTTAGATAGCCAGTAAACATCCCCTAAAGGAGAAAAAAAGAAAAAAAAAAAAAAAAAGGGCAAACAAAACCCTACCCCCCCCCAAACTAGATTTTAAAAAAAGCTTTATTGCAAGTGATCTTTGCAACAGCAAAAGTATATATTTTTGGGGTTCCAATGTGCAATAAGTTGACCACTTCTATGCAAGATTTGGCTAAACTTCATAATTGTTCTTAAGCTGGGCTATTGACTCGTAGGTGAAGCTTGGTACGTTCAGCGGTCGTGCTGGCAGTTTCATTAAGCTACTCAATTACTTTCAAATAAAAAGTCCCTTCAAACTATGTATATATATTTATTTTTTTAACATTAGATCTGTATTAAATGCAAGAGGCAAGTGGTATTGTCCGCCAGCATTGCTGAGAAAGAACAGGAACGAGTCGTTTCTTCAACTGTTCGTTGGCTGGAGTTGGTCCTTCTGCTCAAAAAGTTTCACGGGGGTTTTTTTGGTTTGTTTTTCTCTCTTAGTTTCCTCCCTAGGGCGGGTGTTTCCATCAGCCGCAGCGCACGGGCGCCGACAGCGACGGGTCTGCATTTCTGTACATCTTCACTGGGTGAAGCCAAGGACAGAGAGGAAGCGTTGGTCAAAGAGCGTCAGGGACACGCGTGTCGTACGCAAAGCTCCAAATTCAACCGCGTGCACGGAATTTATATTCCGGATTCAGGGTTGTGGGAATAAAGCAAGGGTGGTGGTGTCAATTAAAAAGACGTAGCCAAAAACCAAGACTCTAACAAGTAGCTCTCTTCCCTCCCCCACTTATGAAATCCTCCCTTTTGGGTTAAGTTGTGACTGTGTTCTTCAAAGAGCAGAGGGGAAGGGCGATAAATACCAATTCAAGCTGCTTTATTCACTTTTCCTGTTCACCTTTTTTTAAAAATATAGAAGCCAATGTTGAACAAAACAAACTAAAATAAAACCATGATGTTACATAGAGGCCACACCCGAGTTTGAATTATTTACTTTTCCGCCGCAAAAAAAATAAATAAAAAAAAAAAAATGTTAAAGCTGTAAAAGATCAATAGTGAAGATTAGTGTATTAGAAATTGCATGGTGGCTCATAATGATCTTACCCAACATGATTAACAATTACGTTACTATAAGCCAAAAGAAAATAAAATAAATGTTACCCTTTTCACTGTACAAGGTAAGGTTGTCTCGGTGTCCCACTTATTTGACCGGTTGCATTCTCCTTCCGCTCCGGCTCCTCCACACTTCCCTCAAGGCTGTTTCAGCGTGGCTTTAGCTAAAGCACGCCCAAGAGAGCGGAGGAAGCTGCAGGAGAAGCTGTTGGAAGGGAGTTTGCCGCGTTAGCCGGTGCCGGGGGCTCCGCGGGTGCCGGGGGCTCGGCCTCGCTCGCCGTCCCGCGCTGGGTCCATGGGGGCCGGCGCCGCGGGGCCCCCGTCTCGGGGGCAGGTGGGTGCCCTCCGGCACGTCGGGCTGCACCCGCGGCAGCGCGACCCGGGCATGGCCCTTGCTCCACGCGCGGAGGCCGGCGGTGCCCACGGTGCACCTGCCCCGCCGAGGGCGGCCTTCACCCTGCAGCGCTTCACGCTGCAGCCCCCGCCGCTTGCGCTCAGAGCCACTTGAAAAGACGAGCCGAAGCGGATCCCGAGTCGCCAGCGAGCCCTTCCCCGGCGGCCACCTGCCCTTGGTCACGCAAGGGCAGGTCGGGAGCCAGCAGCTCCCGCACACGGATGGTGCCGGGGGAGCTCCCGCTGCCACCCTCGCTTGGGCGCGTCCCTGCGCGACCACGCCTTCGCGTCCCTCTTCGCGGCTCGCTTTCTCCAGAATCAGTACGTACCCAGCGGCGTCCCACGTGCCGGGACGAGGACCCTGCCCACGCCGGCGGCGCAAGCCCACGTGCTCCCAGAGCAGGGGTCCTGCTGCCCAGTGCTGCTGAAGGGCCCTAAACCAGGGCTGCGGCAGCGACCGTGCGCCCGCAGCGCGCCATCACCCGTCATCCCGCCCGGCTTCTCCGGCTGCGGCCGAAGCGCTGAGCAGGGCACGAGCTCCGGGTAGCGCCTCGGCCGCGTTGGAGGGCAGGCTTCACCCTGGAGTTGTTGCAAGTCAAATAGCCAAGGTATCACCTTAAAATTATTTTTCCTATCAGAGTTTTGGCCCAATTTAGTCAACAAACGTGAGTTTTGCTGCTCGGTTAAAGCCCGCTGGCTTCGCAAACCACGGGCACTGCAAGACACGGCGCGTGGCCGTGCCATCCTGCACCTCGCCGGGTCAATGCGTCACACAAAGACAACACCGCTGGTTTGATTCTTTTTTTAAAACCCAGTAAAAGTTGAACAAAAATCATTTCCCCTTTGCCAGTTTGCTGCATAGTGTGATTTTATTGCGACGGGTGTGTGCATGCGGGGGGTCTCCCCCGGGGGAGCGCAGCCCCGGCGAGGTGCAGGGCACGGGGAAGGGCTCCCTGCCGTCCCAGCAATACCCGGCTGCGAACCCCTGCCTCACAGCGGTGTTGTGAGGCTCCATTAGCGACCGAGGGTCCCGGCCCCGAGGCGCGCGCAGCCGGACCCGGGCACCGGCGGGGTGCCAAAACCGCTGCTACAGCCATCCTGAACCGGCCCGGCTCCGGCCGCCCACCTCCCCATCGGGGCCGGAGCTGTCCCTCTGCTCCACGTAACTGGTCACAACATCGCTTTGTTCTGGGGTTTGCCCCCTGCGCTGTCCTTGCTCCCCACTTTCGCTCCGAGGTTTTATTCTCGGTTCTGTTTTACCTGGAGAAAGAGGGGGCTGGAGCTGGCTGGGGGAGGGAGGGAGGAGGAAGGTGCTGGACCGGCGGGCTGGGAGTTTGATGGCTGAACGTTGAGTTCCTTTGTACTGTACATCTTTTTACTTTGGAATTTGCAATAAAGAGGTACATCCACCTTGTTTTAACAACTTCTCATGGCTGCCCTGTCATTCTACCTTTGCGCAGCAGCAACCGCCCTCCCTGCACCCCGAAAGGCCACCGGCCTCAGCTCGGGGACGGCACCGCTGCTGGAGGAGCGGAAACCAAGAGCGGAGGCACCGAACAGCTCCTGCGGCCGTACAGAGCCAGGCTGGGCTGAGGCGCCGAGGTCCAGATCCAGCCCCTGCCCTGAGGGAGCACCCGGGCTCCTCATCTCGGGGGTAAGGCACAGCTTCGAAACCCGCACGGTCTCAACGCGACGCTCGTAGCAGCCCTCGCAGGGCGTATTCGGGCTTTTCATGCTTTAGGGAGGCCGGGTGCTAAATTGCATTAAGGGACCTATTCTGCCACAACCGCTCTGTGCGTGAGCCTTGCATTAGCCCTGCAAACGCACACCGCTCCAGGGAGATCTGCAACCCCTGAGCGGCATCTGTGCCTCTCAGCGGACCGTCCCTCCTTCTGCTCCAGAGTAAACGCCGCTGCCCCTTACAGCTCTAACACCGTCAGACACGCAGCATCCTCTGAGCCCCGATCCCCGCGTCCCACCAGCACCGGGCTACGAGCGGCTCCTCGGGCTCCCCGTGGCCAAGGCAGACGCGCGGCAGATGGCAAAACAGCCTTTCCCCCCGGGAGCTGCGATTCCCACGCCGCGGCCGGCCGCAGCTCGAGCGGGGCGGCCGCTGAGCCCGAGCGGAGCATCCCTGTGCCAGGAACCGGCTGAGCTGGTGCTTCAGGAACCGGCACGCTCTAAGGGCAGGGGGTACAATTTCATTTAGAGAGAAAAAAAAAAAAATTACATAAATAGCTGTTTTGCTTGCCTTTTAAAACCGCACTCGGGGTTATTTGTCCTTCCCTTTCTTTACTGGTACTTGCATGCCACTGCTAGCTGGTCGGATTGATGCAAGCCATTTCTTGATACAAAATACAGGTTTTAATTCTGACCCCAGCAATGCAGATGGCTACAATCAGAGCCAAAGCCCTTTGGGTCCCCACACCCCCCCTTTTCACTGCGCTGATTTCGGAGGCAGAGAGGGGCTGCAGACGCTCCAGGACAGCGGAGATGCTGCGGGAGGGCCTGGGGACCCCCGCCAGGCACAGCCGGACCCGGCAGCATCACCTGGGGCCCTGCAGCTTTTGCGTTTTTAGGTCTGTGCCCACACAAAAAGCCAGCGAGGCGTCTCAGCGCCGCGTGCAAATGTTCAGGTGTTGGCGGTTTTCCTTGTGCGGCCGCTTTCTCCAGCGGGTCGCATCCTGCCCTCCCCGGCCCCGCCAGCGACACAAACCCCATCCGCGCCTCGCTCACGCACGCAGCCTGCGGGGTTTCGCTACTTCCTGGGAGTTCCTTGGCGGAGAAACGGAGAGAAAAAAACTCAACGCACAGCAAGAGGCAGACCAAGAAGGGAGCGAAGCCCCCAGCCCCTCAGCACACCCAGCTCCAGGCCTCAGGAAAGCCGAGGCTGTCATCCAGGACAACCCAAGCAGCACAAACACCTCTACCGCAACACCGAATCAGGTCACTGGCGTTATAATTAACCTCTCTCCCATGAATAATTAACCCCAGGTGCTGGCTCAGCATAACAACCCGGCAGAGAGCTTTTGTCCCCTCCCCGCCCGGAGCGGGGAGACCGGGCGGTGGGGAGGCCCCACGCTGGGGCACGGGGGGCTGCAGCCAGGACGCGGCCAAGGGGGCTCTGCCCGGCTCCGTCCCTGCCGCGGGGCACGCTGGCGGCCGGTGACAACCGGGGACATCTCCAGCGCTGCCGGGATGATGAGGATGCCTGGTAGACACCCAGCCCTGGGTGCTCCGGCAGGACCGGAGCCGAGGGTGGGACCCTCCCTGCCCGGGACAACACACGGGGTCGGTGTCTGGGTCTCAGCCCCTCCACGAAGTTTTATTGAGTCTCGTTTTGCCCCCAGCAGCTTCTGGGAGACACTCCAGTTTGGGCAACATCCCAATTTCAGGTGGCGTCCGAGCCCAGCGTCCAGCGGCAGGAGTACACGGCGGCCACGGCGAAGAGGACGGAGGCGAGGAAGCCCCCCAGGATGCCCGAGACCACGGGGCTGACCCAGCCCAGGAGGCTGCGGGTGTAGGGGGGGGGCGGCCGCCTCTCGAAGCGCAGGTCCCCCAGGTCCCCGGCCGGGGCCCTCCTGCCCCGCGCCCCGCCGTGCCGCTCGCCCTCCAGCAGCAGGGAGGAGGTGAGGCGCTGCACGGTGCGGCCGTACTCCTCCACGTTCCTCCGCAGCTCCAGGCTCCTGTCCTGGTTCAGGTTTTTCCCCAGCTCCTGGGCGATGTCAGGGCGCCCAATTTGGCGAAGGCCACGGACCAGCCGGTCCCAGGTCGTCACCTCTCCTGCCGTCCCCAGCCAGTCCCGTAGAGCGTCCGAGCATCCCACGGGGCTGCGGAGGCCCCGGCGGCGGCGGGTGCCGATGGGGTTGTTTTCCTCGGAGAGCCGCTCCAGCTCCCGCTCCCCCAGCTCCCCGTCAGGCCCCGCCAGCCGCCCCTGGAGCTGGCGGCACTCGGAGGGGGACAGCAGCTTGGCGATGCGGCTCATGGTGTGACGGCCCACGTTGGCCGCCACCGTGTCCTCGCACCAGCCGCCCACCGCCAGCAAGAGCAGGATGAGTCCCACGGGTGCCAGCATCGCTCGGGTGCCCCTGGGCACCAGGGTGGCCCAGGAGCGCAGCCAGCCTCCTGCCCCCGCCCCAATCTGACCTCACAAGCCGGCGCATTCCAGGGCTGCATCCCTCGTGCCCCCAGCGCATCGCCCCACATCACCCCCCCCAGCCCTCACCTCCAGCCTGGCACCCCCAGCATCCCTCCCCATCCCAGTCCAGCCCATCCGAGCCGTCCCTTTGGGCGCCAAACGCTCGCAGGACGGGCACACGGGACAGACTAAACGGTCCCTCGATTCCCAGCAGAGCCAAACCAAAGGGCTGGAATTTAATGCTGTCTGCGAGGGGCTTCAGGGCACCTTTCTCATTGGCAGTGATGTCCGTCTGTCCACCCCTCCGTCCATCCAGGCACAACAGTTTTGCTTCCTGCATCCTGCCTGTGCCTGTGGGACCCAGCTCGGTTGGGTCTGTCCGGGCTCGGCAGGCGCCGGCCCCATGTCCCTGCCAGCACTTTTGGAGGAGCGGGGCTGGGGGCTGCTCCCCGGGACGCCTCCACCGCCCTCCTCCCCTCTCCCGAAGGCCCCAGGGCAGAGGCAGCCGCTCCCCTTTCCCTCCCCGAGGAGGGGGTACGGGGCACCCCCCCGCGCACCCCGCTGGCAACCTGTGTTTTCCTCTCCCACCCCAAATCGATGGAGCGGAATCGGAGTTGAACCGAAGCGGTTCTCGCTCGGGGATCGGGTGAGGACCCCGTAACCACGAGGTGGCAATGCAGCCCCGGCCACGCAGCGCCAGCGCACCCGCTTTTTAATCAGGGTGGCCATAAAGCTGCGATTTCCCCAGATCACCCCGAAGAGCCCCAGCGCGGAGGCTCGGCCCATGGGGCCCTACCGGGGCCGGAGAAAGCGGCCGGGAGCAAAGAGCAGGAGAAGGAGCGATTCCCCAACGGGCTCACGCTGCGGGGCTCCATCCTCCGCCGTTGCGTCTCCCAGCGCCGTGAGGCATCTGCTGCCTCCAAGCATCCTCCAAGCAGCAAAGCTGCCGGACGTGCTGGTGCCCGAGGGCCTCATCCTGCCACGAGGAATTTTAGGACCCTGATCAAGATGATTGCGATGGGCAGCCCTGCTCTGGGGCGGGGGAAAGCCACGGCACCGCAGCTCCAAAAAGCATCCCATCTCCCCAGGAGGGCTAAAGGGGACGGAGGGAAGGGGCCTGTGCAGCTCCTTTGGGAGCATAAATACGGAGAAGATGGGAAACCGCAGCTGCGGACCCCCAAACCCGCCGAGCAAACGCCTCCCGCTGCAGCCGCCTCGCCGGGGTGGGGTTTTGGGGTGAGGATGGGTCCTTCTCCCCTGCGCCGGGGTCTCAGCCCCCTGCCCTGACCCCGCTCCGCAGGGACTCACGGGAGGGTTTTCCAGGCGTTTCTGCCTTGTTGAGAGCTGAACCGTGGCATCAAATGGGCTCAGAGCCGCCCCGTTTCCCTCGTAAGCTCCCTGCCTACGAGCCAGGCACCCAACCCAAAAATGAACAAATTCTGCATGAAAACACCAAGCCCAGCCAGGGACAGCGGCCGTCACATGGGCTTTTCTAGCGAGACCGCTTTTCCCTTGATACCCTTATTAAATCTTGCTGCAGAAGGGAACTCAAACACGCAACGCCCTGCTCGCTGCTCCACTCCTGCCACCGCGCGACGGTGGGCTCCTCCTGCTGCAGCCCTGATGGGAGAAGCAGCGCCGAGCACACGGTCCCGGCTGGCTTCTGCCAGACCTGGCCCTGGGATGCTCAATTTTGCACCAGTGACGGGGAGTTTTTTCCCCTAAGGATGCCGGATTTCAGGACTAACACCGCTGCTGCCACCCCTGGAAATGCTCTTCCCCGTCCTCGCTGCCAAAAGATTCGGGAGCGTCTCTCGGGGAGGTCCAGGCAGCGCCAGGATGGTCCGCAGAGGAGCCAGGACCATCCCCCGGGTCTCCCCAGGAGGAAAACGCAGCTGGGGCAGATGTACCAGGCCGACGGGGCAGGAGGAAACACTTGTGCGTGTCCCACCAGCCCGGTGAAGAGGACAGCGGGCGAGCAGCACACGTGGCCGGGCTGGGGAGGAATGCCAGGAATGCCGGCACCATTAGCCCAGCGTGTCCCGCACAGGACTCGGCCTGGGTTTGGGGAGAGCAGGCAGGTTTCACAAGTTTTGTGGAATTGAGTCTCCAAAAGGTCAGAATCCAGCTGCAAATTCATTTTGGTGACCTGAGGTGCCGGGAAGCGTCTGCCTCGTGTCCCTGTGCCGGCGCGTCCCAGCTAGGGCCAGCCCGCGGCCGAGCCTGGCACTTGCCGTGGCCGGACACCGTTATCCCAGGCGGGATAACCAGCTCGGCCGCCGCAGCGCAGCCCCGGCGAGGGGGTCCCCGTCCCCATCCCCACCTCCCCATCCCACTGCCACCAACGGAGACCCTGCGCCCGCTGCCACCGGGCTCGGTGTCAAAAACAAACGCCGCCGGCCGCGGCCGAGCCAGGAATCCCTCAAAGCCGAGACTGGCCCGGTGCTGGCCGCGGCAAACCCCGAACCCCAGCCCGGCACCGCGGGGCCGGACAAAGCAAAGTGTCGAAGCGCGAAGGGCATCTGCGAGGCTTGGGAGCGGGGATGCGCAGAGCGTCCCTTGCAGCAGGTGGAGAGGAGCCGAGCCTCCCTTTGCCGGAGGAGGAGGAGGGAGCCTTCCTCCCGTTTTCCCAGCTCGTGACTCCACAGCCAATCCACCAAGTAATTTATTCATAGCGCAGTAACCTCAGGGGTCCCGATAAAAGGCCAGAGCTGCCGCATTGTTCCGGATGCGCCAGCACCGGCACAAAGGCTCCGGGCACCTCCCGGCCACCGGCCAGAGATGCCACTGCGTCCCCGCCCGTCCGGGGGCTCCGGCGCCCGATCCCTCGCCCTCCCACCCGCTGAAACACCCCGAAGCTGCCGCGTTAATTGCCATAATTAGGTGTGCTCGGGGCCGCAGGGCCCCTCTCCGGCGGGCTGCGCGCCTGCTATTGCTAATGAGCTTAACTCCTGGCTGCGGGGCCAGAACCCGGGGGGCCGGGGGGCACGGGGGGCCCTCAGCCTGGCCCAGAAAACACACAAACAGGCAGCCGCGGGCTGGGAGCCGCTTTTCCCCTTACTTCCATTAATTACAGCAGCAAAGGGTGAAAAATCCATCCCTGCGCATGGCCAGGGTCCCGCAGGGATGGAGGGAGGGGGGTCCGGTCCCACGCAGCCACCATGGACGAGCGTCCCCTCCCTCGGGGTCTCAGCGGCACTGGGGGACGGGGCTCGGGTCAGGGCTGGCGTTCACGGCCACCGGCCGCAGCGAAGCGTCTCCAGTTATCGACATGCGGAGCCCGGCCATCGACTGGGCGCCCCGATCCACGCCCGCGGCGGAGCTGGAGGGGACACAAGCACGCTCGGATCGCCGGGAACGTCGACGCAGGGACCCCTCCCCATGGCGCCCGGGGAAAGGGGCGGCCGCGGAGATCGGCAGGGCAGGGCTGGCACCTGCAACGGGGGGCACCTGCAGGGATCCCCCATTGCACGCTCACAGCGACGCCGAAATCGCAGCCTTCGCCGCAGCCGCGCAGTTCCCCAGCGGAGCCAAGCGCTGCCCGGCTTGCTCGGCATCGCGCCTACGACTCGGGAGCTGCCCTGGACATGGGGGAACTGAGCGACTGAATGAACTGATTGCAGGACACAAAATTGTCCAAGCACGTAGCTTAACACAGAACAGCCCCCCAGGATAAGGATGTCACAAGCCTCCGGACAAACAAACACCGCATAATTCAGTTTTATGAAACGTTGAGAAATAAATGGGGGAGGAGCAGCAGCGCTCAACGCAAGTAATTCAGCTCAAAATAGCTAAAAATCCGACCCAAGTGACAAAATTAACCCAGGTCCAAAGCCCAGCCAGCCCAGACCCCGCAGCCAGGCGGCACAGGTGAGCCCCCTCCTCCCAGCCCCGCTCCTCGTGCCCCCCAGCCCCCCACCTCGCACCCCCCAGCCCCCCCGTACCTGCAGGCACTGGGTGGGCCCTCGGCGCAGCAGCCAAAGCTGCCTCAGCCCCCCAGGACCCAGGGGGGCCTTTCAACAGGGACCCCCCCCTCAGCACCCACTGCCCCAGCCAGCAACTGCACCCCTACCAGGGGCACACCCAGGACCCCCCCATCACCCTAACGAGGGCAGGGGCACACCCAGGACCCCCCATCACCCCTAATATGGGGAGGGGCACACCCAGACCCCATCACCCTAATGAGGGCAGGGGCACACCCAGGACCCCCCATCACCCTAACGAGGGCAGGGGCACACCCAGGACCCCCCATCACCCTAATGAGGGGAGGGGCACACCCAGACCCCCCCATCACCCTAACAAGGGCAGGGGCACACCCAGGACCCCCCCATCACCCCTAATATGGGGAGGGGCACAGCTGGACCCCATCACCCTAACGAGGGCAGGGGCACACCCAGGACCCCCCATCACCCTAATGAGGGGAGGGGCACACCCAGGACCCCCCCATCACCCTAACGAGGGCAGGGGCACACCCAGACCCCCCCATCACCCCAACGGAGGGGGGGGGGGGGGGGCTGAGGCTGTGCCCTTCCCCTGGCTGCAATGCCCCCCCCCAATGCCCCCTCCCCACACCCCTGCAATGTCCCCCCCGTGCCCCTCCTGTCCCCTGCAACCCCCCCGGAGCCACCCCCCAGGTACCAGCACCCCCAAACCAGCACCCCCGAACCAGCACCCACCCCAGGGGGGGCGAGGGCCGGGAGAAGGCACCGTGGGCTCTCAGCCGGGCGTTCATGTAATCTCTTTAATACTGTGTAATACTTTTCTTTTTAAAATACAGCATTTCTTGAGGTAGACCATTACAGTTCAAAAGCATTTCTTTCTCAGACATTAATAAGACATGAATTAAATACTTTCATGTACAATATGTTGCAAAATGAGGTAGAAATGGTTACAGAGAGTGTACAAAGTCAAATATGATAATAATAATAATAAAAAGTCTTCAGGAACTCAGTACCACTTTTTGGAGGAAGGGGAGGGAGGCGTCTGCCCCGGTGATGCCCTTCGCACGCGGGCAGCTGCCTGCACGCGCCTGCGCACACTGAGATGGGAAACTGCAAAAAAAAAAACTTGGGAAAACATCCCGAAGCCGGCAGACGCCTCGCTCCTGCAACGCAGACCCTGAGGTTATGGGGGGGCTGCTCGGAGCAGCGGCCGGTGCCGGTGGGCGGCAGCGGAGCAGCTGCCTCCCCCAGTACAATATATAGCTCTAAAACAAGCAAACAAAAAATAATTAATTTTTTTTTTTTTTTTTTTAATTGGGGAAAAAAAAAATCGCCACCCAGCGATGCGAGGCGGATGGGGGGGTCGGGCGGGCGCGCAGCAGGTTCACGCTCCGTGCAACGCAGCTTTGCAGCCGCCGGTGCTCAGCGAGAGCGGGGGGAGCCGGGACCCCCGGGACGGAGCGGGGGCAAACAGCGCCCGGGCAAAACCCCGTGGCTCCCACTCGGCCCTGCTCGACTTCTTTTTTTGGGGGGACAAAGCCATTTCCCCAGATTTTGCGGCCACCGCCAGCCTCTGCTGGGGCTTCGGGGGTGGCGACCGCGGTGGGAAGCCGAAAATCCCTGATTTGCGGTGAAAAGGGAGCGCGGCGCCCTCGCAGCGGCGGCGTCACCGGCGTCCTCCCCGGCAAAGCCCGGGCGGCCCCCACAGCCCCATCCCCAGTGCAAAAATGAGACCGGGAGGAGGATCCCCCCCGCCGGCCCCAGCCCTGCACGGGGCGGGTGCCCCCCGCGCCCCCGGCCCCGACGCGGCGGGCGATGCTGGAGGGTGACGGACCCAGCCTGGTCCAAAAAGTGGTGCTAGCGACAGTTTCCGAACTACGGCACTAATACTCTTTCCATTGAAGACACGTTACTCCACCAAACGCTACAATAACAATGTTAAAAAAAAAAAAAAAAACAACAACAAAAAAATTAAAATAAAATTATGGCATAATATACGTGAAAAGCACCCGAAATACATTCAACTTTCATCTTTGTAACAGCTTCAAGTTTTTTTTTTTTCTTTCTTCCTTCTTTCTGTCACCCTTTTTGGAAGCAAACGCACGAGGCAGCTTTGTCCCAGGTCTGAAAACTCTTAAAAATCTCTTTTTCCTTTTCTGAGAAGATAAAAAGAGTTTTTTAAAAACACATTCTTTTTTTTTTATTTTTTCTGAGGTAATTCTTTTCCTGAGTAGTTAAAAAGAAAAAACAAAAAAATACTACATACCTTACAAAAATAAAAACCCAAGTCTAGTATATTAAACAATCTACAGCATTTTACTCCAAAACCCCCTGGTTTTGTGTGTGTCCCCCCCGCTCCCCCCCCTCCCCGCTCAAGGACATCGCCGCCGGGCTGCTTGCGCCACGTGCGAGGGGGCTGCTTTGCTCCAAAGACGCCCGAGGTATTTCTGTTAGGAACAATAAAAGCAATCGGAAAAAAAAAATAATAATAATAATAATCGAGCCTCTGGATAGACAGGGGAGCTCGAGCATCCGACGCCGGAAAAGCCGGATCCTGAGGCGCCTCCAGCCCCGCTCGCTGCATCGCCGGTCCAGGGACGGATGAACGGGAAAATAATAAATAGGTTATCCTGAGTTCAGCGGGCGACGGCTTCCGAAAAACCGAGAGAGGAAAAGCCCGGCCGAGTCCGGAATCATACAGAAGAGGTATGTCGTGCCGCCGTCGGGGCTGCCCGGGGGTCTCCTGCACTTTGGGAGGAAGGGGCCCGGCCCCGGCGCGGCTCTGGGGCAGAACCGGAGCCCCCGCAGACCCCGGCCCGCCCCGCCAAACCCTGCGTCCCTCGGCCAAGTCCCAAAGCCGGCCCCGGAGCCCGGGGCTGGGGCGAAGGGTCCGTGCCAGCGCCGGCGGCCGCCCGCTGCCGCGCCGTCAGTGCCCGGTGCCGTACATTTTATCCCACTCCAGGAACAAGTCCAGCTCCTTCTGGGAGGCGGCGGGGCGGACCTTGCAGAACGCCTTCTCGAAGTCCTGGTAGGAGGTGGGCTGGATCTGGCCCGGCAAACCGTGCAGCGTGGTGGCCCCGGCGTGCTGGCAGAGCTGGACCAGCTCGCTGCCCGAGAAGTTCTCCGTGTGCTGCACCAGCGAGGCCATCTCCCGCTCGCTCAGGCAGGAGCTCTGCTGCGCCAGGGCGTGATGGAGGATCTGCCGCCGGGCGATGCTGTCCGGCGGGGAGATGTAGAACCGCTTGGCAAAGCGCCGGTGGGAAGCTTCATCCATGCTGCCGGGCCGGGAGGTGGTCCCGATGACGACCACGTTCTGCTCGGATGAGGTAGCCACGTTGTCCAGGTAGGAGAGGAGCTGGGACTTGAGGTTGCTCACCTGGCTGCCGTCCTCGCCAGCCCGGGCCACCAGCAAGGACTCGGCCTCGGTGATGAGCACCACCGCGGGCTGCCGGCAGCTGGCCACGAAGAAGACGGTCTGCAGGATCTTCTCGGCTTCGGCTTTCCAGGTGGAGAGCAGGGTCGTGCCGCTGAGCTTCAGCAAGGTGGAGCCCAGCTGGGTGGAGACGCACCGGCTCAGCAGGCTCTTCCCCGTGCCGTGGGGGCCGAACAGCAGGATGGTTCGGGGCGGCCGGCTCGCCCCGGTGTAGGCGCCGGGACGCAGGATGGGCCACACCAGCTCCTCCTCGATGGCGGCCTTCACGGAGACCTGCCCGGCGATGTCCGTCCACTGCACGGGCGGCCCCCGCTCCACGATCTTGGTGTTCACCAGCTCCAAGACCAGGGGGTCGACGTTCTTGGGCTGCTCCTCCACCGGCGGGCTGCCGAAGACCGGCGCTTTGGGAGGCAGCCGCAGCGGGAAGGGGGGTCCCGGCTCGGCCGCCCGCTCCCCGTTGGCGAGGGGGGGGCTGAACTTTTCGAAGGGCTCTGCCGGCCGCAGCGGGGCATCCCCGGCGCCGTAGGGTGGCGAGACCATACTCTTCATTGGCTGCCCGCCGTACTTGCCGGCATGCTCCTCGGCGTTCCCGGCTCCCGCCGGCCGCTTCCCAGGCTTGAAGGCCACCTGGGGGGACTCGGCGCTGCTGCCGAACCCATTGCCCCGGCACTCGCCGTTGTCCGACATGGGGTAGGGGGACTTTGGCTGCTCGTAGCTGTATTTCCTATACCTGCCCTCCCCCTCGTCCTCCCCGCCGGAGATGTCGAAAGCTTTCCTCTTCAGGGCGCCTGCCGCCTCGGTGCCGAGGGGCGGCACGGCCAGCGGGGCCAAGCCGGCACCCTGGTAGCCGTAGCCGGGGACCCCGGGCGGGCGGGAGGCGGGCGGCGGGGCCGGGATGGGAGTGGGCGCCGCGATGCCGGAGGGCAGGTAGGAGGCGGAGGGATGGGGCGGATGGATGGTGCCGTAGCCCGGCTGCGGCGGGTAGCTGCCGGCGGCGTAGTTGTACATGGGGCCGGAGGAGCCGTAGCCCGGCACCAGGGCGGGCGAGGGGTGCGGGGGCTGCAGGAGCCCCGAGCCGTGGAGGGCGGGGGGGTGCGGGGGGGGAAGCGCTGCCGCCGGCTGGGTGCAGTAGCCGGAGGGCAAGTAGGTGCCACCGTAGCCTGAGGGGTACTCCTGAGATGACCCCAGCCCGCCGGAGCCGGCAGCGGCTCCTCCGCAGGAGTTACCGGGGTACATGGGATCAGCGAGGTTGGCGGACACCACGGGGGAGCCGCCGAGCCCGATGGCCCCGCCGCTGGGGGGGACGGCGGGCGGCACCACCCCCTTGGCGCCGGGGAGGCCATCGTGGATGGGGGTCAGGGGGTAGGCGCCGTCGGAGCCGTGCGCCACCGGCCAGGGCTCCCCGTCCCCCTTCTGCCCGTTAACCGGCCCGAAGGCTCCATCCCCGTAGCCGCTCAGCGCCGGGCGCTCGTAGGGCGCGTCCAGCACCCCCGAGTACTTCTCGGCGTACCTCTTGAGGAGGTTGGAGGCGGTGAGCGCGGAGATGTCGTCGTTGGCCCAGGCGTAGTTGAAGCGCTGGCGGGTGCTGGGGTAGAGGTCAGATTTGTGGGCCGGCGAGGAGGTGGTGGAGGAGACGTCGAGGTGCTGCTCCGGCCACTGGTTCAGGGACTGGGCATGCTCTGGTGACCAGTGCATCTTCGACAGACCTGGGGGGACAGGACAGCGCAGGGTGAGAGCAGCGAAACGGGGACGAGCACCTCTCTGCACCGGGGGTCTCCAAAAACCGCCAAACTGCCCTGTCCTTCTGGACCACGCCGCACCTCCTGCCTGCCAACGCGTGCTCTCCATTAGGCTCCTGCTCTAAATTTTCCACGCAAAAATCCCCTTGACCGCCACCAGCGCAAATATCCCCCAGGAACAGCAACCACGAGCACTTCAGAGAACCCAGCCAGCTCCAGTTTTGACGGTCACGTCGTCCAGCAGAAGAAAATATTCAGGTTATCAAACCACGGCTGGCCACGGCGATACAAACGGTGCAGCCGCCGGTGCTGTCGGCAGCGCCGCGGGGCCGAGCATCGGCACACGTGGCTGGCGGACGACCCTGCCCTGGGCCGTCCCACCTGGAGCAGCGTATAATTGTAATGCATATAATATTAATAGCACGTTAATAGCGTGTAGCCAGGTGGCTGGGGAAATGGGGGCCGCGTTGCACACGCGCGCACACTCACGCCTGCACGTGGGAAGCAGCCCCGGGGTGAGCGCAAGCCGTTCCCGGCATCCCTTTCCTCACCGCCGGCACCGGTGCTGGCACCGACGGGCTGCGCGTGGCCCCACCAAAACAATTTCTCCGGCAAAGGGGAAGATGGAAACGCCGCGGCCGTGTCCGGACCAACCCCTGCAGTGGGGCTGCAAGGGCAGCGGGTGGGAAATGCATCCCGGGGGGGCTCTGCAGGACCCGCCCGGGGGTCCCTGCCCACCCCGCGCCGCCGTCCCCCCACGTCCCCGTCACCCCACAGCTCCACAGCATGGGGACGCTGAGGTCGGCCTCACCCTCTCCTGCTCCAGCCCCCGAACGCCGGGCGGCCCCCGAGCGCCCGCAGAGGACAGCGGCAGCGTCCCCCGTCACCACCCCCGGCGCGGGTCCCCTCCGTCCCCCCGCCCTAATTCCCAGAGCCCCGGGGGACGGCTAAAGTGGGAGCCCGGAGGGGACCTCGTGCACCACTCACTCGCCTGCCTCAGCCTTTAAGCCACTTTGTGACCACAGCACAATTAGATTACTTAATGCTTTAATTGACTTATATGGCATTTGTACTTCCACTTTGGATATCAAACTTACACAAGAGGATTTAAATGGCGGCTTTGCGTGGCTTTATCCGGCATCCTCCCTGCATTTACGGGCCATTATTAAAGTGCTCCCGATAGATAAACGTTCAGGCAGAGACAGCCACGACAGCCTGCGGGAAAGGGCCCTTTTTAACGAGCACAAAGGAGAACGCTGCCCAGTAAACCTGCGCTCCTGCAGATTTTCCCCGAGCCGTACGCGGGGTCTGGCTGGGCGGAGAAGGACGGAGGGGGCCCTTCCTTGTCTGCGAGCAAAAGGCATTGAGAAGCTGTTCAAGGGAAAAATGAGGGTTTGGATGACTCCATGAGGAATAAAGCATTTTTTTTTAATTTTTTTTTTTTTTTTTTTTTGAAGGAACTAAAGCACCAGGAGTTTCCATCCTTGCTCAGACAGTGCGCGGTGCGCTGCAGGTGCAGACCGCAGCTGCTTCTGCTCCCCCAAAAAATACAGACTGCAAATGCCCAGGGCTTGGCGGAGGAGGAAGGGGGTTTGGGACGCGGCCGATTGCTCCAGCAGCCGCCAGCGCACGGGGCCCGGTGCGCAGCAGCGCGGCAGGAACAAGGTGCCACCACCGCAACCGGCAAATCCCGGCGGCATTTCCAGGCTGTTTCTTCCGAAGCCGAGGAGCAGCCGCCCTCGACAGCGGCACGGACACCCTCACCCACCCCTCCTGGGGAAGGGAGGACCTGGCAGCCCACAGCCCAAGCTGCTCTTCGTCTGTGCTGTGACAGAGCAGCTCCATTTCCAAGGACAACACACGCCGAGGACAAGCCCCGCACGACCACGGTCATGTCCGCGAGGAGCACCCAACTTTTCCCATAGCAGGGATCGATCCCAGCACCTGAAGCACCGCTGCTCCGCCGCCAGCTAAAAACTAGTGTCCACAAATAAGCACGGTGATGGGAATCGCTTTTCGAAGAGCCCGCGAGAGAGTGGCCAACGTCACGGTGCGCAGCTGGAAGCCCACCATGACGGCACGGGCCGGGGCTGCTCCTCCAGCCCCATCCCCAAACGTCGGCTCCGGTGCAAACCAGCAAAGCCGCTGCGAGAAAAGGGGCAGGGGAGATGCACGGGCGCGGGTTTGCACCAGCGCTGCCGCCGCCACAGCAAACCCGAGCGCGAAAGGACGGCGAAGCGAACCCGCCTCCCTCCGACCCCTTTAAAGACGAGATGCATTCGGGAGAAGAAAAGCCAAAACCCCCGGAAAGCCCGGTCGCACCCTGGAAAACCAGGCGGAGGGGGAGGGCTGGCGGGCAGGGAGAAGTTGTCAGGGGTTTGAAATGGGACGTGAATGAGGCGGCGGAGCGGGACAGATGTTTCAATGCTCCCCTTGGCAGTGTGAGAAAATTACTGTCCAGTGACCAAATGGCCGGGCCGGTTCCCACCCTCGCTGCTGCCCATTATCCCCAGCGCAAGACAAAGGCGGGCAGGGGGGGCTGGGCAGGGGAGAATCCTATTGTTCCTGCCCGCCCTAATTATGGAAATCTTGTTAATCTATTCAGCAGCGACTCTGAACTGGGCTTTTGTTCGGGGGCTTTTTAGCGGGGCGCACGGCCGAGGGTGTCCAACGGCTCAGCGCTGGGGACGGGGTGCGCGCCCGCCCGCCGCCTCCCCCCCGGGGAAAAGCTCTCGCCCGGGGATTTCAGGCGCAGCCACGAGGCTGCGGGGACGCAAGGGCCGCCCCGAGCGGCATCCCTGCGCGGGCCGTCTTTGTTGGAGCACAAATACCTCACCCGCGGCCGTTGCACGCAGAGCATGCCGTGCACGCAGGCGTATTTTATACGCCCGTGTCCCAGCCGCACGTACGTGCGCCCATCGCTAACGCTGGCGCACAAAAACTCACGGCGAAACCTGCACAGGCGACTACAGAGATGACCCGCAGGCAGCATAAGCGGATGGCTGCAGCAAGCCGGCATCCCTGGGGGGATCAGGAGAGGGTTGGAATGGATTTGGAGGGCAAAGAAGGAGAGGGAGCACGCAAGAGCAAACGCGCTCAAGCTGAGGATGCGCTAAAGGCAGGGTTTAAATCCAGCCGAGCCCCCAGGACCCCGCAGGAGGTCACCCCAGACGCGGTGCGCTGGAGCACACCAGCAACGCGCAGCCCCGCGGCGCAAGCGCTGGATGCGTCTCCACGGCCCCTCGGGCAGCCCTCGCTGCTCTGCCCGAGCATCCCAGCCCTTGGGAGGGAGCCGACGCTGCCGCCCTTCGGCTCCCGGTGCAGGACCGAGCCGATGAGCTGCCGCCGCCGCGATGCTTTGCTCGTACTGCCGCTGTCTTGCTGGTTTAAACGCCGACGGCTCCTTTTTCTGCAGAGCTGCCAGCTTGGAGGATTTACACTTTTTTCAAAAGATGCTGAGCAGTTTCATTATCCCTGCAATTACCTGCAGCAGCACAGCCCAATGCGATCGGCTTCCTGGGCGGGGAGAGCCCGTCCTGGTTGCAGGGGCTGCCCGAGTTCCCAGGTTTTTAATTCTCTGACGTGCAAACTTTGGGCCCAGAGGGAGCAAACCGGGATGCTGGGGGTCCTGTTTCACAGCCCAGCCCTCACCGAGACTTCTCGTATCAGGGATGTTGTGCGTGACGGATCTTCTGGGCTGGATTTTGCTACCAGCACCTGAAGGCGGGTCCAGACAAGGACCTGGACCAAGCACCCACGGCAGGAATGCAGCCTCACATCAACACAACTCCTGCCCCGAAACGTCGCTGCTGCCGCTGGGATTCGTGGCACTGAGCGGTGTCGGCAGCCGTGCGGAGATGCTCCAGGTCTTGCAGCAGCCGCAGTGACGTCTCCAAGGCTAAAGGCAAGCTAGGACCCAAGTCTGCCCAGTGAACGGCAGGCAGGGGAATGACTTTTTCTTCTTTTAAACCAGCCATGTCCTGATGATCTTTTTGGCTTCTGCTGCCAGGAGCTTGTCCTGGGCTGGGGTTTGTCCGTGCCTCCTAGGAGCAGCGTAGGCAAAGCGCAACAGCGAGTCAAATCACAGCTATAAATGAGAGTTATAACGCATGCAGATACTCCATTTACACTCACGGTGGACCTGAGGGTTGTGGCAATGTTTCTGAAACGTTTTAGCATTAATCCTGTAGATTACAGCAACATTTCTGCACGTCGATACACACATTTAAGCCAGATACCCATCATCTCTAGTAAATCCCTACATGGCGGGTCCCGAATAGGCAAAACAGCCCGGCAGCGATTTACACCGGTGGCAGAGCTGGTCCCAAAGCCCGGACCAGGGCAAGGAGAGCACAAAGCCACACTCCACGTGATATAACCCAAGCGCAAAACCTGGCAGCGTTTGCAAAGGGTTGAGCCGTTTAAATCCCCCAGCCCTCCCCTGCAGACCGAGGCCGGGCAGCCAATTTCTTGGCACGCTGCCGGAGCGCAAACATCAAGTTTTCCAAGGCAAATTTGGGTTGTTTGGCAAATCCATCGGGGAGCTGCATTTCTTTGTCCGCCACATTCCCAGTCCCCTCCTAACCGGTGCCGACAAAGCGAAGGATGGTATTGCAATCAGAGCAGGGTCAATGTACATATGTTAAAAGGATTTAGGCTAACTCCCACCGTGCCCTCTCCCCACCCCCGGGAGAAACAACCTCCACCCTGGCCGGCGCGAGCCGAAGGCTCCAGCGGCCGCTCTGTCCGCTCATATATCAAGTGCAGAGCAGCTGGACACCAGCACGAACCGGGAGTGACCAACGGGCCATCGCCCATCTGTGCTGCTCCAGCACCCGGCCAGCAAATGAAAAATTAATATGGATCCGCTCAGCCTGGCAGCAGCTGAGCATCACCCATCTGTCACGGCGAGAGGAGACACTCTCAGCTAAATGTCACCGGGAGGAAACTGTACACGGCGCGTGGCCCTGGGAATCCCCAGATCAAGGGGATGCGGCAATAAAATCCAGATATTATTAATAATGAGCTGATGCAATTAGTGGATTTGAGGAATCTTGCTCTACCTTTCAATGTAAGATGGATAGGAGAAAAAGAAGCAATAAAAGGGACGTAAAAAAAAAAAAAATCAGCCTCTTTCTTGCTATTTATATTTTTCTTAACATCATTTGTCTCCAGGTCTCATGGACTACTCAGGCCTGCTGAGATCCGGGCCGCAGCCTTGCACCCACCCCCAGGAACACGGGACAAAACCGCTTCATTATTTGTTTGGGTCTAGAAACGGCTGAAAGACCGGCCTGCCCCAACCCTCCCTGCTGCTGCCACACCACCGGCACACTCCCTCCAGCGCTTCGAAGAGGAACATTAATCCTGAAAGATTAATTATCGCATTAATCCATCACCGCCTTGCCCGCTCCCTGCCACGGGCGCGCTTCAGCGCGTGCAAAAGGCAGCTCCCTCCAACAGCATTCCCGCTCCCGGCCGTGCCGTCGCTTCTTAGTTAGCGATAGGATGAGAGGAAATGGGCTCAAGCTGCGCCAGGGGAGGTTTAGGTTGGATATTAGGAAAAATTTCTTCACGGAAAGGGTGGTCAAGCATTGGAACAGGCTGCCCAGAGAGGTGGTGGAGTCCCCATCCCTGGAAGTGTTCAAAAAACGGGCAGAGGTGGCACTTGGGGACATGGTTTAGTCTAGTCTACCCTTAATTGGTTTAGTGTGGACTTGGTAGTGTAGGTTAATGGTTGGACTGGATGATCTTAAAGGGCTTTTCCAACCTAAACGATTCTATGGTTCTATGATTCTCCTCCAGCAGACGCTCTCCTGCCCTCACCCAACCTCGCCGGCTGTAGGAGGTTCCTTGGGGCGACGTTCCAGCCGTGGCCTCCGCCAGACCGCTGCTTGAAGGGCGCTCCTCAGGTAGGAAGGAGGTTTTTAGCAAGAGAATCACTGAACATTCAGGTCATCAAAGTCCACCACCCCGCAAGGGCAACTCGGGGCAGATGTTCGAGGTGCAGGAGAAAACCGCAGCGTGCCCCAGAGAAGGGTGCCACGGCCCACGGGTGCTGCTCAGGTCCCTGTCGGCACTGAAGCCCTTCACCGAAATTTCATTCCTTGATGCCAGACGAGCTCCCCGGGGCCTGGGGTTGGACCCAGCCCATTTTCGGAGGATTTCATTAGAGAGGAAAATCCATTTCTAATCAGCAGAACCATTTCCCCAAACAGACGTGGCCCCATAAAAAGGTCAGGAGGGCAAACGGACCCAATTTGCATGCAATCTGCATAACAACGGCCAAGCCAGCGAGGGTGGCGAGCGCACCTTGAAGCTCCCGATCCCACCGCCCGGTCCCCCACGGGCAGCGGGACTTTGCCTCCTGCTTTTGCCCCCAACCCGCGGGGAGGCTGGGGGACGCGGCGAGGCGAGGACGTTGCTTCTGCCATTTGGGCTTGGCACAGACGTGACCACCGGCACCTCCGCCTCAAGCCCATCTAGAAACGTGCCACGTGAAACCACCTGCGGAGATTTCGGCTGCGCGTACGCGTATTCACGTGGTCCACAGAGGGATGTAGAGAAATAGCTTGAAGGCATCTTCATAGCATCTCCATCTCCGCTCCTACTGAAGCCACTTAGCAAAGGGCGTGCTGTCAGCAAACAGACGGAAGCTGCTCTGAAAAACTTGTGTCCTGACCTCGTTCCATTCAAAACCACTTGTTGAAACCCATCAGGACTCACCACACACCCCCTGAGAGGGGCTCTCTGACCCCACCTGAACCCACAGAGGAGGATCTGGGGGGCCATGCTCTTCCGACGGCCCCCACCAGACCCCAGCCAGCGCTGAGCCGGCGGCCGGGCGACCCGCGCTGCTCTGCAGTAGGATGTCGGCGGTGGTGGGATGCCTGGAGGATGCAACCTCCGGGATCTGCGCTACAACGGCAGGGGAAGAAGCAAAGCCAAAGCGTTGCGGAGCCGGACACCGAGCCCGGCTGCCGGCCCGCTGCTGCACCCCGGGGAGCCATGGTCTGATCTGCACCCAGCGCTGCGCTCGCCTGGCGCAGATCCGGTGGGTGGGGGGGTCTAGGAACCTGATATACACATAGAATCATAGAATCATGGAATCGTTTAGGTTGGAAAAGACCTTTAAGATCATCCAGTCCAACCATTAGCCTACACTACCAAGTCTACTCTAAACCAATCAAGGGTAGACCAGACTAAACCATGTCCCCAAGTGCCACATCCACCCGTTTTTTGAACACATAAACCCCAGAAGGCTGAAAACAACTTTAAATGACTTCTTTTTCCAGGAAGATAGCATTGCCATCACGCTTCATCTTCCCACAAGCGCTTGGATGAAGGTCATTAAATGCAGGAGATGCTCTGTGGCTCAGGAAGGGGCCGAGGGACCCGGCCCACCCGCCCCTGCCCAAGCCCTCTCCACCCAGGGTGTTTTTCCCGATGAAGCTGCGGTAACGAACTCCCCCGGGGCCAGAAGCCAAGGCGGGAGCCACCAACCCCTGCTTTATCTTTTCCAATATCTGGCCTTGGACCAGGGTCAGTGCCGGGGGCTGTGGCGGACGCGGGAACCGGGCTGCAGCAGGGAGATAATTTGCCCCGTGCACTAGAGCCTGTCCGCAGCGGCAGCAGCAACGCTCCAGCTCATCTACTCCACGGAACGAATCAATCTTAATTAACTCTAATTCTGGGGAGCCTCCCAGCCCTATCCAACACCGCACAACGCGGTTGTATTTTCCGCCTCGATGCCCTGCCGGGCAGCGCGCTCTGCAGGGAATTGAGCAAAAACTCCGCTTTTCCATCATTTCTGCGTCTCCTTTCTCGCGGCCGTCGCACACCCCGCGGGATGGCGGACCCCATCCCCATCCCCTGTGGACCACCTTCCCTGCCCTCGGCACCCGCAGCTTCGCCGTCTCGCAGCCAGCCCCGCCGGAGCTGGGCTGGGGGAGGCCTCTCTCGGTGGCTTTTGTTTTCACAAGCCTTTTGACTCACGGATTCTTTTTTAAACACCGCCTCAGCAGCCTGAAAAGCCGAGCTCCCTCCTGCACTCCATTCACTAATGGATTTTCCAGAAGTTCCCTTTTTTTTGGCTTCTTTCTTTGCTGACACTGCTGCCCCCATCCACGCCCGAGGCTGCGGCTCCCCTCTGCCGTACGCCTGTGCTCGCACGGACGGACGGACTCCGACTTTGCGGACCCGCGTGCCACGTTCGGAGCAGCCGCCCCTACGGCTCCCGCCTTCTGCACCCCGGGAGTTTGCACAGATAGGTGGCTATTATAAGCCCATTATAATTATATATCATTATATAGCACAGGGTGCAAACGTCTCAACCCGCCGCTACCGGGTTGCTGCTCAAAAAAAAAAAATAAAAGGTTCAAGAATGATAAGGTGGTGGCAGCGTCGGGGCAAAGGCATTGCCGGGAAATCGGGGAGAAGTTTGGTGCCGGGCTGGCTCCGTGCAAAAGCCTATCGATTGGGGCAGCGCCGCTCCTGTCTCCTAGAGCTAATCCTACGGCAGAAATAATTCATTTTCCTCCCTTTTCAGCAGCCACTCATTAAAAAGTAATCACCTTGGAGGAGGAGGATATGAACAGCCCAAGGTCAGATCCATAATGATGTTATTTCTGGAGCGTGTACCTGGCTCGCTGCGACCCCAGCCCTGCCCGCGCGGAGCCCCACGGCTGGGCCCTGCCGCGCTGCTCGGGTTGGTGGCGATTAAGATGGAAATGGAAATATCTTTATATTAGCAGATATTCGCTTCCGTGAGCGCTGCCCACCAGCCTCCGTGGCCGAGCACCCAGGTCGCGCCGCGCAGATGCTGCTCTCATCGACCCCAAGCATCCGCAACACCTAAGGCGGAAAATAGGAACAAGGCTTCGAAAGGTATCTTTTAAATCTCACTTTTTGGTGGCGTCTCCAACAATCTCCGACTCTCCAGCTCCCGATTTATTTTTACATTGCTGGGACTTCACTGCAGCTGCTAAAACCTGTTTTTCCAAGAGCGTGAAGCTGCAAAGCGTAACGCAAAGAAGCGTCACCGCGTCCCTGCCAGCGGCATGAGCAGAGGGACCGTGCAGGTGCCCGCGCCGGCTGGGGCATGAGGAAATACCGAAATAACACCGGGACGGCCACGCCGCTCGCACCGGCATCTGAGCAAGCACCAGGGCTCGGTGCGAGCCGTGGGCGCAGCATCGTCCTCCTCCTGCCAGGAGGGACGTCCTGGGCAGAGCCGGCCGGGGACGATGCCGTGACACGCGGCTGCAGCGTTTCGTTTGCCCCCGAGGCCGCGCGCACCGTAACCCCCTCCCCTGCATTCCTCACCCGGCATGGCAACGCCGGCACCGAGCCCCTGGGGCGCGTCCACGTGCAGAGCCAGGACTGTGGCACCTCGGCGTGCTCTCAGGTTGCCATAAAGCCATGCTGGGCACGACGTCCTGCCCACCGCTGGTACCGATTTACCGGGGCATGGGGGTGCAGCCCCAGGGGGTCCCCAGGAGGGAGAACGCGGGCTCCGAGCGATCGCCCCATCCCTGCGGCACAGCCGAGGGCTGCCAGGTCCAGCAAAGTCCGACCTGCTCGCGGCACGTCGGCATTTTAGCAGATTTACGTTCGCCACGCGTGGCCTGATTCAGCGCTTGCAGGGAGGAGGCGGCGACGCTCTGGGAGCCGGCTGGAGCGCAGGGCTGGGATGGGGACGTAGCGCCGGGGACGGGAGGCAGGACGGGGCTGGTTCCAGGGATTTGGCAATTCCAGATGCAGCCAGACTATGGGAAGAGACCTACCGCGATGCCAGAAACCCCCCCACACACCTAAACCCTTCCCGGTCACACGCGCAGTGGGGCTGCTGCTGCACGCACAGCTCTCCGCTGCCGCGCCGGGCTGGGTCACCGGGGAGCCTGGTGTCCCCCCCGATGCCACCAAGGGCCGGGCACACGGGACACACCGAGCGGGGCGACCGGCCCTCCCGAGGCGGGACGCGCAGGACGAGCCCTTCAAAACACACTCAACCTCTCTAACCTCCCGCACGCAGCACAGCCTCGCAGCACGTCACCCCTGGCCTTTAATTACACATTTCTGCAGCCATTAGTCCTCTCACCATCAATTACACCCGCATTATCCCGTTCCGGGAGGCAGCAGGACGTGGGGAGCGGAGTCAAGAGCTTTGCAGACTCTTTCCGAAGGAAAGAAACAGCCTGCGACGGGAACGTCCCTCTGGCGTGGCAGAGCCGAGGCCGCAGACAAAGCAGCCCGGCAGCCGGTCCCGCTGCTCTTCAGAGGCCTAAAGCGGCGCCGAGGAAGATTAATCACAGGGAGAGGACCCGGGCTCCAGCGTCCCCTGATGCCACGAGTCCCCTCCAGCTCGGTGCTGCCGCTGCACCTCTCATCTATTTACACAGCGAAGGCTTTGTGAGGAGCAGGCTCCTCTTCTGAGCGCGGCCGGGGCAGGCACAGGGGTACTTATTCAGCTATTATTCAGCTTTTTTTTTGTAGGCAAGACAAGTGTGGGTTAAAGTGCAATTTGTCTTGACATTAGTTTTCACTTTCTTGGGGGAAAAAAAACCCCAAAGTGGCTCTTTTCTCTTTTGAGGGAAAACACTCGCCTGGGTACCACACCTCCGCCAGCCAAGCATCCCACCCCGGGGGAGCACCCCAGCATCCCACCCGGGGGAGCACCCCAGCATCCAACCCGGGAGCACCCCAGCATCCCACCCCAGGGGAGCACCCCAGCATCCCACCCGGGGGAGCACCCCAGCATCCCAACCCGGGGGAGCACCACAGCATCCCACCCAGGGGAGCACCCCAGCATCCCAACCCGGGAGCACCCCAGCATCCCAACCCGGGGGAGCACCCCAGCATCCCACCCCGGGGAGCACCCCAGCATCCCAACCCGGGGAGCACCCCAGCATCCAACCCGGGGAGCACCCCAGCATCCCGCCCCGGGGGAGCACCCCAGCATCCTGCGCAGGAGCACCCCAGCATCCCACCCGGGGGAGCACCCCAGCATCATGCCCCAGGGGGAGCACCCCAGCATCCCACCCCAGGGGGAGCACCCCAGCATCCCGCCCCGGGGGGAGCACCCCAGCATCCCGCCCCGGGGGGAGCACCCCAGCATCCCATCCAGGAGCACCCCAGCATCCCGCCCCAGGGGAGCACCCCAGCATCATGCCCAGGGGGAGAACCCCAGCATCCCACCCGGGGGAGCACCCCAGCATCGCACCCGGGGGGAGCACCCCAGCATCCCGCCCCGGGGGGAGCACCCCAGCATCCCACCCAGGGGAGCACCCCAGCATCGCACCCTGGGGGAGCACCCCAGCATCCCGTCCCGGGGGAGCACGCCAGCATCGCGCCCAGGGGAGCACCCCAGCATCGCGCCCCGGCAGAGCACCCCAGTGTCCCAGTCCAAGGCGAGGGGCCCCGGGCACCCCACAACGCAGGCCATGCTGGCATCACTGTCATTAAGTAAGCGTGCCTCATTTTTCCATGATTGAGTTGCCTGTCCTCGGGAGACAGGCGCTAGGAAGAGAACCTTTAATTTGCGTCCTGCCCTGCTCTCAACTCGCAGTCAGCAGCATCTGCGAGGCCTTGGCGGGGTTTATTAGGGCCCCCATAAAGATCAGGGGTTGCTGATAAGCGACCCGAGGCATGCACCACTGGAGGAAAAATTGTGCTAGCGATCTGTACAATTTAACCAACATTAACTTCAGCTGATGACAGGCCACAAGGCCAGGAGAGAGATTTTACAACACCCTCGCTACACAGCAAAATAAACTTTGCTGCAGAGAGCCGACGCTGACTTTAAACTCTTGCTCCCAATGAAGAGGAGACCGAGCCCGGAGCTGCCGAGGCACCGCCATCCCCGGGCAGCGCCCACGCATGCGGCAGCACCCTCCGCAAATCGAGACTGGGGTTTAGGGAGCAGAAAAAGCACCACGATCCTGCTCAGGGCTCGGAGAGCAACGGAGGAAAGGCGGGAGTGCCCTTCTCACAGCCCCGGAGCATGAGAACAAGCCAAGTCCAAAGGAAAAACCAACAGAAAAACAGACCAGAAGTAATCATGGCAATGAACTCGCGGCGGCAGGACCTTGCAAGGGGATAAACAGTTTCTCAGGAATTGCCAGGGCTGGCACTGGGAAGAACTGGTTTATTCCCTGCTCGGCTGCTGATCCAGCAATGGGAATTTTCCTGCTTACTGCTAATAAAGCCTGGTTTAGCCCCAAGGGCTCCCTTCGGTCGGGAGCTGGGTGCCGCCGCTGGCACCCACGTCCCCGGGGACGAGAGCGCGGCACCGGCGGCAGGGACGAGGAGCCAGAGCATCGCGGAGCTGCTGAACACGTGCATTAACCAGCACGCCCCTCCACACCCCGAAAGGAAGGAAAACGTCGTTATTTTGCTAAAAAGCTGGAAGAGAAGGACCCGCCTGACCGGCACCGGAGCTGGGGCTGTTTGCTGGAGCGGACGAAGGCAGCACGCCGAGCAAACGAGATGCTCGGAGCCACAAGCCTCAAGCTTTCCTGCCCGCTGCAAAATTCCAGCTGACGTTTGGCCAGATGCGACGGGATCTGCCCCGGGACGACAAAAGAAGCCTCCCCGATGGCCCTGTCAAACGGCAAAGCTCCGCTTCCAGCCATATAACCACTGGAGCTCAAAAAATATAACTGAGAAGTGTTTACGATGGCATAAATGCAAGGGTCAGCACTGCACAAGGGTCACTATCGCTTCTCTAGGTGCATTAATGTCATCTGCAGGGAAATGCCCTTTAGGAATCCTCCCTCAAGCCCGGCGCTCCCGCGTCTGCTGCCATAAACTGTGGGGTGAGGGATTTCTCCTTCCCGACACACAACCCCTCTCCTCCCAGCTGCAGGGACGAAAGCAGGGAGGTGCAGAACCCCCAAACCATCGGAAAAGCGGAGGCAGAAGGGAAGAAAGGGGAGTATTGGGCTGTTTGCAGAAAAATCCGGAGGTGGCATTTCCACCCTCAGGAATATCTCCTCGACTCGGAGGATGCAAAAATAATGAATGCAAATAAAGTCCACAGCATCTGCAAACGCCAGCGAGATGCAGCACACGCTTCCAAACTCCTTCCGGGAATTTTTTTTAACGACGGTAGAGATGCCGTCGTTACGGAGGCGATGATGTGCCGCACAGAATCGTTTTATTCCTTCTAATCCACCGGCGCTGTCGCGGGATGCGATAGCGGCTCCGGGGGCCAATGCTCCCGGAGGCTTTTGTGTTTACCTTTTCCACGGGGGAAGGAGGAGGCGAATTAAGTGACCCGGTGGCCACTCCCTTGGCCTAAGGTTAGGCCCTCGCATCTGTGTTTGGGCACCCAAAATAACAGCCTTTTTTTTTTTTTTTTTTTTTTTTCCCCAGCGGCTACTGAAATGCCCTGGAGCGGAGGACGGATGCGGGGTGAGGGCTCGAAACTTTCGGCTCACTTAGCCTGAAGGGGGGATTTGGGAAAACCACGGCCCCTGCTCGTATCCGTCCGTACAAACACGCAAAGCAGCGCCAGGATCGTCCCCGGCCACCGGCCTCCTCCCCAAAAAAAAGCAAACGGAGCCCCAGCCGCGCCGGGGAGAAGCCCATCGCGGACACAGGCGTGGATCCATGAAGGCAGGCACGCCGGTCTCCTCGACAACTGGTTTCTGTATTCCAGAGCATCTGGGGAAACCCGCTTTGGAGATTCCGCAGCATTTGTTCCGTCTTTTACCTTGGGGAGTTAACTCTGACGGGACGCAAGAGGAGAGGTTTGGGTCGTGGGACCGCGTCGAACGGCGCCGAACCCCAGATGCTGCTGAAGCCCCAACCCAGACCTCGGAGGGGAGAAAAAGGCCGGGGGAAAGGGAGGGAGGAGAAAACACCGGCTCCAGATAAGCAATTGTTAACATGATCCATATGGTACACAACTCGCCTTTCTGTTTAACCAAAATGATAATGGCAAAAGGGAAGAATGCGGCGGGGGCTCCGCGGGAGAACAAAGGCGGCGGCGAAACCCTGCCCCGCTCCCGAGAAAAGGAATTGTGAGCGGGGAGAGCCCGCGGCTGCTCCTCCTGGGGCTGAGCCGCCCCGAAACCCGGCCGGCTCGCTGCTCCTCCTCGGCGAAGGCTTTACCACTGAAACACGGAGCAGGGAGTGAAGCCGCAGCTGTCGGCAATAGAAGGAAAAAAAAAAAAAAAAAATCTGACAAGTATTAACATGGACGTTTCCATAATCAATAATAAACTTTAAATGCGAGCTGCGGCTCAGGACCAGGATTGATGTAAACACCGAGCCCGCTCCTCTCAGATCTGGGATGAATTCAGCCCTGGGTGTTTATGTTATTGCAGGACCCCGCGGCTTTCCGAGGAACACAATACAGTACATGCCATTCATTATCCCCAGCAGTCCCCCAAGAGAAAATGTCAACACACTTCTGCTAAAGAGAGCTAAAACAAATGTTTAATGTGATAAACAACTCCCGGGCCTCGGACCCCGCAGAAATGTTTAATTCAGAACCACCTCTAAGAACAAACGGGCGCCGGAGCCGCACGCTGGCAGCCGGGAACGGCGAAGCCGGCTCCCTGTCATCCCTGGCCGCGCGCCGGAGCAGCGAACCCAGCCAGCTCCCGGCCGTCGGCGCTGGCGGGGAGCGCGCTGGAAGGAAATCGGGGAAAAACCCCGGCAATTCCCACGCACGGGATCAGTAAATCAATTCTAGGCCGTTACTGTTGTATTCCCGCAGCCTCCACAGAGAGCGGGCATCCAAATGAAACGCCGCGCGCCCAAGTTCTCTTGTGAATTCAGTTTGGCTCATTCGCACCCCTGAAATCTGCCCGTCGCAAAACCGGGACCCGGCTCATGACAACGTTCATTTTTGTGATCCCAGAGCGAAACTAGGAGCGACGTAAACCAGCACGCGGTGTCTCCAAAAGCGGGAGAATTTACGCTGGAAGGCACAGTACAAAGCTATTTAATAACCTAGTACAAAGCTATTTAATAACTTCTCTGGGTTTTTTCCCCGAGGGCCTTTTGTCCCCCAAGTGGAAAAAGCACACTTCAAAAAAAAAAAAAAAGGAAAAAGAAAAGGACCTTTCAGGCAAAGCTCCTAAGTCAAAACTGCATTCAGCACCTCAACACCATGCCTGTTTTGAAGGCGAGCGCTCCAGCGTGCGCTTGACGTGCGACAGCGGCCGAGGGGAGCGCGCATTGTTCCTGGGCGGCGGAGGGAGGGATGGAGGGAGGGATGTGGGGAGGGAGGGAGGGATGGAGGGAGGGAGGGATGGAGGGAGGGATGGAGGGAGGGAGGGATGGAGGGAGGGAGGGATGGATGGAGGGAGGGATGGATGGAGGGAGGGATGTGGGGAGGGAGGGAGGGAGGAAGGGAGGGAGGGAGGGATGCGGGGAGGGATGGATGGAGGCAGGGAGGGATGGATGGAGAGATGGAGGGATGGATGTGCGGAGGGATGGAGGCAGGGGTGGATGGAGGGACGGACAGACGGACGTTCTCCCCGCCGCACGCACCCCTCCGGCTGTGCGCCGAGCAGGCTCACGTCACGGACACGTTTGCCCGGGGCTCCCGCACCCGTTTTGGGGAAAGGAGGGTGGGGAGAGGCCAAGGCCGGGGCAGCGGGGGATGCCCTGTCCCCGGGGAGGGCTCGGCTTACGGGGAGCCCCAGCCCCCCGCACGGCCCCTCCGCCGCGCCCGGCGCCCCGCAGCCCCTACCCCGGCCGGTTTCTGCCTAAACCCGGGCTCAGCCGGTGCCGGGCAGGGAGGGGGCATGGGGGGAGCCGCCTGCACCCGGAGCGGGGCATCCCCGGGGGCCACCCCATCCCTCCCTGCCCCCTTGCCTGCAGCTCTGCCTGCCCCCCTGCCTGCCCCACTGCCCCCCTGCCTGCACCCCTGCCTGCCCCCCTGCCTGCCCCCCTGCCCCCAGCCCTGCCTGCAGCTCTGCCTGCCCCCCTGCCTGCCCCACTGCCCCCCTGCCTGCACCCCTGCCTGCCCCCCTGCCTGCCCCCCTGTCCCCAGCCCTGCCTGCAGCTCTGCCTGCCCCCCTGCCTGCCCCACTGCAGCCCTGCCTGCCCCACTGCAGCCCTGCCTGCCCCCCTGCCTGCTCCCCTGCCTGCCCCCCTGCCCGCAGCTCTGCCTGCCCCCCTGCCCCCCTGCCTGCCCCCCTGCCTGCCCCCCTGCCCCCAGCCCTGCCTGCCCCCCTGCCTGCAGCTCTGCCCCCCTGCCTGCAGCTCTGCCTGCAGCCCTGCCTGCCCCCCTGCCTACCCCCTGCCTACCCCCTGCCTGCCCCCCTGCCTGCAGCTCTGCCCCCCTGCCTGCCCTCCTGCCCCCCCTGCAGCCCTGCCTGCCCCTCTGCCCCCCGCCTGCCCCCCTGCCTGCCCCCCCGCCCCCCCTGCAGCTCTGCCCCCCCCCCCCGCCCCACTCACCTCCTCATGCCGGCGGGCCCTAGCGCAGCCCGGCGGCGGGCGGCCTTGCGGGGCGCCGCATCCTCCCGCTGCCGCCCGGACAATGCGGGGCGGCGCGGCGGCCCGCGGGCGGCGGGGGCTGGGGCCGGCGCTGGGGCTGGGGCCGGCGCTGGGCTGGGGCTGGGGCTGGGGCCGGGGCCGGGGCCGAGGGCCGGGGCCGGCCCCCCGCCCGCCGCCCACGGCCCGCCCCTGCGCCGCGGCGGGGCGGAGCGGAGCGGAGCGCGGCGGAGCGGAGCGGCCCCTCGGCCGCAGCGGGGGCGGGAGGAGGCGGGGGCGGCCCCGCTGCCAGAGCGGCGCTGGGGCCGGCGCAGGCCGCGCTCCGGCCCCGCTGCCCGGCCCCGGCCGGCCCGGCACAAAGGGGGAGCGGGGAGCGGGGGAGCGGGCAGCCGAGAGCCCGGCACCCTGCACCCCGGCACCCCAGTGCCCCTGCATCCCAGTGCCCCTGCACCCCGACCCCTGCACCCCTGCATCCCAGTGCCCCGGCACCCCGACCCCCTGCACCCTGGCACCCCAGCGCCCGTGCACCCCAACCCCCTGCACCCCGACCCCCTGCACCCCAGCGCCCCAGCAGCTGTACACCCCGAACCCCTGCACCCTGGCACCCCAATGCCCGTGCACCCCGACCCCCTGCACCCCAGTGCCCCTGCACCCCAATGCCCAGCACCCCGACCCCCAGCACCCCAGTGCCCGTGCACCCCGACCCCATGCACCCCGGCACCCCAGTGCCCCTGCACCCCGACCCCCTGCACCCCGGCACCCCAGTGCCCCTGCATCCCAGTGCCCCTGCACCCTGACCCCTGCACCCCAGCATCCCAGTGCCCCGGCACCCCAAGCCCCTGCACCTCGACCCCTGGCACCCCAGCACCCCAGCAGCTGTACACCCCGACACCCTGCACCCTGGCACCCCAATGCCCATGCACCCTGACCCCCTGCACCCTGGCACCCCAGTGCCCCTGCACCCCTGCATCCCAGTGCCCCTGCACCCCGACCCCCAGCACCCCGGCCCCCCCAGTGCTCATGCACCCCGACCCCCTGCACCCCAGCACCCCAGTGCCCCGGCACCCCAGTGCCCCTGCACCCCGACCCCCTTCACCCCAGCACCCCAGCAGCTGTACACCCCGACCCCCTGCACCCTGGCACCCCAGTGCCCATGCACCCTGACCCCCTGCACCCTGGCACCCCAGTGCCCCTGCACCCTGACCCCCTGCACCCCGGCACCCCAGCAGCTGTACACCCCAACCCGCTGCACCCCAGTGCCCCAGCACCCCCAACCGCCTGCACCCCGGCATCCCAGTGCCCATGCACCCATGCATCTAGCACCCCAGCATCCCAGTGCTCGTGCACCCTGATCGCCTGCACCCCAGCAGCTGTACACCCCGATCCCCCGCACCCCAGCACCCCAGTGCCCATGCACCCCGACCCCCTGCACCCCAACCCCCTGCACCCTGGCATCCCAGTGCCCATGCACCCATGCATCCCAGCACCCCAGCACCCCAGTGCCCATGCACCCCGACCCCCTGCACCCCAACCCCCTGCACCCCAGCATCCCAGCACCCATGCACCCTGCCTTCCTGCATCCCAGCACCCTGCACTCCAGCCTCCTACATCCTAGCACCCATGCACTCCAGCACCTGCAATCCTTGCACCCCAGCCCCTTGCACCCTGTACCCCTGCCCCCCTCTACACCAGCCTCCAACATCCCTGGCCCCCCCGCCCCCCAGCACCCTGACCCCTGCACCCCGACCCCAGCCCTGCCCGTGCCCCCAAGGACCCAGCTGCAGCCTGCGGGGAGCGGTGGGCTGGGTCCTCAGCTGCTGAGCTGCGCTCAGAGGAATCCCAAATACCTGGAATACTTTCCTACTATTAGTTTACTGTGCAAAAATAAAACGGTTGCCCCAAGGATACTGTGTCAATGGGAGGTGTCCACAGGACAACCCATTTATTAAGGCATTATCCACCGAAAACGCTCCGGACCCGCGCAGCCTTCGCTCAGCCCGGGATCTGCGGGGCTGGGGCGGCGGGCGATGCGCTCCCTTCTCCGGGCCCAAAAATTCACCTTCTCCGGGTCGGCGTGCACAAAGAACTCCCTGCAGTCTCCTCGCCTTCGCCCTCCGAACCCCCGCTTCATTTTATTTAACCAGCTCAGGCTCTTCCCTGATGTAATCGCGTTACGGCGTTATTTCCCTCACACGAACGTTGTGTCATATCCCTCAGGGATTATGACACGTTTTTCTTTCCAGGAGCAGGCGAGCGTTGCCTGTTCTTGGGCAGATACTGGGAATGCAGGCAGCCTTTGGCTGCGCCAGCCCGGATCCACGAGCGATGCAACTCAGCAGCGAAACCCGAATGCCGGCGCGCTGTTTGCTTCAACCCAGCTGCAATCCACGCACGGGAATGCCGCTTCTCCAGCTGGCCTGAGAAAAGCCTGGAAAGGACAAATTAATCAGAGTTTAAGCCGAGAGCCGGGCAGCCCTGCTCGGGCAGAGCGCGGCGAGGGGACGGGGTGGGCAGGGGTCCGTGCCCCATCGTCCCGTGGCAGTCGCCCTCGTCCCGGCCCTGTGATGGGAGCGCTTCCAGACGCTGCTGGCTCGGGGCACAATGTGGGACATTTGCCGGGACGGCTCCAGAAAGGGCCTTGTGCTGGCCTGAGCCGTTTGACACCATTTCATTAATTGGGGTTCTCCCACGGAGACGAACCCGGGCAGCTTGGCGGTCCTTTCCCAGCTGGCGCATCCCAGCATCGCGCCGTCTGCGAGCACGTTTTGCTCCCACCTTGAATTCTCCTAGTGCGGCTTATTTACATGCAAAAAAATCCCTATTTTTTTTCTCCCCCCAGCTGCCACAATGCACCATTGTGCTTTTTAATTTGGGTGTGACAAAGCAGCAGCCGTTGTTTAGCACGCACGGAGCCCCGCTCAGCGCTGGGAGCGCGCGTGGCCGTGGCACTTAAACACTGGAGGCTCAGTTCTTCTCCAGCTTAGTTTTAGGAGAGGGATTATGTGTCACGGCTTCCCGCAGAAGCCGCTCAGGACCTGGCAGGGGCTCCTCACTCTTCCCAAGTTGGTAGAAAACCACTGGGCACTGGAGGTTCCCGTTTTATCTCCACCGCTAAATTTTTTATCAGGGGAAAATACCTACAAACCGCTCCCCCACCCAGGACCACCACCCATCCCTGCACTCAGGGTTTTTCCATTTTTTCCTGGAAAGCCGGTGCTCCGCAGGGACATCCAGGGCTCTTCTACATTCAACAGGAAAAGGAATGAACTCGGCTTCTTGCTGTGTCCCTGAGGGGTGCCTGGCTGAGTCCCTTATCTTCACCCACCGGAGGAGGGAGCAGCCCAAATGACAGCAACCAGGAATAAATTTTTTGCGTGGGATTGCAGTAAGAAACCAAAATCCTGCAAATGCGTGAGCCCAGCCGTGGCCGTGGGGCTGCCGGGCATGCCGGGACCTGCACCGTGCACCCGATGCCGCAGGCTGGCTCACCCCAGGGCAGCTCCGGCTGAGCCTCCCCCTCCCAGCACTCCCAGGGTTTTGCCATCCCAGTTGGGCACCCAACAAAGCTCAGCGCGGGTCTGGGGAGCCGCTGCTGGAACGCAAACACCGCCATCCCCACTCCCTGCCCGGACCTTGCCCGCATCCCCTCCCTGCGGCACGGCAGGACGCCACGGTGCTCACCGCGAGCTTCGGGCACCGGGGAGCGGAGAACACGCGGAGCATTTCACCACCGCCTTGCCGCTGCGCCGCAACCCTCCGGGAGACCAGCGCTCGGGGAAAGGCACGTGGCTCGGCGCCAGCACGGGCACGCTCGGTGCGATGCACGGCCGGCGCGGCCGGCGCTGGGTTGAGGTAGGGAGAGGCACAGCAGGACCGGATATTTGCCGCCGGGATCGAGCTTGGCTTGCTCTGGCACTGTCTCACGGTACGCAGGACCCCATGAAGCGCTGCCGAGAGGCGGCGTGTCGAGGGAATGCCAACCCATACTTGCCACAACCGTGTTGATCCGTTTGCCCACGGTCACCCATCGGACCCCGGCAGCGGGTCCCCCAGGGCCGGGACTTTCCAGCATCACAGGACCGTGCCTGTGGCTGCGTCCATCTGGGTGCTGCTGTCCTGAAAACAGTATCTAATGATACTAATCCTAGCAAGCTATAAAATGAGCCTGACATTTACTGTGGTTCCGGTTTCACTCGGTATAAGCTGCCTTTTATTAAACTGGGAAGCCGGATTTCTAGCCCCGCTTGCAGAGTTCAAACTCACCTCATTAGCCAAGGAAACGCTGGATGGGAACCGCGGGGTCATGCAATTTATTTTCACTAATCACTCCCCATGATTCCTTTAAAAAATAAACTCCTAATCAAAAGTCCGAATTCGTTAATTATTTCTCTGTTTGATCAGCAATAGAAACCATCAGCAAAAATCCGTGCTGACACCTTCTTCTTAAAAACACTGGGGTTTCTCTTCTCCCACAGGGAAGCTGGCATTCCACAGCTTGCATTAGGGTTTAACGACAAAATATGATAATCCGAGGGCCGCGGGTTTCGGACATGTGATGCCTGATATTTTCTGCCGGTTCACGGAGGGGTGACATCTCCCTGCCTCGGCTCGCGCTTCCCTCGGCGGGAGCAGCTGTGCCGGGAGCGGGGCTGAGGCACTCAAAGTGCCCAACGCTGAGCGAGAGGCATTAATTGAAGAGGCCTCTAATTATTTAATGTCCTCGTTCCCTAGGGATTGGGAAGAGCTATAAATTCCCGCTACAAAGGGTTTAAGATCTGGCCACAAATCCATGAGAGGGTGAGCTGGAATGCCCATGGCTCATTCCCGGATGGTGGGACGGGGTTTAGATCTGCTTTGGCTGGGAGATGCCGGCGATGGGACGCCGGACCAGGACCTGCCTCAATGCTCCATTTCGGGGAGCAACTCATTTCAGCTCTTAAAAATGAGCAGACCGACGGCTTACGGCCCGGTGGCGCTGGCAGCAATGTGGCAGGCGGCCGCATCCCTGTGAATCATCACATCGGGATGAAGAGCGTTGCGGAGAGACTTTAATCCCAGCCCTGTTTTGCAGGCAGAGCATCGCCCTGCGGTGCTGCAGACTTTGTCTCGTGCTCGGGGCTGGGGTCTGGTCGAAAGCCATGGGGACCCCAAGAAACCGGCTGCTCTTCGGCAAAGGGGACCCCTCGCCGGGACGGCTGGGAAATGCACTGCTGCTTTTGGAGGGTCTCAGACCCGCCGAGCGCCCGGGATCCCGCTGGAAGCCCCGCGCACAAGAATAAAACCCGCAGGCAGAGCAGATTATCCTGCTGGAACACGCTGCCTTCGTGTCAGGGAGCAATTACCCTGCTCCGCCGCCCTCCGGCCAAGCACTTAATTCTTCACACCTCCAAAAGCAGTAAAACACGCAGCACCGCAAAAAAAAAACTCGCGCAAACCCCACACTCCATCTCTCCTGGGGCAGAGGCGGCTGGGTGGGCGAGAGCCGAGGGGTCCGTGGTGGGGAGAGCGGCTTCTTGCCGGGCACCCACAGGGCGTCTGCAAAGCGCTCCGAGCATGGTCGGGTACCGGCACAGATTCAGGCAGGTTTGAGAGGTCCGCCGGCGACATCCAGCTCGGTCTGCTGGTGAGCATCAAGCCTGCGAATGCGGGCGAGGGATACCAGTTGTGCCAGTATAACCAGTTACAGAATCTGTGCTTAGGCCAGGTCTAAATGCAAACAGCAGTTAATGGAGTCGATGCCCTTAGGAAGGAATATTATTTTCAGGGCACAGATGGGGAAAATGAGGCCAAGAAGCGTTAAATGGTTGCCCACCAGCAAGCGGTAAGGACAGGGGCAGACCCAGGAGCCCTGACCCCACGCTAACGCTCATGGCACCGGCCCCAAAACCCCAAGGGACCTGCCAGGGCAGGGGGGGCAGCAATGCAGTGCCCAGAAAGTAAAACCAGGATAGAAATGAATAACAGAAACAAACAGAAAAAAGAATGTTTTCCCCTGGGTTTGATGCCAACATTGTCCTGGGATCGCCACTAAAGCAAGAGCGAGGTCCTTGCTCCGGGGACGCTTTGTGCCCAGCGTGCTCTGAACACGTCACCAGAGACAAAATGCATCACGGTGCTTCACGGTGCTTCACGCCACGCGGAGGCGTTTGCCAGAGCCAGCACGGTGCCCGCGGTGGCAGCAGACAGCAGCGTGGCAATGCCGGTGCATCCCCGGCTGTCACGGTGAGCCCACGGGAGCTGCGGCGCAGGGCAGGGAAGGACAAGGGGGTGGCATTTTGGTCTGGTGGGTCCCTTGCACTGCGGCCAGCGATGCTTTCGGAGGATGCATGAGACCCGCTGCCAAGCTGCGTGTCTCCTGCTGCTTTTTCCTCTTCCAAAAGCCTCGAAGCCCTCCATGATGGGGGCACGGATCCTGTGCCGGCAGCGATGCCATCCCAAGACGGGCAGGAGGAAGGTGACCTGCTCCCACCGAGTTTATACCCAGAGCCCGGGGGACCTCAGCTTCATCGCACCAGAAAAGCCGCCGATCCCAACGAAGGGGACCCAGGGTGAGGGGCACCCTGGGTGAGGGGCACCCAGGACCCGCGGGCTGCATGGCCGGCAGTGCCGGGGCGGCTGGCTCGGACCTCTCCCCCTGCTCCCTGCGCTGCAGCCATCTCCCAGTTCCCCAGGAGCCGCTTCTGGCAAACTGGGAAGGGGGGAGGAGCTGGGACTCTGCCCGGGGAGACATTGCACCGCAGCGGTCATTAAAAATCTTCCCAGGCCCCCAACTCCCTCATTCAGCCAGACAACCATCAATCTACAAATTATTTTAAAGCACCATGCCAGAGCGGAAGGTTGATTTATGCCTTACAAGGCTCGAGCTATTTTCATTTGTCTGATTTATTAACATTACATAAAATTACAGAGAGCTGCTGATTTATTAGCGGTGGGGCTGCTGGATCCTCGCTGCTCACGCTCTCTCCCGGGATTCGGGGATACCTGCTCCCGGTGACAAGATCAAAAGCACACCAACTCCTGACAGGGACAAGCTTTCTGCTCACGTGCTTTCGGAAAGCAAAGTCCTCCAGCTTCCAGAAATTGCAGTTTGCCTCTTGGAAATGGGTCTCCTGTTTATAAAGAGCTTGCAACCGCGTTTCTGGAGGAGATGATGCTTGTAAAGAAGCAGAAATCGGGGAAGGAGCTCGCGGCACAAGCCTTAGTCTTGGTTTTAGCAATGAGAGACCCCCTGAGTTGTCGCATGTGAAATATCTGAGCTGCACCGTCCCCTCCCCGGCCCGAGCGAAGCCTCTGGTTTCAGTAACCACAGTGGAGGGGGTGCAGGGCAGTGCGGGGGCCCGGGACCCCCCCCTCAGCCTCCACCGAGAGCACAAAAGGAGTTTAACAGCTTCATCTCCCACATCTGGTTGTGCTTAAAATTCGTGTAGCTAATAGGGCTCTTTCCAGCCCAGCGCAAGCAGAAGGCTGGAGCCGGGGGCTGCGCTGCTGGCGGCTGGGGAGCGTCCCCCGTCCCGAGCATCCCCGCTCCCGTTTGCAATTAAGCCCGGCTCCTCCTCTCCGGCAAGAGGTGAAGCTGCCTCAGTTCCCTTCCCTTTCTCCACGGAGGGGAAGAAAAGAACCACAGGGCCGTCTGCTCCGCTCCCGCAGAGGTTCCAGATCTCCGGTTCCTGCTTTGCGGGAGGGGAGCAGCGTGACGGGCGAGCCCCGAGCCCCGGAGCATCACCCCCAGCCCCGGGACCCCGTTCACGCCAAACCATGCAAAGATGGAGAAGGCAGAGGGTCCATTAACAGCTTTATTTACTTAAAGCGGCCCCCGGGGATAAACACGGCGGCTCAAGGATCCCAGTCCATCCCGAGGAGGGTCCTCGTGGGCTTATCTCTGCTGCGAGGCAGCGGAGGGGAGCAGGGAGAGGACTTCCAGGAGCTCTTTGTTCAGTCCGTTTGCGTGAGGAAAATCGTAATTCAGCCCTAAGATCTTACCCCAGGGCAAACATGTCCCCTTAATTAAAAAAAAAAAAAAGTCCCACGACTGTGAGAGCAGTTTGGGGATGAGCCACCAGCAGAGCGGCCGCTGCCGCCGGGCTGGGCGCTGCCACCGCTGCCGGCTTCGGCCGGGGGTCCAGCTGCGGGGTTTAATCCCCCCGAACGCCCGATTTAGCAACAGCGGCTGCAGAACCGGGGCCGCGCTCTGCACGCACAAAGGGAAAAGATTTATCTTGAGAGGCTAAATCCACTTAGAGGAGCTTTAGGGGCCATAAATTGATTGCTCAGGGGACACCACGACGGCAACAGGAAACAGCTCCATATTTACTGAGGTTTCTGTGTTTTTTCTGCGTCACAAACCGCGTGCTCGCTGAGCAGGCGTATGGGTCTGAAACCGCAATCAAAGCCCGTGCTCAGGGGCTGGGATTGAAAGGAGGCAGCTGGACCCTCTGCAAAGGGGGATCCAACATCCCCGTGGCCGTGGCAGCCCCCGTCCACGCTGCCAACAACCGCCAGAGTTTTGGGGCAAGATGTGAAATGAAACCCTCATCAAAGGCAGGGAAAATCGCAGCTCTCCCTGCAGGTTGCTACGTCCCAGGACCACTTCCAGCATCCCTGTGAGCTGCACGTTCCGCAGCCGCTGCTCTGGCAGCGTTGGGTGCTTGGAGGCAGGAACTGGGAGTGCAAAACCAAGATGCAACCAAGCTGCACCAGGCACGGGGAAGTAACGCTCAGAATCACCCCCCCCTTTCTGAAGAACTGCATCCTAAGCAAAAATAGTGGAGCGAAATAGCAAATAATGACTTTTTCTGCTCCTTTCATCCAACTCCTGTCTTCTTTCTAACCCTGTTCCTTATTTTCGGCCAAGACATTTGCACCTGAAGTGAGAAACAGGGAGAATTTCTCCTGAAGGATTTGGTTTCACGCTGCTGCCGGGCAGGACTCGCCGGGACGGGGCTTCCCTCGGGACTGCCGTAGCACAGGGAACCCCGGCAAATGACAGCCGTGCATCCCCAGTGCAATGTCAGCACAATCCCACCCTGACCCATTTTCCACTCCTTCGCAGAATATAGAGTATCGTTTAAAAAAAAAAAAAAAAAAAAAAAAAGACGCTGATTTCCCCTGCACCAGCTTTTTCCAGGGGCCAGAAATTCCTCTGGGCAAGTGACCTCATTGCCAGTAAACATCAGCCGAGCATCTCTGGCTCCGCGTGTTAAACAGAGCGGAGCGACGTGAGCAGTGGCTGCGTTTAAGGGTGGGCACGGACGGGGCCAAGCACAGGGACGGGGGCTCGCGGCACGCTCCTCCCTGCACCACGGCAGGGGCTGTGAGTTAACACCGAGCCTCGGAGGGGCTTAATTTAAGCGTGTGCTTAAAGCTGTTGGAGAGCCGAGGCAGGAGAAGGGGACAGGACACCAGAGCATCCCACACGGCTGATAGAAAAGGCCCTGGAAAATGTTGCAAAGCCCCGGAGCATCCTTTGCACGTTGTACCCGGCATCTGGTGGGGCACTCTGCCCTCCGGAGCGGCAGTCAGGGGGGTTTCAACTTAAGATACGTATCAAAATTTTGTAATTAAAGGCTGGTTCACCCCTTGCGTTTAACCCAGGCGGTTTCTAAACACTCACAGTCCACTTCCCTGCACCAAGGCGAAGCCCCAACGGGAGCACAATGGAGTCTTGTTTCTGGTAACCCGAGATGCCTTCGTCCCAGCTCTTTAATTTTAGACTCCAACGCGCTTGCATTCCTCAGCACTACAATGGCAGATATTTATACTCTGGAATGCAGAGCCCAGTGCTAATTTAACAGGGCTGGGTAACCCAGGGCTGCTCTCCAAACCGGGCTCTCGCCGAGATAAAGTTGGACCAGGCAGAATTTTATGGGTTTACAAATCTTTGCATTTGTTCGCTGGCCCCCTCGGACCCCCATAAAAGTTAAATGATGCTCCCTGTGAAGGCACCGGCCACCTCGCTGAGCAGATGGACAAGCCAGCTGCATTGGATGGGAGAGGGTGGCATGGCCACGGCCGGCCGCTGCCCGAGGAACAGGCTTCTACCCCTAACGGGGCCAGACGGAGAGGTTTAACACCCCCAATGGTTCATACGGACGTCAGCCCGTCTTCTGGACACAGGAGAGAGCTGCCCAGGCATGCAGAGCACGAGGGACCTGCAGAGGCTGTTTTAGCTCATGACACAGGACCTCTTGCTTGAGCTGATGTGATTGCGGAGGGTCCTGTGTCCCGCGTCTGCCACAACGCCAAAAAATCTCTTTCACAGCCCTCAGCATGACACAACTCTCCTAGTAAGTGTTTTCCACTATGGCCCTGGGGAAGGACCGTCTGGCTGGGCCACAGCAGCAGCTCGAGCTGGTCCGAAGGGGTGAGCTCCCTCGGTTCCCCAGGGCGGGTGGATCTCAAGCTGTTCCTCCTGATGACCTGTAGCATCCAGGGAAATGAAGAAAGCGCCCTTGCAGTCCCCTCGATGTGGCTGGTGAGGCTGGAGCCACTGCAGGACCCTCACAGCAGTTTCATCTTTGCTTTTCCCTCTGCCATGCCTCCATTCTCCCAATCAATAAAAGACCAGGACGAAGCTTTCTTTGGGTGCTGGTGTGCTGGTGGACATCCCTGCCTGGAGGCCTGTCCCTGATGAAGGACGCTGTAGGACGGTGACAGCAAAGCCCAAGGGAGCATCAATGATCTCCGTTTCAGAGCCACGGAGGCGGGCGCTGCGCGGCGTTACCCACTCGTGCATGGAGGAAACCACTCTGACGCCTGCAAAGTGGTCCCAACTTCAGCGGGTCGGGGGGACGGCAGCTAATTGAGAGAGGAGCAGTATTAGCAGATAAGGGAAGAGGTCAGCGCTGCAAAGCTAAATCCTTGACCTGTTATTTAAAAGGTCAGGCAGAGTTCAATAGACTACTCCAGGTCAATTCACTCAATTAAAATATTAAAAGTTCGAGGCAGGAGCACAGAGATGGAGGTTATTCCCCTCTCCTCCTCACAGGGGGAGAGAGATTAGGGGTTATGGCGGGGGGTCCTGGTGGGCAAGGGGACATGCAATGAGAGGCAAGGAGCAGGGTTTTATTCCCAAATCAGATGACCGTAAGACAAAATCTCTGGCCATATCCAATGCTACAGCATCCAGCATTTATCAGAGCTTGCCTCGGACCCGGGAGCCCAGGCTCTGTAGGTGGCATTAGGGATAAGAGAGGGGCATCCATGAAACCGCGTGTCCTCAGCCTTATGCTGCTGGGGTGCAGCGGCCAGCTCCAGCCGTGTCCCACCACCAGCCCTCGGGACGGGAAGACCCCGCTCCCATCCCTACCACCGCTCAGCGCTACGGAAGAAACAGAAATCTCATCCTGCCCAGGGTCCTCCTCGGTACCCGCTCTGGCTAAAAGAGGGCTGGGATTTGGGCTGCGCCGGCAGAAAATTGGTGCAAAAGGTGATGGGGAGGTGGTTCTGCTTCCGAACCGAAGGGCCAGCGCTGCCCACGCGGCACTGCCGCATCGGCGGGAGAGGGGCTGTTCCCACCCATGTCGGTGTCTGGGAGGAGAAGGATTCCCAGGAGCTACAGGTTATGTTTTGTGCCTCCGTGGGTTTCAGGGCTTTTCTGCTGCTGGTGGCCCGGATGCTCGGCCACGGCACAGCCGGAGCACACAGGAGGCATTTGGACCCCGGCGCTGTACATAACCCGCTCATACCCACGTGGAAAGTGCTTCTCTCGCCCTCCCCACGCCCGCAGCCTCCTATAGCAGCTCCAATTAATCTTTGCCATGGGGGTAATCAAAAGGAGAGGGGACAGTGGCATACAGACGCGTCAGCAATTAATCTAATTCCGTTTAATGGAAAGAAGGGAAGGGCAGGCTCTCAGGGCAGAGGCATCACCTGGGAGGACCCCCGGGCCCCCGCGGCAGCCGAGGCTGAAGGCTCGATGGGGTGCTCCTGCCTCCGCAGGCAGGAGTGGGGAACGATTTAGTGCCAGCGCTGCCGCACGCAGAGGAGAGGATTATTCAGACGACAGAAGTAACATCTTTAAACTCACAGCTCCTTCGTCCATCCCTATCACAGACGGGTCTCCTCCATTAGGAGTGGGGTCGTGAGAACGGCACCCGCAAGCTGCCTGTGGAGCGCAAGGACCGAGCAGCACAGCAGGGATGACGTCGCCAAGAGCTGGCCTATCTTTCCATAAATATTTGAGGATAAGCTGTGATTCTTCTTCCTCCTGCCCCAATATTTGACCAGCTCCAAGCCTGGCTGGCAGGAACACGTGGTCTTCTCAGCAGCCAGGCTGTGGTCCCAGCAAAGCAGTCAACCCCACCATAAAATCCAGCGTTGCTGAATGAAAATTGGCTGGATCTCATCAGCTGGATGAAAGAAAGCAGTGTCCTGCCTCGGCTGGAGTGATGCCACCCACCGCTTGTGTCCGTGATGTCCCACGTGAGCCATCGTAGAGAAGCAAAGGTTTTGTCTGCAGCAGATAAACAAAGGTTGCTCCTCTCCAAGCGGGCCTCGCGCCAAGCGAGCACGCATTATAAGAATAAATAAAAGCTTTCAGCAAAATTAGCAACAGAAGGAATAGATAAACACTAAGGAGATATTGACTTCTGTTGAGGTGAACGTCAAGATTTATTGACCTGTGGAGGTAAATATTGACCAAGGCAAAGCTAAGGTCAATAATTAACTCAAGGGATGATAAATCAACGTGCAATGAAACATGAACTCTGGGCGGGCGTTGTTACAGACATTTTGAATGTCTCCATTGAGGAACCTCTTGACTTTCTGCAAGACTTTTGGTTAGGTAGCAGGACTTCAAACACATTGTGGATGTGCCTACCGACCTCCAGAAACCAGGAAAGGACAACAGTATTTTGATGAAGAAAGTCCTAAACCTGAAGACTCTACAGCTCTGTGCCCTAAAATTGGTTCACTTTTGGAAGAAGAAAGCCATGGGTCTAGGGTGGATTTATAAATCCAGTGCCGATGTTGCTTGAATTTAGGACAAACACCAATTGTATGGATATTTCCAAGCTTATGCAAGTCCAGATTTGGTCCTTCTTGCTGATGAACCCAGCGAGATGAAGCTTTTCTTCTGAGCTGAGGCTGTGGTGGAGGCAGAAGAGGGCTGAGGAGGCGATCGCTGGTCTGACACGCGGGCCGGCGGCATTTACCATCCAATACCTCAAGCCTCTCTTCCCTCCGCAGGGCAAGGAGGGCGAGCGGGGTCAAAAGCCCGTTCATACGAATGTGCGAAGGGGGAGGGAGGAACGTGCTGGGGCAGCTCAGCCAGCACAGAGCAGCCATGCCCCAGCGGCTCCATCGCTTCCTCGCATCCCCAGGGTCTCCCAGCCAGCCAGCCGCATCCCGCCTCTCCGAACAGTTTGACTCCTCCTGTCCCCAATGTCTGGGGACACAACATGAGCTTCTTGGTCTCCCCTGTGCAGTAAAAACCAGGCGACCGCAGCACAGGCAGCAGCCCTCTCCTTTCCCCTTTGCTATTTTTCATGCTTGGTTGAGTGCAGCACCTGGATCTGCTTTTCCCACAACAAGCCCCTGCAAGCAGCTGCCTCCTAAAAATCTCTTTACTATTACTTTCCCCCTCTGCTCCGGGCAGTCCTGCCGGTGCTGTGGCTCACCACAGCCCAGGAGCCGGCACCTCAAGCGGCCGTGGCACCTGCCAGGCACGAAGAGTTCTGCCTGCTCCCCTGGCTCTGCTTGGACAGGCAAGACCAAAGCTCACCATAACGTGGCCGTGGCACGCACAGGCAGCCGGTCCCCAGCACCATTCCCCGGTGAATCCGCGCCAGTGGCGGGGAGGTGCCACGTCCCCGGCCAGCGGCTCGGCTCCGACACTAAAGGGAAACGCTGATGGCAGCGGGGCTGACGCTTGACAGAAAGCAGAGCAAGATCTCCGTTGTCAAGAGCTTTTCTCACTCCGGTTGCAGTGCCCTGCACCCTGGCTGACCTCGATGTATACGAGAATAAATTAGTTAAGATAGAAGAAACACCCTTGTTAAGCTCCTCGGCGTGAAACTGCAGCACTGGGGTTGTGCCGGGAGAGGGGAGCTCATGGACCGACACCGGTGGATGGTGGTACCCAGGACATCAACCCCGGCTGATGGTCCAGAGATGGAGGAGATCTCCACCGGCAGGTAGAGCATCCTTAATGAAACACTTAGTGCAGCCCAGCTCGACTTCCAGACACTTTTGCACTGGAAATTGCTAACAAACTAATTCTGGTGCTGCACCTTTCTCAGCAGAGCCTGGTCGTGGCGAAGCTGGGATGAGCATGAGTATTCCCAAGCCCAGGAGAGCCTGGGCAGCCCAGCCTGCCCCTGCCCGGTTCCCCACGCGTGCAGCCACGTCCCCGGGGAGCGCGGGGATGGGGCCGAGCAATCTGGCAGTAATTAGGCAGGGAAAGTCAAAACCCTGCTGGGTTGCTTCAACCATCAATGTGTCACAACTCAGAAGGGAGGCATTCCAAATGCCAAATTCAGATGTCATCAGCAATAACCTGATATACGTACAAAGGGGCAAGGGGCCCATCGATGGCACCGGCGTCACCGCCCCTGCCCTGGCTGCTCCCCGATTTCTACCTGAAAAAGGGGGAAAAAGGGGAAATGCGAACAGAGCGCTGGGGTGCGGGAGGGCAGGCGGCACAGGGAGCCACCGCAGACCCAGCGCAGCCACGGGCAGCCCAGGCGCTCTCCTCTGAGCTGCTCACAGCTGTAAAAAGCTATTGAAAAGCTTAATTGCCATTGAGGACAGCGGGTGTCGGGCATTTAACCAAGGCCGGGGAAGCACCCAGGCACCCCAAACCCATCCCCAAGGCACTGCCGTGGATGTCCACGCATGCCTGTGCGCGGAGCCAGGCTTGACGGCAAGTTTCCTTTCCCCCGGAGCTGCCGATGCCGGCGCTCATTGACAACGTTATTAGAAAGGCAAGGGTGAGGAATGGAAGTGGTTTGACCTTGGAGAGACAAGCTTCGCTGTCATCCCTCCCCACCCCCCCGCGCCATAACGAGGGGCTTTGCAATCTGTCAGCGCTCCTGACGGGCGAGCAGAAAGCACTTTTTGTCAAAGTAATTAATTTCAAACCTATTAAATAATTTTAGAAAGGTGTTTGTGGACATCTCGAGGTGAGCAGCGTTGGAGAAGAGCACCAGGAGGTAACCGGGGGTGCAAACAACCTCGGGCTGTTCAACACAACCCACCCGTGAAGGCTGCAAACCCTACCAGGACCGGGCAGAATCGCTCGGTCCATATAGCAGCTATAGTGCCTGGGACGGGATCAGGTGCCCAGGAAGCTCTGCTTCCCCATCTCAAACCCAAAAGCAAGCACAGGGGCTGCTTTCACCTTGTGCAAACCAAGCAGGGGCATTTCAAACCCCCCCCCGGGTTCGTCCCCGCGGCGCTGGGGCAGGGTGGAGGGGTCTCCCCTCCGGACCGGGGGAGAGCGTGGAGGGTCTGCATTGTTTTTTCCGCGTTCATAAATCACTGCTCTTTGTGGCCCCTTCCCCATGCATCGCACAATTCAGGTTAGGTTATAAATAGGATCCTGGGCTCTTTCAGGTTGATAAAGGCTGAGGGGGGTGGAGCAGCAGGGAGGCGTCACGACTACATAACACTTTCATTGCCCTGTCAAAATAAAGAATACCGGCGCTGCCGACCCCTTTTTTTGCAGCATATATCAGCCAGGCTCCTGACACCGCATTTCAGGCCAAAACAGGGACTGAAAAAAACCCCACAACAACCCCTCCCCCGGTTTCCCAACGGGGCAGAGCCGTTGGTTGCCCAGCCCCACAGCTGGTAGCCCAGTTGCCGCTGGGCTTTGGTGGGGAGCTCAGCTTCGTGCCGGGCGCGCATGGTCATTGAATCATAGAATCATAGAATCAATCATAGAATCATAGAATCGTTTAGGTTGGAAAAGCCCTTTAAGATCATCCAGTCCAACCATTGACCTACACTACCAAGTCTACTCTAAGCCAGTCAAGGGTAGACCAGACTGAACCATGTCCCCAAGTGCCACATCCACCCGTTTTTTGAACACTGGTCCACCCAGGCGCCCTCCATGTGCGGTGTGGCATCGGGACGGAGATGCTGGAGCTGCAGGAGCACAGCCAGACCATCACCTCCGGGCAGTGGAGGGGGCAGAAGCCCCCGGGGAGGGTGCAGTGGCAGGAGGATGCCGCAGCTCCGGGGGGGACAAGCCGGAGCTGCTGTCCCGCAGGCAGCCGCAGCGCGAGCCCCGTCCCTGCAGGAGCGTCCGAGGCTGGAAAGGTTCAAAACGGAGCCCCCTGCCCCACCGGGGTCTCTTAGGGCGGATTTTGCACAGTGACAACGTACGGTGATGCTCACAGCCGACACGCAGAGCTTTTGGGAAGACCCAGGCCCACAGTAACCTTGCCTGTACCCAGCACCCTTCTGAAATATCGCACACGTCCATCTCAGCTCTGCCGCACGAGCGTCCTTCTCGCAGACTCTTCATGCACCAGACCATGCTCAGCCCTCCTCCCGACATCCCAGGACGTGGGGACTCCCCCCTCTGCAGACACCCCCGGCCATCTCCTCCTGCAGAGAGGAGTGGGGCTGACGCTCCAGCCGAACCTGGCCCCCCAGGCACCCCCCAGCAGGGCCGAGCACCCCAAAGCCTCGCGCGCTGCCAGCGTCCCCGGCAGCAGCAGCACCCGCTGCAGGGGATAGGGACCGAGCTGTGAACGTGACGGAGGAGGTGCCCTGAGCCGGGGGGGGTCTGTGCTCCATCCTTGGGCGACAGTGATAATCAGAGAGATTTATATCAGTGAAAGGGCGGGGGGGAGCTACAGGGAGATTAAGAAGGTGTTTGTGAGCAGGTGAGGTGGGTCTCATCCCAACATCTCGGTGAAATAACATTAACAGCAAGGGAGGTCCTTGCTTCTGGGCTGCTCCTCATGGAAGGGCGCTGGGCTGCATTCCCCGCACACCCTTTGGCCATCGCATCACTTAAGCTACAAAATTCAGGGCCGGGTGAAAAAAAAAAAATGAGATGCCTGAGATCATCCCCAAGGAGCCCGGGCTTCCTGCTCGCCTGCAAGAAACGCTGAAAAGAAACGTGGGCAAGCGGCACTTCTGGAGAGGCCAGGCTGCGAGGGGGACCCCCGGGCGGGCAGGCAAAGCCCCGAGGGTCCCCGGGGCCATGGTGGTCCCAGCGCAGGGCTCAGCCCCGGCTGATGCAGGATCAGCACCCACGCAGCCTCCCATTCCCCTGGGAGAACCGTGCCGGACCCCGGAGAGGTGCCATCGCTGTGCCAGCCGCGGCCCCTCCCAGCCCCGGACCCCCGTTCCCGGATACAATGAGCCCCTTTACAAGGGCAGGGAGGTTATCCCCGCGAACCCCGGCCGAGCCCAGGGACAAATCTGACACAGATCTGCCTTTAACAGCTCCAGTGATAAAAATGCCAGTTTATTGGAAACACATGGAGTATTTATAGGGGACATCAAAGCGGGAGGGAGGTTTACATAGCAACAGGCCAGATTAAGCAGAAGGCATCTGCTTTTTCGGCAGCCATGGGGCTCTCGGGAGGCACAATAAATTGGCGGCACACTGGCCCTTTCATTCCCTCCTTTGGGGAAAGCAAAGGTTGGCAAAACAAAATATAACCACATGCCCGGCCATGTAAAACATGACAGGAATGGGAGCGTCGGGTTACCAGCTGCGCGGCTGCACCCCGACACGCACACGGACCTCGCAGGGGAGGCAGGAGGGGATAAATAGCCACGGCTGTTCGGTATCGCAGCCCCAAATGCACCTCGGCCCCGGCTCGGCTTCATTTGCCCCTCGCTTCCTCCAGCCCCGGGCTGGGGACGGCACCCAGCATCTCCCACCATGGCTGCTCCTGCGCGGTGATGCTGGAGGAGACCCTGCCGCCGCCCAGCTGCCAGGCGCAGGATTTGCCTCCAAATGCAGCTTACGTTGAAGGAAAAACTTTTGCCCTGCCCAAAGTGCGTCCGAAGGAGCTGGTTGTGGGTTTATCCGATCCCCGGGGCTGGCGCGGGGTGAGGAGCAGCACCCAGGCGGGGGGGCGAGGTGGCTTCTTGCTGGTGAGCAGCAGCATCTGCCAGCTCCCCTCGCAGCTTCATTCCTCAGTTTCCCCGCTGACGAAGCGGGTCCCCTATACGCCTGGTACCTATAGGGTCAGGCTAACCGGGAAGCATTGCACGGGGATGCTCTGAGGGTTGCACGCTCTGACGCCGCACGGTCGACAGCGGGAAGGACGGGACGGTGCCAGGACTGATCCTGCGCCGAGGAGACCGTGCGGCTGTAAAAAGGTGCTGGGTGGTCCTGGGCGCATCGTGCTGGGGCAGGTTTTATTCCAGCTCGACAGCCTGAACTCGGCTGGCCGAGGGCTAACCCACCGGCGACGCCGGGTTCCCATGCTGCAGCGCCTTGTGTTAATTAACCTTCCAAACACGCCCGTAATATTTTGCCAAATCTAATAAGGCAGCGCTGGCCGAGGAGCTGCGACAACGCCTGAGGTCCGGGCGGGTTCCCCGCGGCTCCAGCTGCCGTTCGCAGTTTTCTGCTACCCCCCCTTGCCTGCCCTCCCTGCGCGGGTGATGCTGGGGCTCCTCACCCTCACTACTGCGATGAGTTGCCGACCTCAGCCTGCCCAGTGCTGCCCACCCTGCCTGCCCACAGGCGCTCCCCCCACTGCACCCCAGGCACAAAAAAAAAAAAGCTGGAAAAAGGGAAAGACTCTGTTTTCCATCCGGGAACCAGCCCACCCATCCCCTGCCTGCTTCTTCCGGAGCAGCAGCATCCCACCCGTCTGCGGGTGCTTTGGGGCAGAAACAGAGAACGAGAGCAAAAACGCATCCTCCTGCTGTAGCCAGGATACGGGCGGCAGCGACTTCCCCCCAGGCGTCCTCGGAAAGGGTTAACCCACCCAGCGTGTGCTGGACACTGGGTGTTCGAGGTCCTGGAGGGGCCTGGGGAAAGATGATAAATAGCTGGGGACGTCCTCTCCCCTCCGCTAACACCAGTGGAGCCCAGCTGGGGAGCGGCATTACCCACCTCCTATCCATCATTTTCAGCTGGCCTTGTCACATCTTGTAAATCACCAAAGCCGGCTCCATCCCCCGTCCCTCCTGCGCGGCCCTTGCCCGGGCTCAGGGCATCCCACCCTCCCCGTCCACGCAGCGGCACGCCGGGCGGATGGATGCGGCTCCCATCGCCGTGCTCTCTGTTTCTATTTATTGCCTGCGTGATCAGATAACTTGACATTTATTTACATAGCCAGGGACCCGGCTCCTCTTCTAGCTCTCCATGCTCGGCCGCCCGGGGCAGTTACTGGGTTTCCTCTGGCCCCTGTTTCTCCCCAGCCTCCAAAAGCAGGAGACCTCGGCGTGGCTGGCTTAAGCACCTTGGAGGTGGGGAAGTTTTTAAGGCTTTTTTTTTTTTTCCTCAGCCCCAGGAGCTGCTTTTCCCCCAGCCGAGGATTGCACAGAGGTGCTGGAAAACCCCTCTCGAGCAGCAGCAGCTGCATTCGGTGAGGAGGGACCGGGCGTGAGGAAGAGGATGGGTGCGCCAGCATGGCTGTGCGTGCCCATGCTGCTAGGAGATACCCAGACAGCTGCTCAAGAAACGGTGTGTTATAAATATGGGGAGATACCTGCAAATGACACAGCCATTTTCCCTGCCACCAAGCATTAAAAAAAAATCGATTCCTTCATTCATGGTCACCACCCGCCCATGGGACCTTCACTGCTGCACTCGGGCTCATTTCCAGGCTTTTCTTTGCAGCCCTGATGGCCAAGCTCTTCCTCAGCCCCCTCCCAGACGCTCATGACCGGACGGGTTGTCCAAGATCACAGTTTCAAGAGATATCCTGAATATCAGGCCAATACTGGGGATCTCCGCTCCTGCACAGAGACCGCGCAGCCATCACGGTGCTGCATCGCCCTTACGGAAACCCCGGACCTCGCTCCTGGTTAAGAACCATTTTTACAGAGATTTGGGAAGGCTGAGGGATACGGCACCAACCAAGAAGGTGGGCTGGCCATAAACCCCGGCGGAGGGAGGGACAGGGGCTGGGGACACTGGACGTGGTGGCCTTTACCTGCCGGGCAATTCCTTATTGTCCCGGCTCCCGCTGCCTTGTAAAGGGCCTGATGGATAATGCTCATCATGAAGGCGAGAGCGCGATGCCGTCACCTCGCCTCCCTCCGTGTGCCACGATCCATCTTCTTTATAGCAAGTATCCGGAGCCAGCACCATCTGCGGCACCAGAAATACAATTACTGAGGGGGGGGGGAGCCCCTCTCCTTCCAAATTTCCTAGAGGCCTCGCAAAGCAACCCTAAATTACTCTTCACACACCAGGGACCTCATGCGGCACCGTCTCTCTTTAGGTATAATTACAGCCGGGGAATTAGCAAGTCTGATTTTCTCCCCTCTCTTCTGTGCCGTTCCCGGCGCTTCCCCCCCTCCAAAAAAAAAAAAAAAAAAAGGGAGAAATTGAAATTGATCTCCGGCTCCATTGCTGTCCAGCTGTAATTTAATCAGAAAAGCCTCTCTCTTGGCATTTATTTATTTTTTTTTAACCCCAAGGTCCTAAATTAAAAAGGACAGTGGCGGGGTGGGAATCGGAGCAGCCAGAGCCTCAGCTGCGGTTTCGGGGAGCCACGGCGGTTGCCGAAGCATCTCGCCAGCCCCTGCGCGTGGACACTCGCTCGGGCTTTGCCGATCGGTGACCGGCGGCACCGAGGAGCCGTGCCCGGCCGCACGCGGGGCTGGTTTGATTACCTGGTCCCCAGGGCCCAATCCTGCACGCTGTTCCCCACGGACACCCTCGATCCAGCGGCTCTCCTCCGGTTTGGGCTCGGGGCTGCTAGTCGTGCTGGCCTCAAGCTGGACTTCCAAAAACAAAGGCAAATTGCAGAACTGTAATGCAAAAGCCTCGTAAAAAGGCTTTGACCTGATGCTGCTGTTACAGGAGCAGAAATGAGAAAGAAATCGCTTATAAAAAATGCGCCCAACTCCTTAATTGCCTTTCCAGGCAGCAAAGCCAGGCTGTGCCAGGGCTGGGTCCCCCTCTGCCTGCACTGGGTTTGCGAAACTGGGTAAAATAAAGGAACGAAATCCAGATTTCCCTTTTATTTTGGTATTTTTTTACTGCCGAAGATAACCGTTCCTTGCAACCCTTGTTAGCCTGCGTGCCATAACGCTGCCTGCTCGCCTTGCAGATACCATCCCTGCCCGAGCGCCTGCCTGCAGCCTCGGATAAGGCGGTTTATGGTCTTAACTCGTATTCGAGGTAAATCCCAGTGAAATCCCCCAGTTTCAAGCACGTGCCGGCGCGGACAGGCGTGCAGCTTCCCCGCTCCACGTGTGTCACCTCCAGGGACGTCCTGGCAGGGCACCAGGCAGGCGCAAGACAAGGGGTTATTGTCCCACCGCCCCGAGCCCCGCGGGCGGCAGCTCCCCGAGGCGGTCGGCCGAGTGTGACGGATGCACGGACCGCTTTGTCCTCGCCAGTGGCAGGGGGTGACATTCCTCGGCACGGCAGGACCCGCGACGGGACGCAATCCCCCCTCCGCAGTGTTTCAGATAAGGAAAAGGGATGCAGGCAGCGGTGAAGGCGGATGGTTTGGTCTCAGGCCACGGAGAAAGGCAGAGGACGGGATTTTGCACTGTGATATAGAAACCCTCGGATCACGCTTCGCCTGCAAACCCTGCCGCCGCCCCCGCCGAGCCCCAGCAAACCCCTGCTCGCACCAGGTTTTGTTGCGTGTGCGGGAACCGCACCGGTAACGGCCGCCCGCCGGCGCAGCCGCCGCGCTCACGCAGCCGCAGCGATGTAAATCATGGCTTGACCCCAGGTTTGCACCCGCTGCCGGCCCTCTGCGAAGGATTGGCCTTGCCATCTCGTACGGTGACACCCGCCACTGATTTACGACCGGCTCGGGAGCGGGGCTGTGACACTCCAGACACCTCCTCACCGGCTGCGGCGGCGCCCGGCCCTTTCCCTGCCGCTCTGCGCCTTCACCGGGCATCACCCGCATGCGGAGGCAGCGGGGATGGATGCGGCCGCGCAGCGAAACCTGTTACCGTGTCCCCGCAGCCCTCTCCTGCGCACGGGGCGGGAGCTGCACTCGGCCGTGACCCGGCCCTGACCGCGGCGAGCAGGGCCAGGGTTAGGAGAGCCCGGCCGCGGGTTTAAATCAACGCCCTCCACTTCCCTTCCATGCTGAGTTATTGCGCCCTGGTTTTGTGATGGAGATGACCAGGCAGTGAGGGATGCGTGACCTGGGCCAGACCACCGGGCTCGGCGCTCCCAGCCGGACCCTGGGCAAGGGGTGAAAGATCAGGGCTGTCCTCCAGCCCCTTCCCGGCCCCCCCACCTGCGTGGATGCTCCTGAGCGTCAGCTGTGATTTAGTGGGTGCGGGTTCACCGGGAGAGCGGGTGATGCTCTGCCACCGGAGGAGCCGCTCTGGGCAGCGCATCCCTGCAACGAAGCAGCCGGCTCCGGTGCTCCGGGCAGGGCTGGCCTCCTCCCCGCGCCCGTTCCCACATGTCAGCTGGGTCATTCATCTCCGAGCTGCGCTCCCCTCCCTCCCTCTGTCCAGGATGTCCTTAAGTAACAGGTTCCCTGGCAGTGAGGCTCAGGTATGTACAATGACGCCTGAGAGGATGCCGTCACATCTGGGGGGTTGCCGTCACATCTGGGAGGATGCCATGACATCTGGGGGGATGCCATAGAATCATAGAATTATTTGGGGTGGAAAAGACCTTTAAGATCACCAAGTCCAACCGTTAACCTAACACTGCCAATGCCCACGACACATGGCGGGATGCTATGACATCTGGGGGGGTGCCATCACATCTGGGAAGACACTATGAGATCTGGGAGGACACTATGACATCTGGGGGGTCACTATGACATCTGGGGGGATGCCATCACATCTGGAAGGATGCTATGACATCTGGGGGGTTGCCATCACATCTGGGACGACACTATGAGATCTGGGGGGGGTGCCATCACATCTGGGAAGACACTATGAGATCTGGGAGGACACCATGAGATCTGGGAGGACACTATGACATCTGGGGGGTTGCCATCACATCTGGGAGGATGCTATGACATCTGGGGGGGTGTCATCACATCTGGGAAGACACTATGAGATCTGGGAGGACGCTATGACATCTGGGGGGATGCCATCACATCTGGGAAGACACTATGAGATCTGGGGGGTGCCATCACATCTGGGAAGACACTATGAGATCTGGGAGGACGCTATGACATCTGGGGGGATGCCATCATATCTGGGGGGATGCTATGACATCTGGGGGGATGCCATCACATCTGGGAGGATGCTATGACATCTGGGGGGATGCCACGACACATGGTGGGAGGGCATGATGTCTGGGAGGATGCCATCACATCTGGGAAGACGCTATGAGATCTGGGGGGATGCTATGACGTCTGGGAGGATGCCATCACATCTGGGAGGATGCTATGACATCTGGGGGGGTTGCCATCACATCTGGAAGGATGCTATGACATCTGGGGGGATTCTATGACATCTGGGGGGATGCCATCACATCTGGGAGGATGCTACGACATCTGGGGGGATGCCGTGACGTCTATGTACAAACTTCTTTAAAAAATTAATAATAATAAATAAACTAAAGCCCCAAAAGACCTAAGCCCAGCCTGCCGGCTGCCCTGGAAGAAGCCCTGCGCCTGTCCCCGGCCCGGCGGGGGGGCAGGGCCGGGCCCGAGGTCGCCCCCCGGGGCTCGCTGGCCCCAGCCCGCAGCAGCGGCCGGGGCACCGGGCGCTGCCTCCTCCGCGGGCTCCGGCATCCCCTCGCGGCAGCCGGAGGCTTTGCAGAGCCCCACGGGCAGCCAAAAGGCTCTGCAAGGAATGGCCCCCGGTGCCACCCCCCCCACCCCTGGCCGCCCCAGCGCTGCGCTGGGACCGCACCGTGCCGGGGCAGAGCCCCGTCCCCACCGGAGGCACCGGCAAACGGGCCGGGACCGCGGCACCCCAGACCTCGTCCTTACGCAACCGGCTCAGAGCCTGCTGCTTGCGGCAGGGCGGCAGATTAGGGCACAGAGCTCCCCGGATAACTCCCTAAGCCCTAAATCTGCTCCCGGTCCTCCCCCGGGATGGGGCAGCGTGGGAGGGCGGCTATGGGGCCGGAGGTGTCACCCCGGGGTGACACCGCGCCGGCCACCCCGGCCCGCTGGCGGGAGCAGAGGGCTCAGCCCCGAAGCGAGGGGCCCTCGCCTTGGTTCTCGGTGCTGCAATAGGGGACCCGGCGCTGCGGAGGTTCCCCCGCTGCCTTCGCCAGTTTGGGGGGCTTTGCCAGGCACAGCAGCCCGGGGGGGGCTGGCAGCCCGGCTACGCGCGGTGCCGAGGGCTCGGAGCGGGTCCCGGCCCCTCGCAGGGATGGACGCAGCCGGGGTGACACCAGGGTTGGGAGGACGCTGCAAGCGCAGAGCCCAGCTCCAGCTCCGCAGCGTTCAGCATCGGGATCCTCGTGTTCCGCATCGGGATCCTCAGCTCGTGCTTCCCGGCTGGATGCGCCCAGCACAGAGGAAACAGCTGGGATCCTTCATCTGCTCCGTATTTTCATGTTTAAGGATGGAAGCAAAGTGACCTTTGGGACTCTGCCTAAATGGTTGCTTTAAATGGAGAACGCGGCCTCCCACAATCTGCTTTGGGACCAAACTCAAGCCCTTTTGCCATGAAAATAGCTGATCCGGGGACTAAAAGTGCCCTTTCCCAGATCCCACAGGCCAGCTGGCCCTTGTACTTCAGAAAGCATGTAAAAGCAACCATCCAAAAAAACCTGTAGAAGATAAGGGAGCCGTCAGGTTTCATGTGGAATTCAGGAAACTGGTTTTTGCAGCTCCTCGGCTAACGCTGCCCTGAGCTCGCCAGAGCCGTGAGGCTTTGGCATCGCGATGCCCAGAGGAGAAGGTGGGCTGGAGGCTCCAAGGCATCTCTCAGGGTGGGATTGCAGAGTTTGTTTAATGCACCTGCACGGTTACGGGCATCTGTGCCCCTGGCCAAAGCAGCTCCCAGGTTTACCTGATCAGCAAATTCACCTGCGTATAAAGGGAGCTGGGAGGGGGCTTAGGGGGGTTCAGCTGAGCTGGTGGGGGTTGCTCAGGCAGCAGCATCTCACCGAGGTGAGACAGGTATAAAAATACAGCCCTGGACTCCCAGCAGCTCCTCAGCTCAAGATGCTAAATCCTGCCCAAGCAGCCCTGATCCTGCTCAGGATGGATGGAGCCATTTTAAGCAACAGTTTAAATTAAGATATCTTGGCTAGCTGAGCCCACGTCAGCGTGTGGGTTGTTACAGCTTTGGTGCCCAAAGGCCACCTCAGACCCCGAGCAGAACCCCCTTTCTCACTGCAAAGGGCAGGGGTGATTTTCTGCCTCTTGCAAGGTTTTCCTTCCTGGTCGGAGCTGTGATGCTGCCCAGCTGAAGAGGAACCCGCAGGAAAGGTCTGAGCAGCCCCAGGTAAGACCGGGGTGCAGCGAGAAGACCATCCCTCATCTCCAGAGCCTGCTTTGGGATTTTTAAGAGGGGTGGGAGAGTTTAATGGAATTGCAAAGGCTTGCTTCCTTTCACAGCACCAATCAGTTAATGGTTGGCTTCTACTTAGAAGCAAACCAGCTTAATTTCTGCTGCCAGGCTGCAGCCGGTCCACCCCTGCCCCAGAGCTCCTGTACCAGGGCTGTGGGTTTCCCTGAGTTGTGCGGTTTAAGGGGCTCCTTGGGGAGCCGGGAGCTGCTCCGGCCTCTGCTCTCCGGCTGCTTGGTCGTAAGGAGCTGGATTTCACCCTTCTCTCTGTGCACGGCTCTGGTTCTGCTGCTAGGAAAGGTCTTTGCAGCCGCTTTGATGCGCAGCAGTTAAGCGGGGAGGGCCCCGTGGGAAGGGCTCGGACCCTGGCCGTGTGCCGTGGGGAGGGATGGAGCTGTGCTCTTCCTGCTGGCACTTGGCACAACAGCCCGGCTGCCTTCAATGCCCCCATCGGCATCCCTACTGCCCCGGAGACATTCCCAATCTCCTCACCCACCTGGTTTCAGTGCCTAGACCATGGGACATTTACCCACCTCTCAAACTGCCAAGACGTCCCCCCATTTTCCCTGCTCTGCGCTGGAGATGGTGCCGTGGGGAGCTGCTCCCCTCCTGGGGTTTCGCAGCATCCAAAAGCCCTCGGTGCAAGCATTTGCACGGGGCAGAGGACGGAAACTGGACCCACGGGCTGTGCCGGAGGCTGGGAGCCGGCCAAGGCTTCCCAGCGGGTGAGGGATGCCGGAGCCTACACGGTTCCCACGCCCACCCTGTGTCTGCGCAGGGGGGAGTGAACGGTCCGGAGTGCCCCCTCGCCCCCCCGGGAGAGGCTCCTGGCCCCGGGCAGGGCTCGGGGCCAAGCTGGGCTCGCTCCCCGCGGCCGGGCCGGATGACAAATGCCTGCGGTGGAGAAGAACATGCTGCAGCCCCCGCTTCCCGCCTGGATGCCTCCGACCCAGAGCTGTACTACGAGGAGGAGGAGACGGATGAGTCGGAGCCCTCGGACACCAGCAGCATCTTCTCCGACGACTCCGTCTACCCTTGCTACGAGCTCTCCCTGGGGGCTGGTGGTGCTGGGGAGCTCAGCCTCTACCAGTGCTGTGCCAGGAATGATGCCAAGCTGGTGTGGGAGAGGCTGGAGCATGGAGTGACCCGGAGCGAAGCCACGGAGCTGGATATCAACGGGAGGGTGAGTGGCTGGGTGAGCAGAAAGAGGATTTCCCGGGAATAGGCAAATCCTGAAGGATGGTGGTTGCTAAAGCAGGAGGAGGAGGAGGGAGAGTCCTGGGTGGGATGGCTTTGACAAGGGATGGGTGTCCTGGGATTGATCCTAGGATTGAACCTCATCTCTCCTCCCATCCTGGGCCTGCCTGGTTTGGGGCGGGGGGAGAAGTGGGGTGGCCATGGGGAGCACCGTGGTGGGGAGGATGGTGCAGTGCCGGCCCCGGCGCTGAGCGCTGCCCCTCTCCAGAACGGGCTGATGGTCGCCTGCTACAAGGGCTTCGTGGACATCGTGCCTCTGCTGCAGAAGTGCCCCTACATAAACATCAACCAGCAGGACAAGGACGGGAACACGGCCCTCATGATGGCAGCCCAGGCAGGTAGGCACCGCGCTCGCGTCGGCACGGGGCAGCCCCCGTGAGACCCCTCGAAGTGACGTGACCCCCTGTGCTTCCCTTCCAAAAACCCTAAAATGAGCCGTTGGGAAAGCTGAGGGTCCCAAGGAACGTGATCCTCCCCATCTAAGTTTATGGTCCCTCTTAACACCATTTTAAAAACTGGGTAGATGATGCAAAAATGGGGATTCCTACAGCAACGTTTTCTTGCAACTCGTCCTGCCCAAGCAGTCACGTCGAGCAGCAAAGCTGAGCCGGAGCTGCCCCACGTGCTCTGGAAAAGCCCCGTTAGCTGCAGTGATTTACCTGCACGCAAGGTCCGAGCTGGCATGTCACGTGTAGGGACCAAATCTCCGGCCACGATGGTTTTCCTGCTTACGGCGGAAGAGTCCGGCTCCCTCTGCCCTGATTAACTGCAGGGGAAAGGAGGAGGGTCTCAAAGTGGGGATCACCCTTTATTCCCACTTTATCCTTGCTGGAATTGATGACTTGTTTTGCATTTTTGGACTCTTTTCTGCATTCTCTGCTGAAGCAGCTGGGGCGCCAGCGCTGTCCCCTACACGGCCAAACCCAAAACAAAATAAACCCAAACCCTTTCAGTCCTGATCCCTCCAAGTTTCTGTGTCTTCATCCTCACGAGATGCGGTTGCTAAATACTCTTTCTCCAACAGGCATCAGCAGTTATCACTCATTAACTGTCGAAACCCTAACGCAGCTTCTCTCTGGCTGTTAAGGACACATCACCATCGTCAACTACCTCCTCAACTACTACCCCGCGCTGGAGGTGGACAAGCGAGACCCCCGGGGCCTGACGGCGCTGATGAAGGCTGCGGTGCAGGGGCGGCAGGACTGCGTGGCCGCCCTGCTCCTGGCCGGTGAGCATCTCCCCAGGGACCTTCTGGGATGTTTTGGGAATGGGTGGCATTGCTGCTCACCCTGCACTTGGACCTGCGCCATGGGGTGGGCCAGGGTGGGACACTGCGGTGATGCTCTCTGCATCCCGGTGTCTCCAGGAGCAGACCTGCGAGCAGTGGATTCCATCAAGGGGAAGACGGCCAGGGAGTGGGCAGCCTTCACCGGCCGCTTCGAGACAACCGTGCGGATCTGGAGCCTCCTGCAGCACCCGCGGGCGGAGCAGTTCAGCACCCGGTACCGGCCCGAGTGGCCGGCCCTGGCCGAGCTGGTGGCCAAAGCCCTGAGGCCCAAATCCAGGAGCAAGAGGCTGTTGGAGAAGGTCCGATCCATGTTCACCTTCAGCTTCCCCCACGACCCTGAGGAGGACGGCGTGATGGACCACATGGTGAGGATGACCACCTCCCTCGCCAGCCCCTTTGTGGCCACCGCTTGCCAAACCATCTGCCCGGACAGCCCCCCCGAGGTGGGCAAGCGCAGGCTGGCTGTGCCGGAGATCCTCGGGCAGCACGTGCCAGATCCGGATGCCAAGCCAGAACCCACCTCGTGCCCCGGCACTGGTGCATCCTCTTGCAATTGCCAAGCTGTGTCGGAGATCCGGCTCCTGCCGCCACGCCGGCTGGCCGGCGGCCTGCTGAGCTTCCTGCCCCGGCGGCTGCGATGCGGGAACAGCATCTTCCCCGGAGAGCCCATCCCGAAAATCAAAGTGAGCAAAGCCTCCTGCCCGCCTGCCGGCTCGAGGGAGTGGAGGCAGCGCGGGGGAAACAAGAACCTGCTGCAGCCGCCCAAGTGGAGGTACAAGGAGCTGAAGGAGGAGAAGAAAGCGGCCAAGGAGGCGAAGAGCGAGGAGAAAAAGAAGAAAGGGGGAAAGAGATGCTAAGGCAGGAGGTGTTGGGGTGGGGTCCCCGTGGTCCCCTGGGACCTGCTTGCTTTTCTGGCACAGGAGTGGTTTCCTTCCCGGCAGGATGGTGATGCCCGAGGGAGGAGGATGCTGTGGACGTACCCAGCTGAGATGCCCCAGCCCCTGTGGTCCTGGGTCCTGGACCCCCTGCCCAATCCCTCGTCCCCTCCCAGCCCGGCTCTGGTCGTGCTGGGCTCGAAAGTGCCGAGACCCTGCCCTGGGCCAGGCTCTGGGTCTGCCAGGGAGCAGGGCTGTGGCAGAAGTGGCTCTTTTCTCTTTTTTTTTTTTTTTTTTTTCCCCCCTCCTTTGATCTTCCTGAGATCTTGATATTGCAGCACATGGTGGAATGTGGCTGTGCAAATTGGAATGGAAGTGGTTGCCATGTTAACAGGATTGATTTAATGAATAAAGCTCAGGGTTGCTCGTCGGGCTGGCAGGAACGCTTCCCCTTTGCTGCCAGCATCCCCTGCCCGCCCCATCACCCCTCTGGTGACATTAACTTCCCTGCTCCTGTGTATTCCCGCGTTGCAGAGGGACAAACCAAGGCTCAGCGTGGGGAAGCATCTCCACGCTGCAGGAGGGTTAACGGGAGCTCCGGGTGCCAGGCACAGGCTGGAAACCAAACCTGGGGTGCTCCTGGGCTCCAGCCCCACTGCCCGACAGCCCGGCTGCCCTCCGGAGCGGGGATGCTCAAGAGAGGAGGCAGCTTTTGTGCTCCAGCGTTACCCAGGGCAGTAACTTTTGCTCGTTCCCAAGCAAACCACCCTCCAGGAGCTCCAACCTGTGCCCACGCGGAGCCCTGGGACCCCTCACCTGCACCTGTGCAGCGCCCCGGGACCCGCTCCCATAGGGAGCCGTGCAGCTGCTTTTTTGTCAGATGCCCGCAGAGCCAGGTATGTGATGCGCTGCCGCGGCAGCGAGCTCCTGCTCCCCATATTTCAAGCTCCTCTTAAATCCGGCTCCACCCTGGGGTGTAGGAAGGTGAAAGCGGGGTGCGAGCAGCTGCGCCGGCTCCTGCAGCGCCCGAGCACCCAGGGTTTGACACCCAGGGAGAGCGACTGGCAGCAAGAGCTGCGCGAAGCACTCATTATCCGAGTAAGAAATATCCCTTGGCCAGGGGCACAGCCCCGGATGGTGCCCCCTCCCCTTGCCACCCCCTTCTTTAGGGGGTGAAAGCCCCCGCTCCCCACTTTCAAGCTGCAGCTTTGCCTTTTGGGAGGCACCGGGAGGTTTGGGCCGAGTCACGGGCAGGCGAGGAAGGATGCTCGTCGGGAAGGAGCTGCAATGTCCCCGTCTGTTCCCCTCCAGCCCTTGGCTCACGTCGGGCTCCCCGGCACGTGGCTGCCCTCCTTCGCCAGCTCCCGGCGGCGGCTCGCAGATGAGCTGGGGGCGGACGGCACATGGAGCAGCCATCGCACGCGCCGTGCCAGCCTGGCTCCTGCCGCGCGGGGGGAAGGGACAGCCGGGCTCCCACCGGCCCCTCGTCCCCTCCGCCGCTGTGGGGACAGCTCGGTGAAACCCCGAGGGACGGCTGGGTGCGCCCGTGGCGGCGTCCGACCACGGTCCGGGGGTACCCGCGACCCTTCTGCGGGACGAAGCCGCGGTGCGCGGCGATGAGCGCCCAAACGGTGGCGGAAAGTCTGGCTTCGGCTTCAAAGGGGGGTGGCGGGAAGTTGCGCCACGGCGGGCAGGGCTGGTGCGGGGCTGCGGGTCGCGGTGCTGCCGGCGGTGCCAGCACTCAGCCCAGCGCCGAGGCAGGCGCCCGGCCCCGCTGATTCACGCCGGCTGCCCCAGCCGGGGGCTGGCACCGGCGCGAGCGCGGAGCGGGGCAGGGATTGCCCTACCTGCGGCCAAGAGAGCCCGGGGCGGGTTTGGGAAGTTCATGGATGTACCGCTACGGTCAGTCCCGGCTCCGGATGAATTCGCTTTCCCGTGGCAGCAGCGCCGGAGCCACAGCGCAGCCTGGGGCTCTCACCCATCCCTGCCCTTTGAGTCGCCCGGGATTAGGACTTGGTAACTTCTAGAAGTTTTTAAGCAAGTATTTATCTCCCCATTGCTGATTATTGTTAAAAATATGGAGCTGCCCCATTTGGAAAATTAAAGTTCAGGGACCGAAGCAGCTGGCACCAGCCCTTGCCGGAGATCCAGCACACTCTGCCGCCTGGGAAAACTCCTGCCCGCAGCCATAAAAGCGGGGTGCCAGCACCCACCATGTGCCTGCACCCATGGAAGGCAGCGGGGGACACAGGAGCCATCCAGGAATAACTCTGGGAGTGGCCGATCGCCGGTCAGATCGCCGAGACCTGTGCGCCGGAGCAAAGATGGTCACGGCGATAAGGCATCTGCAGGCACCGGCTTCCTCCCCGGCGGCTCCTATCTGATGGAAACTGCCCGTTTCCCCTGCGCCGGTTCTGCAAACCTCCCGGCCCCGGCGCGGGCAAGGTCACGCGTGAAGGTCCCTCGTGTTTTATCCTGGTTTTGTGCTTCTGTTTGTTTAAACTTCCTAGATCAGGGGCGATAGCAGGGGAGAGGCGGCCGGCAAGACCTCAAAGCTTCGCAGCCGCGCTCCGCTCCCCTGGCACGGGGACGGTCCAGGTGCCGGTTGGGTTCGTGATGCCATTGGGGTTGGTGATGCAAAGAGGAATGGAGAGGTGAATGAGGCCCCGTAACTTCGTTAGGAAAGAGGCTGCAACGCCAGCCCGGGCGCTGCCTGCTGCCTCTGCCTGCCCGCGGGCGCAGGTCAGCGTGCCAGGGGGAGCAGCCAGGAGAAATGCAGGGATGGGGCTCGGAAAGGTGCTGGGAGGGAGAGGAGGGGGACGGGAGGGGCGTGAAGCTGCTGAGAGCGGGGTGGCTGAAAGAAAACAACCCCAAAGCGGCAAAAGGGGAAGCGACGCTTCCGCTGCCCGCGGTCCCGGCGGCCCCACGTGCCCTGGGGGAGCGGGAAGTGCCCAGCCTCCCCCCACGGAACGGCCCCGGCGCCTGCTGCCCCGGCACCTCGAGGGCCGCGGCGGGGACGCACGGGCAGGAGGCACCCAGCAAACCCCCGCAGCCCACCCCAGCCCTGCTCCGTGCCCGCAGCCAGGGCAGAGCATCCCTGATGGGGCGACCATTCGGCAGCACCCCCCAATGCCGTGTTACACCCCAGGGGAGAAAACCTCCCTGCCCTCCAGCGCAGCACCCCGAAGGTTGTGTGGCCAGCGCCGAATAAGCAGGGAGCCCCTCGGCTCCGCCGTGATGCTCCCATCGCCGTGAGGGTTGGATGCTGGAGCAGGAGGGATGGCCAAGCTCGTCAAGGTCATTCCCACAGCATCTCTCCGGACCGTTCCCATCCCTGGCACCGTCAAAGCCGCCAGCTCTGTTTCTGCCGCAGGCCTTTAGGTGCTCGGGGAAGGAGATGGCTGTCGCCCCGCCAGCTGCAGCCCAAGGGCTTGGGTTTGCCTTGAAAGCTGGGAAACCGGGGAGGGAAAGCGCCCGGCAAAGGACAGGGGCGGGAGGAATGGGCCGAGGGAGAGCAACCAGGATGGAGCTGGGGCCCGGTGTGCGGGAGGAAGGGAGGCTGGCCGTGGATGTGTGCTCAGCAATAGGAAATGCTTTATTAGCTGGGAGTGGTGGAGAGAAGCCAGGCAGGAAGAGGCAGTAATAAGAAACATTTTTTTGACTTCTCCCACATCCAGACCACAGAGCGCTTGCCAAGCGGCTGCGTTCGGACAACGGGGCCGCCGAGCCGAGCCCCACGGGCCGGGCCGGGGACGAAGAGGTTCCCCCACCGGGACGGGTGACGCTGCGGCTGCGGGAGCCCCCGCGGTGCCGGGACAGGCGGCAGCAGGAGGGGAGCAGACCCATGAAGCTCCTCCAAGCCGTGGCACACGGCACGGAGCAGAGCTGCCCCGGCTGAGCCGTGCGCGCCGCTTCCACGCTCGGGACCGCGGCCGGGAGAGTCTCACCGGGGCCAGGCAGTGCCGCGGGACGCGGATGCTGTAGGTGAGTGGGGAAGCGCCGCGCGCTCGTGGGGTCCGGGGCTGCACCGAGCTCACCGCTTCCCTCCTCATTTACCCCAGCGCGGCCGAAATCAGGATTTGGCCCTGCTTCCTTCGCATTCGGTGGGACGCTGGGGTTGATGTCAGTGCAGCAGAGGCTGGAATTGGGGGTCTGGCAGAGTGGGAGCATAAATCCGGATTCACACCAGTTTAGTAGTAGCAGGATCAAGTCCCCAGGTCCTTGCTAAAGAGTTGAAATATGCGGCTGCTACCGAAAGCCCGGAGCCGACTTGGGAAATGGGGAATTTGGGTGTATTTTGAAAAAGCACGGGGGAAAAAAGAAGGGAAAGTTGACAGCTCTGCTAGCTGGGGGCTGGAGCGAGGGCAGCGGGGGTACCGACGGCAGCAACACCGCAGGACGCAACGCCTCGACGCACCCCTTCTGCAAAGCCAAACCCCGGGTCCCTCTGAGGAGGGGTGAGCGAGGAAGAGCCACCCAGCCACTACGGAGGCTCCATTTTCAGAGCAACATGTCTAAAGCAAAGCTGGTGTGAGCCGTGCCACGGGAGCTCTGCCCCGCTGCCGGCATTCGCGCCCTGCCGCAAGGTCAGGGCAGGAACGCTCCCCTCCTCCCCGCTCCGCACGAGGAGCCGCGTGCGACGCCGGCCCCACGAAGAGATGAACGTGAGCTGGGTTTGCTGCTCTCTGCATCTCTCGTTTATGGCACAGCGATGCCCGTCGGTGCGAGAGGAGCCGGGGCGGCACAGCCCACCCGTGCGAGTCCCTGAGCTGAGAGCTGCATCCATCCCTCCTGCACCAACTGCACCGGAGGGTCCGGAGGATGCAAACGGCTTTGCTGCACGCTGACCAACACGCAGCTCTGGGGAGGAGGGAGGAGAACCTCCGTCCATTGCCTGAAACCAGGCTGAAGCCTTGGGAGTCCATGGCAAAGCTCTTGCTGCCTCTGACGTGGTCTCCATCCAGCCCTTCATGCCTGCGGCCGGTGCCGCCGGCACACGCCTGGCTCGCCCTGATTCCCCGCAGCCAGCACCGGCACCGGTGCTGGCACTGCGTGGGCCGACGGTGCACGGGTCTCCACCACGTCTGGCTCCCTGCGAGAAGGCGACACAGGGGAACTGAGTCACAAGGCGCATCCTGTGGCGAAACCCCCCCGGGAGCAGCAGAAACCACAGCGGAGGGTGGAAGCGCCGGGATTGCAAAGCTCTGCCGAGCTGCCCCGGTAAGAGCGAGGGGGATCCAGCCATCCCGTGTGTCCCAGAGGATCGCACCCGGCCACCCCCTTCCCCGGGCTCCCGCTGCCTCCCGCTCCGTCGCCCCCAACAGCCCCTTTGCTTTTCCTTCCACGGAGTCGCGGGGAAATTCCCCTTCCCCAGGGCTGCTCCAGACCCCCCGGCCGGCCGCGGCGCGGCGCGGCTGCCTATCGCTCCCAGGCACTTCTGCCAGCATCTGCACCCCTCCGAGAGGTTTTAATTGGGGTTTATTCCTTCTCCTGATGCTGCTGCAAATCCCGAAGGATGGAAGGATGGAACATGGCAACGCAACTTGCCATCACCCCCCAGCCAGGCTGGGGAAGATGCTCCAGAGGGTGCGTGAGCTGCAGCTCCAGTGTGAGAGAGAAGGGACGGAGGTTGGGGACAGGGATGGGGGCATGAGGGCCGGTTTGACCCAGGGTATTTCTCCCACGGGACACCGGGGACGGCTCGGGGTTAAGGTTTGCTCTCAGCACCAAAAATCCGTGCAATGTTGTTGCACGTACGGCGAAGTTTTGGGTGAGGCCCGGCCCGCTTTGTGTTTCATGGCAAAGATCCTGCAGCCATCTAACGCCTCGGGATTTTATGGAAGTGCCCCCAGGAAGGGAATGCACCACCAAGGAATCTGGGCTCCCCTTTAAAAGGACGTGTTTTGTAGCTCTCGGGATTGCAAGGAAAGGCGCTGTGCCCGGGAGCATCCCGGAGGCTCAGGGAGCAGCAGCCCGACTCCAGCGGAGTTTAGTTTTTGGAGCAAAGCTGCCAGCGGGCCAGCCAAGGGACCGGCTGCTGCTTCAGCCGGAGATCAGCCCCGGCATCACTCCTGGCACGGGACACCCGGGACCAGACCCCGCTCCTGCCCTCCGGCCGCGGGACCCGGTCGTCGTTTCCTCCCCGCGAGCAACAACCAAGCGAGCTATTTTGGGGAGGAAAAGCTCATTTTACGCCACGGCCGGAGTCTGCCTGGGTCAGCCACATACGTGTGTGCTCTCGAGGGCCGGGTTTGCGTGACTTCGCTTCCCCATCAAGGCCAGAATCTAAACAATCTTGATTCCTGTCCCGGCGGCCCTGGGCAGGGCTCCTTCAATTGCAGGAAACGGAGACTTTGGCGTGTTTATGTCGGGAATCGCGAAGAATGAGCCGAGGAGGGGCTGGGGAGCCCTGGCTGCCGCCGGCCAAGCTCTCGGCCATGTGAAAGTGGCAGCGATGTCGGCAGGGCGAGGGGCGGGGGACAGCGCCGGCTCCGCCGTGTTTGGCTTGGCAGAAATGTCTCTTTTAGAAGTTTAAAAAAAAAAAAAGAAGATAAAAAAATAGCAAAACTTCCCCCAAAGGCACAGCTGGGGAATTTTTGGCTGCCCGCAGCAGCTCTGCTTGTGTCATCGATAAGCTCCGTACAAAAGCCCCCCGGGGACGGAGCTCCGGACCGCGGCCAGCTGCATCCGGTGGCTCCGGCACCAGCGGGGGCCGCACCGCGGCACGGGGGCTTTGAGCTGCATCCCATGGCACGGGTCTGGCCAAACCTGGGATCGCCGGTGGTGCTGTGCCATCACCGCGCTCGCCATGGCTGTCGAGCCCATGGGGTCTGCCGCTGGCTGCGTTTTTGCAGCGTGGGAGCCACGGGAATGGTGGGAAATGTCAGAATACGGATTGCTGGGATAAAGGAAGGATGTTGGGGCAGCATGGACATGGCAAGGTCCCCGTTCCCAAGTCCTCCCGAGCACCGTGGGGCCGTGCGCGGTGTCCCACGCCGCGGTCGGGAGGTCCCCCAAGCTCGGGAGGTCCCGGGGATCTGCTCTCAGGAAGGGCTGTACCCGGGACGTCCGGAGCCGGACTCCGCTTGGAAGCAGCACATCCTACCTCGCACCGCTCCGCCCGCCCTCTCCCTCCCTGCCGGCCTCCATCACTCGCCACGGCCCCCCAGTTCCTTCCCAAAGCCCCCACGGCCACCCCTGGCCCGGCAATGGGCCCCTTGGGGGGCTGCGGGGTGTTGTGGGGGGCTGCGGGGCATTGGGGGGGGCTGCGGGGTGTTGTGTAGGTCTGTGGGGGGCTGCAGGGTGTTGTGGGGGGCTGTGTGGGGCTGTGTGGTGTTGTGGGGGGCTTTGCCTCTGACCCCCTCTGCTCTCCGCAGGAAGATGCCGCGCGGAGCCTGCGTCCGGGCGCTGCTGGCGCTGCTGACCCTCTCCCTCGCCTTCGCAGCCGGTGAGTACCAAAACGATGCGGTGAAGGCGGCCGGTGCTGGATGCTCTCCACCACGTGCAGGGGGTTAAAATAAGCCCTCGGCTCCTTGGGAACGTCATCGCTTGCTCTGCCCAAAATAAACCGCCGCGGAGGGCAGCTCGTTCAAGCTCGCCTGGAGCGAGCACCGGGGGAGGCAGGGCTCCTCGGGGACCCGCGCCGTGCCCAGCGAGGGGCTTCTCCCCTCTGGGGCGGTGACCTGCCTCCCAGAGAGGATCTCGGCTTAATTAATTACGCTTCATCAAGTGCTTTGACGTCACTGGAGGGGAGATGGGGAAAAGGCTCGCGCGCACGTGGTTTGTCCCAAGGGTGATGGTGGGGAGCGGGGATGAGCTGCTCGTGATCCCAGGGGAGCACCACGGTGAGCCGGGGACAGACCCAGGCTGGGTGCTTGTGCAGGGAGGACCGAAGCAGCGCGGCTGTGCCGGGGAGAAGCAGCAGAGCTCGTCAGGGGGATGAGTCCCGCCTGGGTCCCCATCCTGCCCACGGGGCCACCGACCCCCGGGACTTACCGACCCAGCCCCGCCGCCACCCCATGGCCCTGGCACCGGGCAGCCTTTGGGGCAGGGGGGGTGACAGGCGCAGGAGGGGTCTGGCCACAGCCGTCCATCCCCTCGCCGTCATCCGTCAGTCCCCTCGCTGCCGGCTGTCTGGCTGCCCTCGCGCTGAACTCGCTGATTCCAGGAGGGATATTTTCTGCACGAAAGGGCAGAGCTAAATCGGGAGGTCGGGAGCGCGGCCGCCCCCGTGCCGCTCCCGCACCGCGGCGCAGGGGAAGCGCCTTTGGGGCAGCCGGGGAAAGCTCCAGGAAAGACCCCGGGTTTGGCACCCGGCTCCCAAAACACAGCATCCCCACAGCTCCCGCTGTGGAGGCACCGGCCGAGTTTGGGGCTTTTGGTCCTGTGCTGGCTCCCAGGACACAGCTCCTGCAGGCAGCCCCGGAGTGGGGGGCTCCCACATCCCCAGGACCCCGCGGGCAGGATGTCACCCTGGGCGCTGTGAGCCAGTGCGTCGCAGTTAATCCCAGCTGGTGGGGCTGGATGCACGGCCCCTCCGCTGCCTTCCCGGGGGCACAGGGACAGGTGACCCCCGGCTTCGGCACTGGTGCTTGGGTCCCAGCCAGGAGCTTGGGGAAGAGCGGCTGGAAGCTGCCCGGTCGAAAAGGAGCTGGGGGTGTTGGGCGACAGCGGCTGAACATGAGCCAGCAGTGTGCCCAGGTGGCCAAGGTGGCCAACAGCATCCTGGCTTGTGTCAGGGGTGGTGTGGCCAGCGGGAGCAGGGCAGGGATCGTGCCCCTGTGCTCGGCACTGGTGGGGCCGCCCCTGGAATGCTGTGTCCAGTTTTGGGCCCCTCAGCACAAGGAGGACATTGGGGTGCTGGGGCGTGTCCAGAGAAGGGCAGCGGAGCTGGGGCAGGGTCTGGAGCACAGGGCTGGTGGGGAGCGGCTGAGGGAGCTGGGGGTGTTCAGCCTGGAGAAGAGGAGGCTGAGGGGAGACCTGATCGCTCTGCAGCTCCTGAGAGGAGGGGGCAGGGAGGGGGTGTTGGGCTCTTCTCCCAAGGCACCAGCGATAGGATGAGAGGAAATGGGCTCAGGCTGTGCCAGGGCAGGTTTAGATTGGATATTAGGAAAAATTTCTTCATGGAAAGAGTGGTCAAGCACTGGACCAGGCTGCCCAGAGAGGTGGGGGAGTCCCCAGCCCTGGAGGGGTTCAAAAAACGGGCAGAGGTGGCACTTGGGGACATGGTTTAGTGGGCATGGGGGTGTTGGGTTGATGGTTGGACTGATGATCTTGGAGGTCCTTTCCAACCTTAATGATTCCTAGTTTTTACTTTCATTAAAAAATAACCCAGCCACCAAGCCAGGAAACACGAAATTATTCCTCTCCCCTTAACTGGTTTAGTGGTGGGCTTGGCAGTGTTAGGTTAATAATGGTTAGACTGGGTGATCTTAAACATCTTTTCCAACCTAAATGCTTCTATGATTCTGTGAATCTAAGTGATTTTCCAGGAGGTCTCAGGATGGGCTTCTCTATGCTGAGCACCCACAGCTGCCTTCCCCAGCCCAGACCATGGTGGTCCCAGGCTGCCCGCTCTCAAAATTTGGTTCAAGAGTCTTTAGGACAGATGTCACTGTCCCCAAAGCTGCCAGCGTGCCCCGGGCTGGGCAGCAGGTTGGCCCCATGGCACAACGTGCCCCCTCCCTCATGCCCGCAGACGAGCTGCTGTGCGCCTGCGACGTGCCACACTGCGACCTGCCCACCTGCACGGGCAAGGTGTGCTTCGTCAGCAAGAGGAAGGAGGAGGGGACCATCATCCAGCACAAGGGCTGCTTCTCCCAGAACATCCAGGAGAACTGCTACACGCCCGTGATGGAGCAGTACGGCATGAGATGCTGCAACTCCAGCATGTGCAATGACGAGCTGAAGATCTTCCTGCCAGGTACGGGGGCATGGTCCCCTTCGAGGACCCAGAGGGAAGAGGGGCAGAGCTGTCCACGTGGCTGGAGATGTAGTTGGGTCTCCAGATCATCCCCCCTCCTCACTCAGCACCTCCAGTGTCACCCTCTCCCAGGTGGGACAGGGCCAGCGAGACGTCCTCAGTTGTCCCTTCTTGGGCTGTGCCTGCAGAGCTGCCATCCATGGGGTTGACCCCAATGCAGAACCACCCACCCCAGGTCTAAGCCCAAGCACCACAACCTCCACCTTTCCTGGGTCCAAGCCCAAGCACCACAACCTCCACCTTTCCTGGGTCCAAGCCCAAGCACCAAGACCTCCACCCTCCCCGGTCCAAGCCCAAGCACCACCTTCATGCTCCCATCCATCGTTTCCCCTGCCAGGAGAAGAGACCCTGGGAAAGGCAACTTCCCTGCCCAACCTCCTCCTGATGATCTTCGTCCCGCTGCTCGCCCTCCTCGTCCTCGCAGCGCTCACAGTGCTCTTCTGCTGGAAGGTGGCCCAGCACCACCGCAACAAAAGTGACTTGGGAGACATGGACCTCGTGCTGAAGGCATCCATGGTGGGAGACAGCACTTTAGAGGTGGGTGAGCTCTGGGGGGGACCCCGAATGCCCCCAAAGTGTGGGAGGGAGGGACGCACCAAGTGTGGGGTGGCTGCCGGGCTGACCCCGCTGCCGCCCCGGCTGCACAGGACTTGCTGAATGACGACTGCACCACGGGCAGCGGCTCGGGGCTGCCCTTCCTCGTCCAGCGAACGGTGGCTCGGCAGATCACCCTTGTTGAGTGTGTGGGTAAGGAGAGCGGCCGGGGGCGGGGGGGAGGCTGCCCCGGCCCCCCCAGCCGGTGCTTGGACGTGCTGGACCCCTTTCCCCCAGGAGCCAGCAATGGCACTGCGACACCAGACCTGGGAGGGGGGTTTGGACCCAACCGTCTCAGCCAAAACCCCGTAGACACCCTAAGTTCTCCCCCGTCCTGCTGATGGGAGAGGCAGAGAGCAGCTGGGTGGGTGGGTGGCAGTTGGCCAAGGTCAACGCTCTTGTTCCACACCAGGAGCTGGGTTCATCGTGCTGGGTGTGGGGAGGGCGTCGGGGGGCCGGAGGGGCTGTGTGACACGGTGCCATGGCCGTGGTAGGCAAAGGGCGCTACGGCGAGGTGTGGCGAGGCGTGTGGCACGGGGAGAGCGTGGCCGTGAAGATCTTCTCCTCCCGGGATGAGCAGTCGTGGTTCCGCGAGACGGAGATCTACAACACTGTCCTCCTCCGGCACGACAACATCCTGGGTGAGTGGGGAGCCGGTGGGATCGGGGGGTGGCTGCGTGGCAGGTCCACGGTCCCAGCTCCTCTCCCTGCCCAGGCTTCATCGCCTCTGACATGACGTCAAGGAACTCCAGCACCCAGCTCTGGCTCATCACCCACTACCATGAGAACGGCTCGCTCTACGACTACCTGCAGCGAACGGCCCTGGACGTGGAGACCTGCCTGGGGTTGGCCTCCTCCATCATCTGCGGCCTCGTCCACCTCCACGTGGAGATCTTCGGCACCCAGGGCAAGCCGGCCATTGCCCACCGCGACCTGAAGAGCAGGAACATCTTGGTGAAAAGCAACCGGCAGTGCTGCATCGCGGACCTGGGTGAGATGGGGGGCGGGATGAGGTGCCCCAGGGATGAGGTGCCCCAGGGATGAGGTGCCCCAGGGATGTGGTGCCCCAGGGATGCAGTATCCTGGGGATGCAGCACCGGCATGGCGCTGACCGGGGCCAACATCCCTCCAGGGCTGGCCGTCATGCACTCCCAAGGCAGCGATTACCTGGACATCGGCAACAACCCCCGGGTGGGCACCAAGCGCTACATGGCCCCGGAGGTGCTCAGTGAGCAGATCCGCACTGACTGCTTCGAGTCCTACAAGAAGACGGACATCTGGGCGTACGGGCTGGTGCTCTGGGAGATCACCCGGCGGACGGTGGTGAATGGTGAGCAGCTCCCAGCCAGCTGCCGCGCTCCCGTCTCGCGGCACTCGCTCCCTCCTTCCCTCCTTTTTATGTTTTTTTTTTTTTTCTTTCCCTTCGCCCAGAAGATTAGCTGTAAATTATAAACACTGTAATCTAGTGTCAGCACCCGGCTCCCTGATTAAAGGGCCCATTAGACTCAATCAGCGCTTTGTTTGTTCAGCGCTGATTAGAAAACAAGCAGCGTCGAGTGCTGCCTGGAAGCCGGCCACGGCCCGGACCTCCGGCCAGCAGGGCTCGGCTCGTGGGGATGGGGATGGGGATGGGGATGGGGATGGGGATGGGGATGGGGATGGGGATGGGGTCCCCCACGCTGCCGAGGAGCCTCCTCGGGGCTGCCCGGCCAGCGCAGCTCACTGCCGGCCAAGCCCATTAGAAGCATTAATTAAATGGTGGGCGCCCGCGGGTGAGGCAGGAGGGTCCCCCCGAGGCGCAGTCTGGCTGGGATAATCTCATTTACCACCCCAGGGCTCCTTCAGATTAAACATTTACTCCAAATTCCCAAAGCCATGTGCAGGGGATGACCTTCAGCCAGCTGGGTTTAACCCTTCCAGGCAGCCTCGTCCGCCGGGATGGGCTGAACGGCCCCTGCGCAGCCCCCGGGTGTCAGGGACGGGGGCTCCAGGGGACCCCGAGGTTCGGGGGCCACCCCATGGGGTGCAGGGAGCTGGTGGGTGCTCAGGGCGGCTCGGGGGGGTTGAGCCCCGCGGACGCACAGACATATGGAGGCACTAAGCGGCGATTAGCTGGGCCAGCTGGCGGGCTCGCCACGGGGCTGCCGATCAGTGCCGGGAGCTGGTGCTGGTGCTAGAGCTGGTGCCGGAGCTGTTGTTTGTGGCAAGGCTGGTGCCAGAATATTGCCAGTGCCGGAATATTGCCAGTGCCGGGGCCGGTGCTGGAGCCGGCCCCAGCCACCCCGTGCCGTCCCAGCCATCCCGCGGCGCAGCCGGGGCTGGGGCCGTGCACGCCATCATCGGCGGCATCCGCGCCAGTGCGGCGGGGCGAATCACGCCGGCAATTCCCGGGGCCCCACGTGCCCCCCAAGGCAGGGTGCAGGTCGGTCGTGCCGGTCCCCCCCGGGCATGCCGTGATGTGCAGGGTGGGGGGTGAACCCCGTGCCCCCCTCGCCGCCCTCACGCCGCCTGCCCTCCCCCAGGCATCGTGGAGGAGTACCGGCCGCCCTTCTTCGACGCCGTCCCCAGCGACCCGAGCTTCGAGGACATGAAGAAGGTGGTGTGCGTCGACCAGCAGACCCCTGTCATCCCCAACCGCCTCTTCTCCAACTCGGTGAGTCCCGGGGGGCTGCCCCCCTCCCACCCTGAGCCTGACCCTTGCTTCCCATGAAACCCTTCCATTTTCCCCTCTTTTTGTGCCTCCCCCAGGTTTTGTCAGCGCTGGCGAAGATCATGAAGGAGTGCTGGTACCAGAGCCCCTCGGCCCGCCTCACCGCCCTGCGGATTAAAAAGACACTGAAGAAGCTGAACAATTCCCTGGAAAAGCCCAAGCCGGAGCAGTGAGCGCCGGGCACACACCGGAGCCACTCGCGGAGCTGCGCCGGCGGCGAAGCCAACGCCGGGACAGCCCCCGGTCACAGAGGGGGTTTTGCTCACAGCCCCCACCTTTCCCACCCCTCTTTGGAGCCTTTTTAAATTGCAAGGAGGGAAAAAATAGGAGGAAAAAAAAAAAAAGCAAGGGAGGAATCTTCCAGCCCGGCTACAAAAATATCCCCCCAGATCCGCCATCCGACGCCGGCTCGTCTCGCCTGCCCGGCGGCGACGGGCAGCAGGCGCCTGGGGCTGGCAGCCCACCCCGGCCGGACGCCGCGGCCGAGGGGCGAGCGGGCACCGGAGCTGGCACCGTCCGCTGCCACCACCACCCCCCATGCCCGGCCGGGCACCCACCCCATCGCTGGCGCCCGGCACGGCACGCAGGCAGCGGGCGCTGCCCAAACCTGCCTACCCGGCGCGTTGGCAGCGGGGATGCTGCAGGCTCGGCGGCAGCAGCAGGAATTCCCCGGCAGGGCTGCGGTGCCCGGCGACGCCTCTTGCCGGAGGAGGTCTGGGTTTCGCTGGGAAAGGATGGTCCAGGGACAGCATCCCCCTGGCCGGGCCGGATCCGCACCCCGGCACATCCCCGGGACAAGGAGCCGCCGGCACCAGCGGGGCCCCAGCATCCCCCGTGCCGCAGGGACCCGCCGAGACTGGGACTCCCGCACCCGTGGTGGCCTGATCCTCCCCCGACGAGCAGCCAGCAGTCCCCCTTTCCAAGCCCGTTTGGTCTTTGCCAACATTTTGGTGTTTTCCGGGGTGTTTTGGTGCACCCTGCGGCCGGCTCCAGCCCGCACTGCTCGCCGCCATCCCCAAAACCACCCCACATTCGGGGCTGTTCGGATGGGACCGGGATGTTCAGCAGAACCAGCTTTGCGCCCTACTCCATAATTATTTAATTAAGATTTAATATATTTAATAAAGTGTAAAGCTATTTTATCGCTTAACAGCTGCCAAACCTCCCCCATCGGGCAGCGGGCGACGTGGCAGGATGAGACCCCGGCGCTTTCTGCATGGCTTAATTTATTGCTTCAGCACCGTGTAGCTGCCGTCTATCGCTCCGGCACGGCCGGATCCCGCAATAAACCTCGCTCCAGCCTCGTGCCAACCCTCTCCCTGCACCCGCAAGGGGCTGGGGCTGCGCCGGGGGGGCTGCGGCTGCCGGCCCTCCCGCTTTTTGGGGTTTGCAGTGCCGATAGTCCAGGGGAGAGGGCGAAGCCCCCCCGGGATAAAAGGGGAGCTGGCTTGGGAGAGCGTGGCCGGCTGGGGGGGTTTGGCCCCCGCGGGATGTTGGCCTTTCCCGGCACATCCCTGAGCGTTCCCGGCACATCGCTGCAGCCGCCCCAGGCTCGTCTCATCCCGCCCTTGTGCCCCGCTCCCAGTTAGGGACTGGGAGATACTGGTCAGCAAAGGGCAGTCGCTGGCCCTCAGCAGGGCTGGCATCAGGGTGAGGGGTACGGAGGGCTGGGCAGGGCTTGGGGTGCTCAGCCTGGGGATCGGGGTGCCCTGCCCATGGTTTGGGGTGCTCAGCCTGGGGCTCAGGGTGCCCTGCCCATGATTTGGGGTGCTCAGCCCATGGTTTGGGGTGCTCAGCCTGGGGATCAGGGTGCCCTGCCCATGATTTGGGGTGCTCAGCCTGGGGCTTGGGGTGCTCTGCCCATGGTTTGGGGTGCTCAGCCCAGGGTGCCCTGCCCCGGGTTTGGGGTGCTCAGCCTGGGAATCGGGGTGCCGTGCCCCAGGTTTGGGGTGCTCAGCCTGGGGATCGGGGTGCCGTGCCCATGGTTTGGGGTGCTCAGCCTGGGGCTCGGGGTGCCCTGCCCATGATTTGGGGTGCTCAGCCTGGGGATCGGGGTGCCCTGCCCCAGATTTGGGGTGCTCAGCCCATGGTTTGGGGTGCTCAGCCTGGGGATCGGGGTGCCCTGCCCCAGGTTTGGGGTGCTCCGCCTGGGGATCAGGGTGCCCTGCCCATGGTTTAGGGTGCCCTGCCCATGGTTTGGGGTGCTCCGCCTGGGGATCGGGGTGCCCTGCCCCAGGTTTGGGGTGCTCCGCCTGGGGATCGGGGTGCCCTGCCCATGGTTTGGGGTGCTCCGCCTGGGGATCAGGGTGCCCTGCCCATGGTTTGGGGTGCCCTGCCCAGGGCTCGGGGTGCCCTGCCCCAGGTCTGGGGTGCTCAGCCCCAGATTTTGGGTGCTCAGCCTGGGGCTGGGGGTGCTGTGCCCCAGGTTTGGGGTGCCCTGCCCGGCCGTGGCTCCGTCCCCAGCACGCACCAGTTGCCCCAGGCCTGTGGCTCACAGCCCCC